>NC_085845.1:100854651-101160401 GCF_035594765.1 Anolis carolinensis | reverse complement strand
CTAGTCTCTAGAACAACAGAAAACAAGCTTGCTCCCTCCTCCCTATGACTTCCCCCACATATTTATACATGGCAACCATGACTCCTCTCAGCCTTCTCTTCTGCAGGCTAAACATGCCCAGCTCTTTAAGCCGCTCCTCATAGGGCTTGAGTCCCCCTCAGGGTAGAGAAAAGCAGGATATAAATACTGTAAATAAATAAATAAAAATAGGGCTTGTTCTCCAGACCCTTGATCACTTCCATGAAAGCCATGTATGTGAACATTATGCAGTAACACTATGACTAGTGCAGAATACACACTTACTTTTTTCATCACAATTCTTTTTATGTAGCACTAGCTGTGCCCGGCCACGTGTTGCTGTGGCGTATGGGAATTCTTTGTTAGGTAGGTGGAATAACAGTGAATAGCTTTGTAGCCTGAAAGCCTGGCCATTTTCTTATGTGAATCCTTGTTTGGTGAGGTGGAATAGAAAGGAATAGGCTTGCTGCTTGGAAGGTTAGGTAGTTGCCTTTTAGGGGAATGTTTTTTCGGGGTGGTAAAATTGTAATGAATAGCCTCGGTGGTTCAAAGCCTGGGTGCTTGCTACCTAGGGGAAATCTTTGGTTGGTCAGCTTCAGAGTAGTATCACTGTTTCAAAGCCTGATCACCTTTTACGAAGGTTAATCTTTTATTGGTGTGGTTGAATTGCACTGAATATCCTTGCAGCTCCAATGTCTGGCTGTATTTATTATTTTGTATTATATATATATATATTACAAAATATAGAAAGCATGGCAATAAGAATAAGAATAGTAGAAGTTCCCTCCCATGGTAGCCCCCTCCCGAAGAAAGCCCCTCCTGTAAGTCCTTGTCCTGTTTTTCGTTGTTTCCCAACCTTGTGTTCTATTGTCGGGTCTTTCCTTGCCTTTGTTTATATTTTGTTTGGAGGGGAGGGAGGGGGGAGGGAGTGTGACCCCCCCTTCCCTTCCCTCCTCCTGCTCGGGAAGCTCATTCCCCTTCCCTCTTCCTCCCCTTCGTCCTCCTTTTCCTCTTCTTCCTTCGCCCCTATGGGGCGGCCGAAGGGGGAGCGGTAATTCTTCCAAAGGAAGAGAGAGAGCAGGAGGAGGAGGGAGACCCTTGCTTACCTTTTTCTTTTCCTCTTCTGGCCCTGGAAGGGAAGGCCAGAATGCCCATGGACCTAGGAGTTGGAAAGCCGTGGAGGGGGCGGGGCCAGGAGATCTGGCGGTGGAGGGATGATAGGGAGGCCCATGGGTGCAGGAAAGTGTGGGCCCCGAGGTCCCGGAGGAGACTGGGTGCAGCCTGAATGGTCAGAAGGAAGGGGCTGGGGCCTGCCGGGAAAAGGCCAGGAGGCATCTGGTAAGGGTTCGCAGAGAAGGAGGGGGGACCTGAGAGAGGGAGCGAGCTGATCCTGGGCAGCCATGCTGTCCCGAAAAATACTTTGAGTTCCGCACGCATGCGTACATTGCCTGTTGTGGGTTTTGGCCTTTTTTTGGTGTTGTGATTTTTGTGTGTGATTGTGTTGTATCTTACTGGAGGCAGGGATGATGGATTGTGTTGCCACTTTTAGAGTTTGGGGGGTGTTGGGTTTTGTTGTTTTGTGAGTCGCCGTGATGCCAAAAGCCTTTTATATATATAGATTGCAACAGAGAACTCGTGTGCTTTACTTGGTTAGTTTATTTTATCAATTTTTCGTTTCTTCTTTGTGAATTGTTTACATTTATACTACAAATTATAGATAGGACTCCGATATTTGTGGATGTAACATACTCTGATTCTTCCATTCCTCTAGTCTGCAAAGTTCATGTTTGTTTATTTAAAAAAATTCATAATGTTTTAAGTAAGTTTATGATTTTGTGTTAGTCTGCATTCATCGCATTCATGGCCATTCTGGGCCATATCCGGACCATAGGTTAGACAAACCTGAGTAAAATACAAAGTACAGTAGAGTCTCACTTATCCAACATAAATGGGCTGGCAGAACATTGGATAAGCAAATATGTTGGATAATAAGGAGGCATTAAGGAAAGGCCTATTAAACATCAAATTAGTTTATGATTTTACAAATTAAGCACCAAAACATCATGTTATACAACAAATTTGACAGAAAAAGTAGTTCAATATGCAGTAATGCTATGCAGTAATTACTGTATTTATGAATTTAGCACCAAAATATCACGATATATTGAAAACATTGACTACAAAAATGTGTTGGATAATCCAGAACGTTGGATAAGCGAGTGTTGGATAAGTGAGATTCTACTGTACTACAAGTTGCAAAGAAAAGTGGAAGATTTATTTCTATCTCACGTTAGCTGTTGGTTTAGAGTTAAAGAAAGAAGGTTACATTATGAGGACATTCTGGATATTTTTTCAAGAGGAATGTAAAATTAGTAGTTGATAATACAGGGATATACCGTATATACTCGAGTATAAGCCGACCCGAATATAAGCTGAGGCACCTAATTTTCCCACAAAAAAACTGGGAAAACATTGACTCCAGTATAAGCCAAGGGTGGTAAATTTCAGAAATAAAAATAAATACAATAAAATTACATTAATTAAGGCGTCAGTAGGTTAAATGTTTTTGAATATTTACATAAAGCTCAAATTTAAGATAAGACTGTCCAACTCTGATCAAATCATTATTCTCATCTTCTTCAATGTAAATGTGCTTATGTATCCTTTTAATAATAACAGAGTGAAATAATACATGTAATAATAATAATAATAATAATAATAATAATAATAATAATAATGATAATAATAAATACAGGAAAACAATACAAGTAATAATAAATAGAGTAAAATAATAAATGCAATAATAATAAGATCAGAGTGAAATAATAAATGTATTATTATTAATAATAATAAAAATAGAGTAAAATAAATGTAATAGTAGCAACAATAATAGAGAAAAAATAAATGTAATAATGCCAATAATAATAGAGAAAAATAATAAATGTACCATATATTCTCAAGAATAAGCTGACCCAAATATAAGCCAACCAGAACCCTCACACGAGTATAAGCTGAGGGGGGCTTTTTCAGTCTTAAAAAAGGGGCTGAAAAACTAGGCTTATACTCAAGTATATACAGTAATTTTAATTAAGGGGCCACAGTGGTATAGCGGGTTAAACTGCTAAGCTGCAGAACTTGCTGAGCAAAAGATCAGCAGTTTGAATCCGTGGAATCGGGTGAGCTTCTGTTGTTAGCAACAGCTTCTGCCAACCTAGCAGTTCAAAAACATGCAAATGTGAGTAGATCAATAGGTACTGCTTCAGCGGAAAGATGACAGCGCGCCATACAGTCATGCTGGCCACATGTCCTAGGAGGCGTCTATGGACAACACCTGCTCTTTGACTTAGAAATGGAGATGTGAACTACCCCCCAGAATCAAACTTGATTAGACTTAATGTCAAGGGAAAACCTTTACCTTTTATAATTTTAATTGTTTTCTTTGTTATGATTACTGGGAAGATTTTTTAAAAAGTATGAGTTTGAATAAAATAATCCAGAATTGGAGTAATTGTGTACAGAGGATGGCTGTATGAAGAAAATGCATGAAATGTATACATTTTCATTGAAATGAAAGAAGAAGAAGTTTAAGGAAATGCATGATTTAAAGGAATATCACCTATCATGTTTGGAATTGATAGAATTAGTAGAAATTGACACATTGTGAAGGGTCATGGTTTATTATAATATTTAATTTGTTTTAGTTTATTGGTATTTTTTAGAGACTGGAAATCTATTATAGAGTTTTTGCAAAAACGATTTAGTACTCTTTGGTTTGAATGGAAGATTGGTACAGTAGAGTCTCACTTATCCAACATAAACGGGCCGGCAGAACGTTGGATAAGCGAATATGTTGGATAATAAGGAGAGATTAAGGAAAACCCTATTAAACATTAAATTAGGTTATGATTTTACAAATTAAGCACCAAAACATCATGTTATACAACAAATTTGACAGAAAAAGTAGTTCAATACACAGTAATGCTATGTAATAATTACTGTATTTATGAATTTAGCACCAAAATATCACAATGTATTGAAAACATTGACTACAAAAATGCGTTGGATAATCCAGAACGTTGGATAAGCGAGTGTTGGATAAGTGAGACTCTACTGTATTTGTTTAGCTGAATATTTTCTACCTTATTCAGGAGGTGGGGGTGGAAGGCAGGATGGTTTCGCTTCACATGTTCTGTCAAACCCAGATAAAACTCCCATGCAGTCTTATAGCGGGTGACTCAGCCTGTCTATCTCACTATCATAAGCTGGTGTCTGATTCAATTATCTGATCCACTAACACTTTTTATAGCCATTTAAATGGGTTGTAATCATACTATGAGGGGTGTGTGTGATTGTGACTGAACACACATAGAAAAGGACTGTTTCTTGTGATATCAAGATTTAAGATGATTGAAAAGATTTTGATGTGGTTTCCAATTGATAGCTGTAATTTTTATTTTTACTCACCAGCAAATACCGGTTGTGGTGTTTATAGGGAGAAAATGTGTGTTCATAAAGTTATACTCTGTTTTCTTCTGGTCTTCTTTGTGCTTTGTTTAGGGTAAGATGTAATAGTAGTAACCAGCCAGGGATTTTATTTATTTATTTACAGTATTTATATTCCGCCCTTCTCACCCTGAAGGGGACTCAGGGCGGATCACATTATACACACATAGGGCAAACATTCAATGCCCATAGACACATCAAACAGAGACCGAGACAGACACAGAGGCAATTTATCCTTCTCCTGAGGGGATGTTCAATTCTGGCCACAGGGGGGAGCAGCTGCTTCATCATCCACTCTGACGACACTTCCTCATTCCAGGTCGTAAATTAGTTAAATTTGCCTCCCCACTTTTTATAAGTGGTACCTTATTTCCTACTTGATAGATGCAACTATCTTTCGGGTTGCTAGGTCAGCAACAAGCAGGGGCTATTTTTTTATTTTTAATTGACGGGTGCTCACCCCGCCACGGGCTGGCCTCGAACTCATGACCTCTTGGTCAGAGTGATTTATTGCAGCTGCTCAACAGCCTGCGCCACAGCCCGGCCCCAATTAGTATTATTTAGTAAAGCCAGAGAAGACAAAGTTGTTTGGCAAAGTAGTAAAAAAAAGTTTTAAAAACATCCTTAGCAGTTTGTAGACGTGTCCCAAGGTTATTGGGACTCTTTAATCTCAGTGATGGGAGGCTCTGGTGGCACAGCGGGTTAAACCACTGAGCTGCTGAACTTGCTGACCAAAAGGTCAGTGGTTTGAATCCGGGGAGTGGGGTGAGCCCCCGCTGTTAGCCCCAGCTTCTGCCAACCTAGCAGTTCAAAAAATGCAAATGTGAGTAGATCAATAGGTACTGCTCCAGTGGGAAGGTAATGGTGCTCCATGCAGTCATGCCAGCTACATGACCTTTGAGGTGTCTATGGACAATGCCGGTTCTTCGGCTTAGAAATGGAGATGAGCACCAACTCCCATAGTCAGACCCGACTAGACTTAATGTCAAGGGGAAACCAAATCTCAATGAGACTTGAGTACTGTAGGTTATTTTCCAGATAGGTTGACACTTTTATTCAGCAATCAGTTCCATTTGTCTCATGCAAATCTTTCACATTTCCTGTCCAGTACTTAAACTTTCTTGTTCACGGACGTATATGTTTTTGTGTGTAAGGAATCAAGGATTACATTTTTAACCAGTACTGCTACTCTGCAAGCCAAATAAAACCAAACTACAATTCTCTTCAGTCAATAAGAAAATAAACATATGGTGTGTGCAATTATTAACACACAACAACAACATTATGTGTTGGGAGAGGATTCATGGAAAACAGATGGAATTGACTTTTTCTGAAACTTTATAAAAACGGACAGTTACAGTCGTTCATTGTGTAAGCCGAAATAATCAACTTCAGACTGAGGATGTGACACAGCAAGCTAAAATTCATGGTGTATTATTTGAAAAGAAAAGAAATGTCAGAGGAAATGCTGGCAGTGGGTCCAGGAGGAGCTCAATGATCTTTTCCACTCAAGACGCAACAGAAATCACTCTCACTTCAAAACATCAGGGAGGCATGGAATCTACCAGGCTTATTTTTGTTTCCAATTAATTTTTAATTATTTTTATTAGATTTTCAAAAGTATAATTGAAATCCAACATATTAAAAAATAAAAGACACTAAAATTAAAAACAAACCAGAAGAATCAAATACAAAAATAACACTAGAATATGTATTCCCACCCAGTTACTTCCACTACATTCCTATCAATTAAAAGTAACAAATAAATGCTAATCCCCCCTTTTAAACATTAATAATATAAAACAATAAATCAAAGAATATTATAAACATGACTGGCTTCTCCCTTCCTCAAGCAAAGGCAACAATTAAAACTTTATGACACAAATCTTGTTTCTATTTAATTGCATTTCAGCTTCTGCTAAAAATAGACAAACATGTTTAATAACCAATGAATTATGATATAGACAATTTTAACTATTTTGACTAAAGTTCAGGGTTTTGTAATTTCATCTTTTATCCATTGTCTTAATATTCTTCCCAATGGATAAAAGATGAAATTACAAAACCTTGAACTTTAGTCAAGGTTTTGTAATTAATATTGACTTAATATTCTTGCCAGGAGCCCCTGGTGTTGCAAAGGGTTAAACCCTTGTGCCGGCAAGACTGCTGACCAAAAGGTTGGTGGTTGGAATCTGGGGAGCGGGAGTGAGCTCCTGTCTGTCAGCTCCAACTTCCATGTGGGGATATGAGAGAAGCCTTCCACAGGATGGGAAAACCCTTGCAGATGGGCAATTCTGTCTCACCAGAAGCAACTTGCAGTTTCTCAAGTCACTCCTGACATGAAAAAAATATTCCTGTCCAATTCTTCCCCTTTAGTTTAAAGATCTTATGTCATGTTGCTTATTACTCTATTTCCTTACCTAACTACATTTGTTTCTATGCAGTATATTATTTCCCCTTCATTCTTAAATGTTATTTTACCAAATCTCCCCTCTACATAAAAACTTTTCATTTTTATTTTAAATTATGCCAGAGTTCTCAGTTCATTCATCCCAGACTGTTCTCAATATTCTTTTTGTACACCAGGCCCTTACGTAAATAGAAAATTGTCTATCTAGATATAACATTCTTCTTCTATCTAAATATATGTATTTATTTAAAACATTTACTGTAAAAACCCTAGTTTTTCAGCCCTTTTTTAGGACTGAAAAAACCCCCTCCTCGGCTTATACTTGGGTGAGGATCCTGGTGGGCTTATATTCAGGTCGGCTTATACTCAAGTATATATGGTATATTTATTTTTTTCTCTATTATTGGTATTGTTTCATTTATTATTTTACTTTATTAATTATCATTATTACATTTATTGTTTTACTCTATTATTATTGTTATTTTACATTTATTTTACTCTATTTTTTAATTATTAATACAGTAGAGTCTCACTTATCCAACACTCACTTAGCCAACATTCTGGATTATCCAACACATTTTTGTAGTCAATGTTTTCAATACATCATGATATTTTGGTGCTAAATTCATAAATACAGTAATTACTACATAGCATTACTGCATATTGAACTACTTTTTCTGCCCAATTTGTTGTCTAACATGATGATTTGGTGCTTAATTTGTAAAATCATAACCTATTTTGATGTTTAATAGGCTTTTTCTTAATCTCTCCTTATTATCCAACATATTCGCTTATCCAACGTTCTGCCGGCCCGTTTATGTTGGATAAGTGAGACTCTACTGTACATTTATTATTTTACTCTATTTATTATTACATTTATAATTTTACTGCATTTATTGTTATTACATTTATTATTTCACTCTATTATTATTAAAAGGATACATAAGCACATTTCCATTGAAGAAGATGAAAATAATGATTTAATCAGAGTTGAACAGTCATATCTTAAATTACAGTTTGATGTAAAGATTCAAAAAAAATTTAAACTACTGAGGCCTCAATTAATGTAATTTTATTGGTATCTCGGCTTATACTGGAGTCAATGTTTTCCCGTTTTTTTGTGGTAAAATTAGATGCCTCGGCTTATATTCGGGTTGGCTTATACTTGAGTATATATGGTATATTCCGCCCTTCTCACCCCAAAGGGAACTCAAGGCGGAGCACAACATATATATGGCAAGCATTCCATTCTGGGACATAACATAATTATAGATATACACAAACATTAAAAGACTACACCTGGAATACTGTGTCCAATTCTGGGCACTGCAATTGAAGGGAGATGTTGACAAGCTGGAAAGCTTCCAGAGGAGGGCGACTAAAATGATTAAGGGTCTGGAGAACAAGCCCTATGAGGAGCGGCTTAAAGAGCTGGGCATGTTTAGCCTGCAGAAGAGAAGGCTGAGAGGAGACATGATAGCCATGTACAAATACGTGAAGGGAAGTCATAGGGAGGAGGGAGCAAGCTTGTTTTCTGCTGCCCTGCAGACTAGGACACGGAACAATGTCTTCAAGCTACAGGAAAGGAGATTCCACCTGAACATTAGGAAGAACTTCCTCACTGTGAGGGCTGTTCGGCAGTGGAACTCTCTCCCCCAGACTGTGGTGGAGGCTCCTTCTTTGGAGGCTTTTAAACAGAGGCTGGATGGCTATCTGTCGGGGGTGCTTTGAATGCGATTTCCTGCTTCTTGGCAGGGGGTTGGACTGGATTGTCCATCTTCCAACTCTATGATTCTATGACAATTGCTATGGTTTCTTAAATTATTCCTGCCAGTTCTTTTAATAGCCTCACCTGGCCCTGAAGACTTGAATTTATTTAGATTAGACAGATTTTTGTGTATGGCATATCTGGCTAATTTAATGCAGCTGTTTTGTGCTGCATTTCTTCTATTGCATCCTCAGCTCTATTATCCCCATGCTGAGCCATTTTTACCTTTTGGCAAAAAACTGAGGAAAAGATGTTGAGGCAATTTACCTTTTCTCTGTCCCATTAAGATTTCACCACTGCCTGCACACAGTTGCCTAATCATTTATAGGCGTAACAAAAAGCACTTTTCAATCATGCTCTGACTTTTCTAAATTACTCCCTATACATGCTGGCTATTTGTTCATATTCCTCTTTGGTGGTTTCTCTTTTTTTGTTTTCTTGTACGTGCTCCTGATGTTAGCTCAGTTGAAAGTTCCATAAACAAGTTCTCTTCCACCTAGCAATGGAATTATTGCTTAATGTTATTTTCCTTCTTGTTGTTGCATTCTTATACAGTAGAGTCTTGCTTATCCAAAGTAAACGGGCAGGCAGAACGTTGGATAAGCGAATATGTTGGATAATAAGAAGAGATTAAGGAGAAGCCTATTAAACATCAAATTAGGTTATGATTTTACAAATTAAGCACCAAAACATCATGTTATACAACAAATTTGACAGAAAAAGTAGTTCAATATGCAGTAATGCTACGTAGTAATTACTGTATTTACGAATTTAGCACCAAAATATCACGATGTATTAAAAAAATTGACTACAAAAATGTGTTGGATAATCCAGAATATTGGATAAGCGAGTGTTGGATAAGTGAGACTCTACTGTACTTCATGCCTAGTTATCTCTATAACAGTTCGGTATTAATGTGTAGTCCAGGGGCCCTCAAACTTTTAAAGTAGAGGGCCGGTTCATGATCCCTGAGACTATTGAGGGGCCGAATTATCATTTGAAAAAAAAAATACGAACAAATTCCTATGCACACTGCAGATGTCTTATTTGAAGTGCAAAAAAACCCCTCCCAACAACAATTATTTATTGATTTATTTACTACATTTATACCCTGCCCTCTCTCACCCTGAAGGTGACTCAAGAGCGGCTTACAAGTTGTATGTACATACAATATATTATATTAATGGCATAGCACAATATTAGCATTATATACATTACTATATTGTACTATACCACTATACTGTAATGTTATTAGTAATATTACATTTAATATATAATGTATAATTAATATTATGGAGCCCCCAGATGGCGTAGTGGACTAAGTGACTTGAAGGTTGGGTTGCTGACCTGAAAGCTGCCAGGTTCGAATCCCACCTGGGGAGAGTGTGGATGAGCTCCCTCTATCAGCTCCAGCTCCATGCGGGGACACGAGAGAAGCCTCCCACAAGGATGGTAAAAACATCAAAACATCCGGGCATCCCCTGGGCAACGTCCTTGCAGACGGCCAATTCTCTCACTCCAGAAGCAACTCCGGTTGCTCCTGACATGAAAAAAATAAAATAAAAAATATTATGTTGCATTATTATTAGTATTATATTGTATGGCATTATAATATTAGTATCAATATTATATGTATATACAATATATTATATTATTAACATAGCACAATATTAGCATTAGATATTATTATATTGTACTATACCACTATACTGTAATGTTATTACAGTAGAGTCTCACTTATCCAACACTCGCTTATCCACCGTTCTGGATTATCCAACGAATTTTGTAGTCAATGTTTTCAATACATCGTGATATTTTGGTGTTAAATTCGTAAATACAGTAATTACAACATAACATTACTGCGTATTGAACTACTTTTTCTGTCAAAGTTTGTTGTACACCATGATGTTTTGGTGCTTCATTTGTAAAATCATAACCTAATTTGATGTTTAATAGGTTTTTCCTTAATCCCTCCTTATTATCCAACATATTCGCTTATCCAACATTCTGCCGGCCCGTTTACGTTGGATAAGCGAAACTCTACTGTAGTAATATTACATTTAATATATAATGTATAATTAATATTATGTTGCATTATTATTAGCATTATAATATTAGTATAAATATTATATGTATACACAATATATTCTATTATTACCATAGCACAATATTAGTAAACGAAAGAACAATACAATATTTAAAAATAAAAACAGTTTTAACTAACATACAGTAAACCTATCAGGATGTCAGGATCTCCAATCCTCGACATCTCTGCTCAGCTGACAAAGAACAGATACCAGCCATAAAGCAGGCTGGCCATAAAACATCAATTACCCTCTGGTATGTGAGAGTCCCTATATATGTGGCACAAAAGAAGGTTCTGGCATTCGGTACAATAAAAACTTGTTGGAATCTACCCTCGTGTGTCTTGGTGCTTTCTTTGGAAGACGACCCACAGCACAACTGGGAGAAGAGAACCCGACACAGGATTTCAATGGGAAGTGTGGGCCTGCTTCTGGCCAATGAGATTGTCAAGTTAAGTCGGATTGTTGTTGTTGTTGTGTGCCTTCAAGTCATTTTAGACTTTGGGGTGAGCCTAAGTCATTAAACCAGCATTTCTCAACTTGGTGGTCAGGACCCCTGGGGGGGGGGGGTTGTGAGGGGGTGTCAGAGGGGCTGCCAAAGACCATCAGAAAACACATATTTCTGATGGTCTTAGTAACCCCTTTGGCAGAGAAAGCTGAATATCCCTTTGCCTGTCCTTCTCTTCCTTTTTGGAAACAGACAGTGAATCCTCCCACCAAAATCCCAATTTGCCCAATTCTATCATTGGTGGGTTTCAAGGGGCTCTTTGATTGTAGGTGGACAACTACAACTCCCAAATATCAAGGTCTATTTTCCCCAAACTCCTCCAGTGTTCACATTTGGGCATATTGAATATTTGTGCCAAGTTTGGTTCAGATCCATCATTGTTTGAGTCCACAGTGCTCTCTGGATATAGGTGAACTACAACTCCAGAACTCAAGGTCAGTGCCCACCAGACTCTTCCAATATTTCCTGTTGATCATGGGAGTTCTGTGAGCCAAGTTTGGTTCAATTCCATCTTTGGTGGAGTTCAGAATGCTCTTTGATTGTAGGTGAACTATAAATCCCAGCAACTATAACTCCCAAATGACAAAAACAATCCTGCTCCCAACCCCACCAATATTCAAATTTGGGTGTATCAGGTATTTGTGCCAAATTTGGTCCAATGAATGAAAATACATCCTGCATTATCAGATATTTACATTACGATTCATAATAGTAGCAAAATTACAGTTATTAAGTAGCAATGAAAATAATTTTATGGCTGGGGGTCACCACAACATGAGGAACTCTATTAAGTGGTTGCGGCATCAGGAAGGTTGAGAACCATAGCATTAAACAGATAGCATTGAAACCACCGTATGCTTTATCCAGTTATCACAAGCATTTGGATGGTAATAGAAGTTTGAATTGAAAAAATCTTGAATTGCTGGATTTCAGTGTTGAAAGTTACGATTTTCCAAGAAAACAAAATAGAATACAAAAGTAAATACCCAAACTATGCAGCTAAATCAGTTTATTGCAACTAAATGAGTTTATTGTTAAAGTTTATTGCTTGGTTTTGTTAAACTGAATGTTTTGGTTAGAAGAACAGTATCAAATGCCAAAAAGAAACCACCCAAAGAAAATTAGAATCAGATTGCAAGTTCCTTGGCAGCTGGATAAAAGAAATGTCATGCATTAGCTCTTAAGTATATTCAAGGCATGCATTTCCGTGAGAGACATTCACACTGTCTGGCATTGAAAACTTCATGCTGTACTATGGAGCCATTGGCACAGCGGAGGGGCACCAGCATCGAATCTTTCACTGTAGCAGAACAACAGGTGCATTTATCTTCAATGTCATTCACTGTAATGTTATAAATGGCTTTGCTTGCACATTTCCCCTGAAAATAAAATAAGAAACAGTTGGTATTTGTGACAAATCATGTTTTGGACTCTGGAAGCTAGTTTCAGCCTGTACAAACCTTCCTCTTCCTAAAATTGCCAATAATTATTCTCTGCCTTGGATTCTTTGCTTTAACTATTGTTTAGCATTGCGCTATATGCATCGATACTAATACTGGTTCATCTGTATCCAGAACAGCATTAAGCCCTTATTTCAGTCCAGGTTGACAACGTGAAAAACTACATTTGTATTACTGTATATACTCGAGTATAAGCCAACCCGAATATAAGCCGAGGCATCTAATTTTACCACAAAAAAACTGGGAAAACATTGACTCAAGTATAAGCCGAGGGTGGCAAATTTTATAAATAAAAACAGATACGAAAAATTACATTAATTGAGGCATCAGTACGTCAAATGTTTTTGAATATTTACATCAAGCTCTAATTTAAGATAAGACTGTCCAACTCTGATTAAATCATTATTCTCATCTTCCTCAATGTAAATGTGCTTATGTATTCTTTTAATAATAATAGAGTAAAACAATACATGTAATAATAATAATAATAATAATAAAAATAAAAAATACAGGAAAATAATACAGTAGAGTCTCACTTATCCAACATAAACGGGCCGGCAGAACATTTGATAAGTGAATATGTTGGATAATAAGGAGAGATTAAGGAAAAGCCTATTAAACATCAAATTAGGTTATGATTTTACAAACTAAGCACCAAAACATCATGTTATACAACAAATTTGACAGAAAAAGTAGTTCAATATGCAGTAATGCTATGTAGTAATTACTGTATTTACAAATTTAGCACCAAAATATCATGATGTTTTGAAAACATTGACTACAAAAATGCGTTGGATAATCCAGAACGTTGGATAAGTGAGTGTTGGATAAGTGAGACTCTACTGTACATGGAATAATAAATAGAGTAGAATAATAAATGTAATAATAATAATAAGATCAGAGTGAAATAATAAATGTATTATTAATAATAATAAAAATAGAGTAAAATACATGTAATAGTAGCAACAATAACGGAGTACAATAATAAATGTAATAATAATAGAGTAAAATACATGTAATAATACCAATAATAATAGAGAAAAATAATAAATGTACCATATATTCTTGAGTATACGCTGACCCAAATATAAGCCAACCAGGATCCTCACCCGAGTATAAGCCGAGGGGGGGCTTTTTTAGTCCTAAAAAAAGGGCTGAAAAACTAGGCTTATACTAGAGTATATACAGTATATTTTCTACAACATGAAATGTAAAAAAATGTAAAGAGTTCTCCCTGTAAAAATGATGTATAGGATTAAGACATTTGACAAGTGTAATGGATCCCCTATATAGCACTTAGTTTGTGGCTTGTGCAGTTCTTTGATCTGGAGCTCCTTAAATGGCACTGTAATGCATAATTACAGAAAAGGAAAAACTTCTATTACTGAGATATAGTCATTAAATGGGAAAATGAAGGCCTGCTTGTAGCACAAGGAAGTAGACATGACTGCTGTGTAGTGACAGAAACCCAGAGGAAAATTGCATCTTGTGAAGAAATAAGTTCCCAAAAGTTTATTCAAATAAATTGTTGTAGCATAAACAGTCAAGATGAAGCATTTCTATTTTTCCACATTAGCAAGGGTGTGTGTGCATGTGATACACTGGATTGATTTGGTTGCCAACTTTGAAAATTAGAAATGTCTATTTAGAGTACAAAATAGAATTTGTAGAGTACAATGTATGAAGTTTAAAACAGAAAGCAGAAAACCTATGTATATATTTTTATCAATGTTTAATGTATTTAATTTTAACTGATTGAATTGTTTGTAATATTTTTATATTGTGTTTTATTGTAAGCCGCCCTGAGTCCCCTATGAGTGAGAAGGGCGGGATAAAAGCAATGCAATAAATAAATAAATAAAACCTTATATGTAAGAAAACATGAATGTTATAATGGCTCAATGACATCCTAGCCACAGGAAGAATACCTACTCAATTGTAAACAAAAAGATGGGAACAACAGGATAACTATCATTGAGATATTATCTGATTTGTACTCCTAGTACTGATGCAAGCAGGATGACAAGTTGCTAAAGACACTAACTAAACCTGAACTTATGCCATATATAAGATCTCTGTTTAGATGATCTAAATGAGGCACAATCAGTATCTTTGTTTTGATTGGATTAGTTAGGACAGCTGATAGTCTAGGCAGAGGCTGGTGGAAGAATAAAAAAAGGCAAGAGGAGGCAGCCATCACACTGCTTTGGCAATATACAATGTATAAAAAGAGGGCTGCAATGTAGTAACCAAGCTTCTCACAGACTGTCTAGTAAGCTTGTGCAATTTAGCTGGAGGCCGATCTGGTTTTAGTATCCAAATTTCATTGCGTACCCAGATTTGCTTTTTGGGAGCCTCCCAAAAATCGTCTAATAAAAAAAAATCTGTTTTGGGCTAGGCAGCTGAAAGGTCTGGGAAGATCCGGCCCACTTGCGGGGATGGGGAACTTACAAGGCTCCCTCTTCCATTCTGGGATCCTTTCCTTTCTTCTTTTCAAGGGGGGTTGGGTTTGAGGAACAAGGTTAAGGAAGCATCCTTCCTGGGCTCTTTTTCTTTCTTCCTTTCAAGGGAGTATGTGTTTGAAGAACGGGGTTAAGGAAGCACCCCTTCTGGGACCCTTTCTTCCTTTCAAGGGAGTCTGGGTTTGAAGAACGGGGTTAAGGAAGCATTCTTCCTGGGCTCCTTTTCTTTCTTCCTTTCAAGGGAGTTTGGGTTTGAGGAATGGGATTAAGGAAGCATACGCCACATGCTCCCAAATAGAAGTGAAGAAGCCGTGCCCGGCAGCCATGCAGGCAGTTTTGGGCAAAAAAAACCCATGGTGGCTGAGCCTTTACCGTTACAGACATCCAAACAAGCCGGATTGGCTGAGAGGTAACCAACCAATCCGAATCCATGCATAAGCCTACTGTCTAGACATTCAGAAAAATACTTGTGGTAAGAGAAATATCTAGACTATGCTAAAATACTTCAAATATGATTGTAATGAGTGATAGAATGGATGCTTATAAACAGTTAACAGATAGTGTTATATTTAACAATGCCCAAGGATGTAAACCTGAGTGCATTAGAGAGAGATAGTTTCTCAACAAAAGAGATGGTAGTTTGCAATGTATCAATGAAGGAGTTATATTATTTAAGATGTTAATGTCCCTCTGTGCAATGAGTTATATTGTTTAAGATGATAATGTCCCTCTGTGTGATCATTATAAATAAGTCTGCTAAAGAGATACAGAGATAAAGGTTTAATATGTGAAAGTATATCATCTGACTTGCCATATCTTGTAATGAAATTAATATATGATGCCTTACATGCAATGTAATTGAATGTGAGAAAAGTAAAGAGTCTGGAAATTGCCATGCGTGTTTTTCTCCCTAAAGGAACTGTGTTTGTATCTATGACTGCATGTAATACATAGCCTAAAAGATCATCAAAGAGCCTGCTCATCTTTTCATATAAATAACATGAGATTTCAATAGTTAAGAATGTTTAAGTGAAGTGTTGATGTTAATTCTGACTGTTTGGTTTTTATCACTATCACAAGTGTCCAAAGTTGATAACAGGTTCTTAGACAAAATCCAAAAAGCAAAAGACCCTCAATCCCCTAGTCTGAAGAAATAGGACGAACCATGAGTGTTTCTCCAGGTACATCCAGATAACATGCAAATGACAGAAGCAAAGTTTGTAACATCCTTACTTATGATACATTTGTAGATAGATTGGAAGGAATAGGGGAGAACCAACTTGCTCGTCTGAAAAAAAGAGAAGCTGTAGGCTTATAGAGGCCTCTTATTCACAAACGATTGAAAGTGCATGTTATTGTCTACAGAAAGTATCTCACACTTTGCTCTCAAATATAGTCTCATAAAACAAGGGAATGTTACCTCACAATAATGGATATTCAGCTGGTTTTCATTCACACAATCATCCACTTTCACATATTCCAGCCTCCCTGTGACTTCTTTGCACTCCGGCTCTACACCTAGGAGAACAAGAAGGAAGGCATAGTCCAGTAAGTGCATATGGAGATATATCTAAGTCATTCCACACTAACTATCACAGCCACCACCTGGTTTTATTTCACATATGCAATATAATATGTGTAGAATTTATTGGAGCTCTGTTTTTAAAAAATAAAGTTTATAAAACTATATATTAATTAACAATAAAAGAAAAAGTAACAAGCAAATTATAAAAAATGAGATACTATCATATACCACTGTCTCTTGATGGTCGATTAAACAAGTTATAGCATATATACAGTAGAGTCTCACTTATCCAAGCCTCGCTTATCCAAGCTTCTGGATAATCCAAGCCATTTTTGTAGTCAATGTTTCAATATACAGTAGAGTCTCACTTATCCAAGCTAAACGGGCCAGCAGAAGCTTGGATAAGCGAATAACTTGGATAATAAGGAGGGATTAAGGAAAAGCCTATTAAACATCAAATTAGGTTATGATTTTACAAATTAAGCACTAAAACATCCTGTTATACAACAAATTGGACAGAAAAGGTAGTTCAATACGTAGTAATGTTATGATGTAATTACTGTATTTATGAATTTAGCACCAAAATATCATGATATATTGAAAACATTGCCTACAAAAATGGCTTGGATTATCCAGAGGCTTGGATAAACGAGGCTTGGATTAGTGAGACTCTACTGTATCATGATATTCTGGTGCTAAATTCGTAAATACAGTAATTACAACATAACATTACTACGTATTGAACTACTTTTTCTGTCAAATTTGTTGTATAACATGATGTTTTGGTGCTTAATTTGTAAAATCATAACCTAATTTGATGTTTAATAGGCTTTTCCTTAATCCCTCCTTATTATCCAAGATATTTGCTTATCCAAGCATCTGCCGGCCTGTTTAGCTTGGATAAGTGAGACTCTACTGTATGTCTTTGTCTTATTTTGTCTAAAAAAAAACCCCTTGCCATTTTGTTTTGTGACTATTGGAATTTGACACACAACTACAGACCAGAATGTATAAAGTCCTCAGCAAACTAATTACACTTGTATATGTACTAATGCTATTGCATTTCCAACAGCAAGGGGAGACAATCTTTTTCACAATTTAGGTTAGTCTAATGTGGTAATGTACCATTTGTAGGTGGATTTAGGATTATTCTCCCCAGCAAACATTAACTTAGATTTGAAAGAAATAGAGAAGATCAAATATGAATGTTGCCATGATTTAGTATATCAATTTGTTCATCTGTTTTCCATCCACTTTTAATATATTTAATATATATTTTATATTGTTAGTTATTCAATGAAACATACTATCATACAAACAAAGTCTTACGCAGAAAAAACCCAAACAAAAAATCCTAGCATTTTCCTAACCGACAACAACTAACAAAATTACTAAACTAAACCAATACACAAAACATACATATAAAAAGCAAAACTAATGAACAAACATAAAAATTAATCTACCATACTCTCAATTACAGTCTGACATTGTTTAGTTCCGACTAATCTACTCCCTTTAACAAATATGTAATCCCAGTTCTGCATTTAGTAACATATCACCGACTCAGAAATCCCACACTTGTCAATTCCTCAATCTTATCTTAATAAATTCTCAATCTTCCTTGAAGGTATACAAATACTTCTTCTCCAGTATTTATAGTATATTACCCAAATCAATTTCTCTATTATTTCACAAATCTTAATTAACCTTTATAATAGATTCTAGACATTGCTTTTCCATTCTGTTTTACATTCAGAAACAGTCCACACAGGAAATCCTTCTCTTTTTCTTCACTTCTCTTTTGTTGTATATCGATGTTTCTGTGACAACAATCTCTCAGTACAGCCCAGTCATGAATCTGCCACTGCTTCTCTGTGCAAATTTTTCTGTTGGCTTCAAGCCAGACCTATTGATGGATTTATCAATCACTTTGCCGAAGCCTTTATGTATAGCTTCCAGGGAAATTTTAGTTAATCCTACTGTCTGCTGATGGATTATGGATGCCAGTTTTACTAAATTCTGGCTTGTCTGAATAGGTTCCCCAGTCAACTTTGCCAAATAATTATATATATCTTTCAAGTTCACTGTTACTTCTTTTCTTACAATTCTCAGTTTCATCAAAATTTGATTATATCCAACTGACTCCACATAATCAACCAAGCCATTTTGCCTTAAAGTTATTGATGTGGCAGTAAAATACACTTTCTTCCTTTCTTCACTTGTTGTTTTTTGCTGCTGCTAGACAAATGGGAATCAGATATCTGCTTCCTGTTTCTTCATCCTGGGAAAATTCATTTGTTATGGCTTCGAGGAAAAGCAAAACTTTTACCCTTTGATGGATGTAAATAATGTGCCAAAGACAAGCCTTGTTCCATGGGGTAATTATTTTAACTCTAAGGGAACCCCTTAGTTTATATGGTCATTTCTGATGGTTTCAACAAGATGCTTTAATAGAAAGGATGAGTAATAAAGTTTTACATTTTGAAGGGCTAAGCCATTTGATGTATTAGCATACCTAGCTGTTTGGATGAAACAGAAGTAATTATTTGTCAAGAAAAATATAAAGCTACTACTTTGGGGTTGTTCAACCAGCTATCACCAATACACCATCTCTTACCTGTGCCTCTGTGAGAGATATTTGATTCAACAGTGGTTTCAGTATACAAGATAAATCTATTTTTATAGTAGCATGAACAAATTTTAAGCAATTTGTCAATTGTAAATCAACTTTTATGTCAATCCCATTCATTTAGTGGGTGTTCTCTAGTTGGGATCAGCAGTTTACTTTATGTTGGAATCAGCAGTTTACTTTACTTTAAGAAATCCATTAAAACCAGAGGGGAAGAAGAAGCATTAAAATTAACTGTACTCTTGCTTTCAGAAGTGAGCAAAGTTGTTGCAATGGCCCTTAAAAAATAAAAGCTGATGTGTTATTAGCACACAAAATCTACATTGAAGGTGGAAGACCAAATTCAGTCATTAATGGCAAAGATTTAGAGAAGCTGGGAATATGCCAAGTTTCCAACCCTTTTTGTGAAAGGCCAGATACCTGCGAACTTTCATCTCTATACAGATATGCATGTGTTAAGAGTTGGAAGGTCATCTTTTGGCATCTCCTGATCTTTAGAAGGCTGCAATTAATATTTTTGGCAACTCACCTTGTCCCTCTCAAAGACTATTTTTAAAATAAATTTCCAGGCAGAAGTGGGAGAACTAATGCATACGGGGCAACATATGCCTTCTACATACTAGTTATGCTGGAAAAGGAGCAAAGAAAAGAAAATAACATTTTTTTCTAGTTTGTTTCTGGGAGGCCTTGTTTTGGTTCAAAAAGTAGAACACTGTCTGGACATAAACTGAATACAGTAGAGTCTCACTTATCCAACACTCGCTTATCCAATGTTCTGGATTATCCAACACATTTTTGTAGTCAATGTTTTCAATATATCATGATATTTTGGTGCTAAATTTGTAAATACAGTAATTACTACATAGCATTACTGTGTATTGAACTACTTTTTCTGTAAAATGTATTGTATAACATGATGTTTTGGTGCTTAATTTGTAAAATCATAACCTAATTTTATGTTTAATAGGCTTTTTCCTTAATCTCTCCTTATTATCCAACATATTCGCTTATCCAATGTTCTGCCGGCCCGTTTATGTTGGATAAGTGAGACTCTACTGTATGATGTGTTTCCTGAGGTATACAGTATCATCCTGGCAAAAGTTTTTCATCAGTAAATGGAAACTAAAACAAGAGGACCGGGAATTTTAATGTTACTTTTGCTATGATGTTTTATTCTCCACAGAATTTTCTCACAAAAAATCTATCTGAAAGTTTTAAATATTATGTTTTTTTAGTATTTAAATGTTCAATAGCATCACACCCTGCTAATACAGATAAAAGTTTTCTTAATTAAATTAACCTATTAATGCTATTTACCAATTGTTTGTTATCCCAAGGGCTTCACTGACTTTTGTATGCTAAAAATGAAACTTGCTGATACACAGATAGGCAGGGACAAGAATTGATCTTGGAGTGACTTCCTCAAATTGGGATTTTGTTACCACAGTTATCCGTGGCTACGTATTAATGTCCTGATGTGTGTGCCATCTTTTATTTATTGGCACATGACCAGAACAAAAAGAAAGAGGAGAGAGGAAGAGAAAAGGGCGGGTTAAGCGGTGTTGACATTTTGACCTTCAAATGAGGGATAGTTTCTGGCTGGGCTGTGGCGCAGGCTGGTTAGCAGCCAGCTGCAACAAATCACTTTGACCAAGAGGTCATGAGTTTGAGGCCAGCCCGTGCCTGCGTCTGTCTCTGTTCTATGTTATGGCATTGAATGTTTGCCTTATATGTGTGCAATGTGATCCGCCCTGAGTCCCCTTTGGGGTGAGAAGGGTGGAATATAAATATTGCAAATAAATAAATAAATAAATAGTTTTCACTGCTAAACAAATTCTTTAATTATATATCATATACTTTGTCACCTTTGCCTTTATTCAGGGTCATGTTGGAAATTAGCTTGAGGTTTGATTTAAAAAATGAGAGGAAGGATAGTGGGGAGAAATAAATGAAGAAAGATGTACTGTTTTCAAAAATTCTGAAGGACAGTTCTACACTCTAAATGTGTAGGCGTGCTTTGTTATTACACTCAAAAGCTGTATTTGTAGGGAGTGGAAACTGGCATAATTGAACTATGGGACAGTCTGAACAAGCTGGTGTTAACTAATTTCTGGTCCCATCATTCATTAAGTTTTTTTTTTTTAAATGAGTCTATTGGAGAAAACATCAATTTCATAGACAATGCATCATTGGAAACATCATTTAAAATTAGTTATAGACTTTTTAATTCAGATTTTCACAGTTGCAAATGAGTCAGTCCATGGCAGTGCAAACAGAAGCCTAGTTTGCAAAGTATTAAAATATGGTTGTTTGTTACAGGATCAAGCTAGATATGGTATTCATCAAACTATTTGTCCTTGTGCAGCTCTTTCTACAAGCCTAAATAGCTGACATGAAAAACAAGCTGGTCTGGGGCCATGGCTTTGGGTTTATAAGCCTTTGTCCAATCCACAGTTCTGACTGGAATCCTCCAACCTTGTGTCTTTTAAACAGAAGAGATGCTCACAGTGACATCATTACACACAGCAGGCATGTGAAAGGGCAATTTTGCTTAGAATCCCAGTGGAGGCAAAAAAGGCCCCGATTCTGATCTGCACCTCCAGAAGTTATGTACCAACAGTTTATGGTTGACACCATTAAGTACATAAACAAACTGTGTGGCCATCATCCATCTCATTTCATTTTAATTCATTTATTCATTCAAGTCTTGTAAAGAATGGTGACTACTTACATGTCTTACAGCAGGTGTTCTCAATTTTTGCAATTTTACCCTAAAAAGAGAAGACATATTTTAACACAAACACAGCTCTCTCATGCTCTTTCTCTCACACACACTCATTTACAAAGTTCATTCTTCAAACTGCTATGTACTGCCTTAATAGGAGAGGGTCATAGAAGTTGTTAACCTGAATTTAAAATATTTCAGAAATAAAATTGTGCTTTCCGACCACATATCTAGTTTAGCCAAAAACAGAGGACTGCTGCCAGAACTGTGAAGCAAGCAAGCAAGCAAGCTTTACTTTTGTGATGGTGGCTTACAATCAAAATGCCTTACAAATAATAGATTCAATTTGATTGAGGGTGTTTTTTTCTGCAGCACCCAGAGGGTATGCACATTGAGTGAAATTTGCACATTACAATAATTGCTCCCTTTTCCGCAGAACAAAAAGAAGTGCCATTTGGAAAATAAATGTATATTTCAATGTACTTTAAAGGGTGGATGCATACAAATAACATTTGGGAAAAAAATGTGCATTCTAAATATCTTTAAAATGAACCCAGAAGCTGCATGGATCAGACAGCAATGAGATCACATTAGCGTTATAGAACGGAAGATTTTGTCTTTCAATTGCTCAGGTTGCTCTTGCAGAATTCTGGAAAATTTAGTTTAGGGCAGAGCCTTTGGCATTCTCAGTTATCCTGGCTTCCTTAAACTACATCTCCCAGAAACAAACCAGGTGATAGGGAAACAAAAGTCTCCATTCTATAACACTCATGTGATCTCGTCCTTAAAGATGAAAATCTGTCAAAACCTAGCAAGTGTTTCCTCTTTCTACATAATGTACCCTGTTTCCCCGAAAATAAGACATCCCCTGAAAATAAGACCTAGTAGAGGTTTTGCTGAATTGCTAAATATAAGGCCTCTCCCAAAAGTAAGACCTAGCAAAGTTTGTGCCGGCCAAACAGAACACCAGAGCATGCAGGATTGGTAAATGCATGCACCATAGATTGTTGTACATGGAAATAATGGTAGTAACAAGAATTTTTTTGATAGACCGAACACAGCTATGTACCTATTTAATGACATATGCCGTGGCAATAGATGCTGCAAAGAATGTTTTCTTGGCAGCTAATATTGCATCCACAAAGAACCGTCCGGTGGAACTGTTTCGGGTTGTCAGAGGTTTGTTAAATCCTGTCGCTCAAGACGGGATCTCTGACAACTCGGCAGCCTGCTGTGAAGTATTTGCTTGGACAAACTCGCTCTGATCCACTCTGGCTTTGACACCATATTAACAGCAGTCTCCGAGGATGTAACACGAGCACCTGCTTGTCCTATTTTGATGGATTGTTTTCAATTGGTTCAACCTGAGGATGTGGACAAGGTGCTTGGAGAGGATGTGGACAAGGTGCTTGCTACCCCATGCATCCTAGACTCCTGCCCATCCTGGCTGATAAAGGAAACCAGAGGGGGTTTGGCCGAGTGGGTGAAGGTGGTGGTGAATGCCTCCCTTCGGGAAGGCATTTTTCCAGCGAGCCTCAAACTGGCTGTTATCAAACCACTGTTGAAGAAGCCATCACTAGACCCCACTCAATTGGACAACTTTGGGCCCATTTCCAATCTCCCCTTTTTGGGCAAGGTCATGGAACGTGTGGTGGCCGCGCAACTCCAGGCATTCTTGGAAGACACAAATTTTCTGGATCCGCCACAGTCTGGCTTCAGGCCGGGGCATGGTACCGAGACAGCCTTGGTCGCCTTAGTCGATGATCTACACCGGGAACTGGACAGGGGGAGTGTGTCTGTGCTGGTTCTAATGGTTCTGCTGGACCTCTCAGCGGCTTTCGATACTGTCGATCACGGTATCCTTCTGGGGCGTTTTGCTGGGATGGGTTTCAGAGGTACTGTTTTGCAGTGGCTCCGGTCCTTCCTGGAGGGTCGGTCCCAGACGGTGTCACTGGGGGACACCTGCTCGGCCCCACAACCATTGTCTTGTGGGGTCCCGCAGGGGTCAGTACTGTCCCCCATGTTGTTTAACATTTACATGAAGCCGCTGGGAGAGATCATCAGGAGTTTCTGGGTGAGGTGTCATCTGTACGCAGATGATGTCCAGCTCTGTAATTCCTTTCCATCTGTCACTAAGGAGGCTGTTCAGGTCCTGAACCGGTGTCTAGCCACTGTGTCGGACTGGATGAGGGCGAACAAATTGAAACTGAATCCAGACAAGATGGAGGTCCTCCTGATCAGTCGTAGGGCTGAACAGGGTATAGGATTACAGCCTGTGTTAGACGGGGTCGCACTCCCCCTGAAGACACAGGTTCACAATCTGGGGGTTCTCCTGGACTCTTTGCTGAGCCTGGAACCCCAGGTCTCGGCGGTGGCCAGGGGAGCTTTTGCATAACTAAGACTTGTGCGCCAGCTGCGCCCGTACCTTGGGAAGTCTGACTTGGCCACGGTGGTCCACACTCTGGTTACATCCTGTTTGGATTACTGCAACATGCTCTACGTGGGGCTGCCTTTGAAGACGGCCCAGAAGCTTCAATTAGTACAATGGGCTGCAGCCAGGCTTATAACCGGAGTGGCGTACAGGGTTTGGTTTGAGGCTGCCTTGGGGATAACATGACGTCCTGGCCCAGGCCAACTTTCCAATCCTCTGAAGGCAGCAGATGGTCCACAAACCAGATTGCACATGAAATTGAGTAGAAAAGTTGTACTGGGAAAACCATGCCCCCACAGCCAAGGGGAACTTGATGAAGAAACAGCCAGCCATGGCTCACATAAAGTTGTAGAGCACTGTTGTGTAATAGTGCTGACTGCTGAGGAGTATCTCATCCTTGCTGAAGGGTTGGGATATTTGCCCATGCCCTTTCCGCACAACCACCAAATGTTCTTCATCTGCAGGTCACATTCAGATAATTATTGCCGCATCTTATAACTCTTGGGCAGCTGCTGCAAATGCATATGTCCACAACTGGCTGACTCAACTGCAAATATGTCAATAAATACCTCATCCTCTCTCCCTAACCCTTTTTCTGCTGTTGTACTGTGATTGTTTAGCTAACTCCAGCCTTTTATTTCCTTTCCCTCTCCAGGAGATGGAAAGGCCTGTGGCCAGACGGCCAAAAAACACCTAAAATTAAGTAGTAAAAGTGTGCTCAAACCCATGGCCTGAACAGAGGGACAGAGACCCAATGGACAAGCAACAGACAGAGATCACACATAGTTGTACTATGTAGTAAAAGTGATGTTTGTTCACCTATCAGCCAGCCAGCCATAGATGCATTGTGGCTTGGTTGGCTGGCTTGGCTGCTGAAACAGCTCACATGACATTACAGAGCACAGTTGTAAACAACACACAGCGGCTGCAGCACGCAGTAGTATCATGTATTCATTGGCAGCAGCTAACGGCTATTGCTCAAGAGGACAGTGGTAAGGTAAGGCCACCAACAACCATAAGTTGCAAGGGTACCTGAAGGCAGCAGGTAATCTTGTCCTTGCTGAAGACAAGACATTTGTCCCTTTACAGCTGGACAGAAACAAAAACTCTCTAGTTATACTAGACTACTGATTTTTGGAAAGGTGGTGCTACTGGAAGTAGAAAATCCATTCGATCTATGGTACAAGAGGTCCTGCCTCCCTTGACTTTCCTTCAGCTGGGGCCAGATTCTGTAATGCAGGAAGGGGTTGTGATGCAGCTCCTTCATCTGGGGCAAGAATCCTTCCCCCGCCTGTGATCTTTCAGCTGGGGCAAGATTCCGTAATGCAGGAAGGGGTTGCGATACAGCTTCTTCACATGGGGCAAGACTCCTCCACCCGCCCCATGATCCTTCAGCTGGGGCCAGATTCTGTAATGCAGGAAGAGATTGCGATACAACTCCTCCACGTAGGGCAAGACTCCTTCCCCCGCCCTGCGATCCTACCACTGGGGCAAGATTTCTTCCTGGAGGGGCCGGGGAGTGGATGCCGGCCAACAGTGACTGGCTGAGGAAACCCTCCACCCCGTGATCCTTCAGTTGGGGAAAGATTCCCTCCTGCAGTGGAGCGGGTGCCTTTTTGGCTGGCAGTTGTGTGTCAGCATTGCACCTTGGAGCAGACCCCGCCATGTGATCCTTCCGCTGGGACCAGATTCCGTAATGCAGGATGGGGTTGCAGTAGAGCTCCTCCATGTGGGGCAAGACTCCTTCCCCCACCCAGCGATCCTTCAGATGGCGCCAAATTCCATAATGCAGGAAGGGGTTACGGTAAAGCTCCTCCACATGGGGAAAGACTTCTTACCCTGCCCCGTGATCCTTCAGTTTGGGCCAGATTCCATAATGCAAGAAGGGCTTTCGGTACAGCTCCTTCACATGGGGCAAGACTCCTTCCTCTGCCCTGTGATCCTTCCGCTGGGGCAAGATTCCTTCCTGGGGTGGGGCGGGGTACTATGCTGGCCTGCAACAGCCAGCCAAAGAAGGCCCCCTCCCCACGATCCTTCAGCCAGGGCACGATTCCCTCCTGCGGTGGGGCGGGATGCCTTTTTGGCTGGGAGTTGCGTGTCAGCGTTCCACCTTGGAGCAGACCCCTGCCCCGCGATCCTTCTGCTGGGGCAAGATTCCTTCCTGGAGGGGCTGGGGGAGTGGAGGCCAGCCAACAATGGTTGGCTGAGGAACCCTCCCACCCTCGATCCTTCAGCTGGGGCAAGATTCCCACCTGAGGTGGGACGGGGTACTCATTTATGGCCCTTCCACACAGCAATGTAACTCAGAATATCAAGGCAGAATAACCCACACTATCTGCTTTGAACTGGAACATATGAGTCCACACTGCCATATATCCCAGTTCAAAGCAGATAATGTGGGATTTTATTCAGCTGTGTGGAAGGGGCTTCAGTTTGCTGTTCCACCCTGTCCTGCCCCTTCCAAAGTCTGTTGCTACATGGTCTACTCTGATGCCATTTTCTACTCAGCAGTTTCCAAAAGTCTATAACAACTTTCTCATCATGCAATTACTCCCTTACAATACCATACAATTGTTTTTGTATCATTGCGTGGTGTTTGTGTACTTTTTCTAACATGCATTTAAAATGGAGATCCTTTGTTCAGTCTGCTTAAATTTAACATGTGTGACTCCCTGGAAGGAAAATAAATACAGGAAGATGTCATACTATTTGGATTTAATATAAAAGCAGAGAAAGCTGGTTAACCTCCCCACAAAAATAATGAAAACCTTATAAGATATCTGTCCTTTCTAGCTGCCTTCAAATACAGTGCCCTTCTTCAATATGCCAGTAGTTTGTCAAGTATGATGATACGGTGAAACAGTAAAATGTTTGAAAATT
Source organism: Anolis carolinensis (assembly GCF_035594765.1). Classification (NCBI taxonomy): domain Eukaryota; kingdom Metazoa; phylum Chordata; class Lepidosauria; order Squamata; family Anolidae; genus Anolis; species Anolis carolinensis. The sequence goes on along the minus strand of NC_085845.1, from coordinate 101,132,998 downwards.
CATTTTGTTTGGGTAAACAAAGCACACCAAGGTTGCAGGCAATAATGTGATTGCTGTCTATTGAAATTAATAAAAAGCTAAATATAATAACAACGGGCTGAAATGAAACAAAGGTTTAAATTTTAACAATAGGAGCCCACACACAGGCAACATTCAGATCAGGTTAGAATCAAAATCCGTACTGTATAAAGTATTGCCTCTTGGTTTCCCTTGGTGCTGTAAGTATACATCAATGGTAGAATTAATAATGATAATGTAAACAACAAAGTACTTGAATCACTACTTACTCCTTCAGCCAGACATCTATTTGAATCAAATGGGGGGCAGCCAGTTATCCTCTTTTCCCAGATGAAGTCTCCTTTCATGTTGACTTTGCAAGAATGGCTGTCACAATCATCCTGGATCATTTCATTTGGCTTGAAAGATTCAGAATCTTTAGTTATAAGAATTTTAATTTCAAAAAGACACAGGTTTTTTTTTTTAAAAAAAAGCTATCAAACAGTTTGGTACAGTTTGGAGCAATATATATCTTTACTACTAGAATGTTAGTATGGGCAATGATGGTGGGGCAGTGTACTGTTTCTTGGACTCCGGGAAGGAGCATGGACTGTCACAAAACTGCCTTGCCCACCTTTAAGCAATGTGGATGTGTTATCTTTTGAAGATTAAACAGTGGGGATGTGCTTTCATTTTGCACTCATATCTAAGACAGATAATTACATTCCTCTCTGCTGGGTGAGATGATTACAATTTTGCACTTTTTATATTAGGATTTATTTGAATTTTTTTGTGTGTGTAAAAAAAGTTCATTTGTGTTTGTGTGAAAAAAAATACCCAGATTTTTTCAAAAGCAAAAATTGTTTTCTGCAAAAATACAATTTTCGCAACAACAAAAAAACAAAACCCAATGGAAAACAAACAACCCTGGCAGCACGATAAACATCAAGACTTTTTTTTTCATGTTAGGAGCAACCAGAGTTGCTTCTGGAGTGAGAGAATTGGCCGTCTGCAAAGACGTTGCCCAGGGGACGCCCGGATGTTTGTTTGTTTTTTTGATGTTTTTACCATCCTTGTGGGAGGCTTCTCTCATGTCCCTGCATGGAGCTGATAGAGGGAGCTCATCCGCACTCTCCCCGGGTGGGATTTGAACCTGGCAGCCTTCAGGTCAGCAACCCAACCTTCAAGTCACAAGGCTTTTATCCCCTAGGCCACCAGAGGCTCCAACATCAAGACATGGAGTTTAGGTTAGTATATTTTTTATAACATCAAGACATGGAGTTTTAAAATATACTAACCTATTTTGAAGATAAAATGTTGGGTTACTTTAAGTGTTGTAAGTGCTGAGTCACAGTAACAGCGATTTTTGTGTGTGTCAGGAGCGACTTGAGAATATGCAAATTGCTTCTGGTATGAGAGAATTGGCTGTCTTCAAGGATGTTGCCCAGGGGATGCTCTGATGTTTTGATGTTTTTACCATCCTTGTGGGAGGCTTCTCTCATGTCCCCGCATGGGGAGCTGGAACTGATAGAGGGAGCTCATCTGCTCTCTCCCCGAGTTGGATTCGAACCAGCAACCTTCAGGTCAGCAACCCAACCTTCAAGTCATCAGTCCTGCCGGCATAAGGGTTTAACCCACTGTGCCACTGGGGGCTCCAAAGTTACAGTGATTAAGCATGATGAGAATGAAACCCCGAAGTTAGGTTTGGATCAGGTATACAAGATAATGAATGCATGAATGGAACATTGCATCATGCGAATATATATGAAAACACCAACAGAACAAATTGGCATTGGGTGATGTGATGATATATGGTGAATTGGGGGATTCTGGAGAGAGCTGTGGATATTGCAAATAGCTGCAACCAAAGATAAAGCCTTCCCATGGAAAGAGCCTCCTGCATCTAATATTTATTATAAGTATTGCTCCTGGTGGCACAGTGTGTTAAAGTGCTGAGCTGTTGAACTTGCGGACCAAAAGGTCCCAGGTTCAAATCTCGGGAGCGGAATGAGTGCCCGCTGTTAGCCCCAGCTCCTGCTAACCTAGCAGTTCGAAAACATGCAAATGTGAGTAGATCAATCGGTACCGCTCCGGCGGGAAGGTAATGTCGCTCCATGCAGTCATGCTGGCCACATGACCTGGAGATGTCTATGGACAATGCTGGCTCTTCGGCTTAGAAATGGAGATGAGCACCAACCCTCAGAGTCGGTCACGACTGGACTTAACGTCAGGGGGAAACCTTTACCTTTACTATTGCTCATACTATAGACAATACTTTAATATTGCTTGGGCGTTTAAGCTGAGAAACTCTGCTTCAGGTTGAAAAAATACCTGACACCTTTCACATGGGGAACAACACCATGTCCAAATATTCTTTATATCTCTATACATGACTGAATTCATTATTAGAATTAGTCATTCTCATCCACAATTTGCATTGCTGTCAATATAAGAGACTACTGCATCGATCTTTGCACATGAATACAGAGCTACAGTTTGGGGGCAATAGGCACCCTTCTTTTGCCCAATTTGATGGCACCCAGATGGTCTTCTCCCTCTATATCTCCCTTTGCCCTGTATGACTCCAAAGGCTAGCCCTAAATTTCCTGAAGGTGACATGCAAAAAGATGAAAAATCAGTAAGAAATCAAGCATGAATTTGTTGCTATTTCATCTTGAGTTCAAAATAAAAGGACAAGCTCTGATCTTATTGAAAGGATGGAACGGAGACTAAGGACCTCACCAGACAAGCAGGGGAAAAGAGGAGAGAACCATCTTATTTGGTTCCCTCCCATTTCCCCCTGTTTTCTGGGATAGCTGGCCATCCCATATCATTTTCCGTCATTTCACATGGTTTCCCTGCTTCCTCCCCATTCTGCAGTTAGGAACTGGATAGCATGCGACTCCTGAAAATTGAGTCCTTCCACATTTTTTAACATGTTGGCAACATAGATTTTCATGGGCAGCCACAGGAAGTGGCTATGGGATGGCCTCCATGGGACTTTGTTTTGCCAGTGTCTTCAAATGGCTAGAAGGTGCAGAAAAGACTGTCTGATGAGATCCTAAAGCAGATTAAAATGTTGCATTCACATAGCACTACGTTGGGAACTGTTTGGAAAAGGAGAGTGAAAAGGGACAGCCAAACAGGCATCTAAAATCAACTGACCTTTAGGTACAAGATGGTTCTGTTCCTCAGCTGTATGGCACACATAGTTGGTAAACATTTCCCACAACAAGAGTCAGGGACTTTTTCCTCTCTGTAATTCTGCAGGGAAAGAAAGGTAATTATTTTTCTGAACTTCAGGTTCAATACAGACATTTTTTTCATGTCAGGAGCAACCGGAGTTGCTTCTGGAGAGAATTGGCTGTCTGCCAGGACGTTACCCAGGGGACGCCCGGATGTTTTTGGTGTTTTTACCATCCTTGTGGGAGGCTTCTCTCATGTCCCCACATGGAGATGGAGCTGACAGAGGGAGCTCATCCGCACTCTCCCCAGGTAGGATTTGAACCTGGCAGCTTTCAGGTCAGCAACCCAACCTTCAAGTCATGAGGCTTATTACATTAAAGTGCAATTTGCATTAGCTCAATTTATGACTTATCACAAAAATGTGGCACTCACTGAAAAACATTACTATATGATGGGGATCAAGAAGAAAGTCAAAGCTCACATAGAAATGGAGATGAGCACCAACCCCCCGAGTCGGATATGACTAGATTTAATGTCAGGGGAAAACCTTTACCTTTACTTAATACCATTATATGATATAGAATTCATTTGTATGATCCAACTGACTTTTTATTACTTTAAATAATAACATTTTACATATTTTCATAAATACTCGCAGTTCATGAAGGTGTATTTTAACAAAGTTGTGATTAGAAAGTACACCTACTAGTCTGGAACGTATTTGAAATGTTCAAAAATTACCTGAGGTCTCTTACCTTGGGGCAAGGTTCACAGTGTTTTTTTCCGCAAGTCAATTTATATTTCAAAGATAATCCACTCTGGAGGCTGCACTGGCAGCTGGTGCATTCATCCACTAAGACTTGTTTTCCTGCCTGAAAGAACAAGTTTCAAAGTATTGTGCTCTACTCAACTAGAAATATTAAAAAATGAAAAATTTCTAAACTGATGAAAAACAATCAAGCTATATATTATTCTAACAAAATACTTACAAAATAGGGTACTGTGTGGTTTCCAGGCCTTCGACAATACACTTACAAAATGTTTGGAATAATCCCATTTTGAATGTTATGATATTCCCTTCTATCTCTGATACTTTAAACAAAAATAATGTCATGCATGACATGAAAACTAATCTAAATATGCTGAACCGATTGGACTGACAAAACTGCTACCCACTTTTGTCCATGGTTATATACTATCCTCATCCACAGCAATACAAGTTTTCAGCCATTCAATACTTTTTACTCTCCATTCTATGAGGGAAGATACAGTAATACAGTCTGGATGTAAAAGAGCTCTCTGTTTACTGGAATTTTAAGTATACTTTATGATAGATTAGTAGCCTCCAACTTTTCTAAACTCTGGATGAATTATTTTTTTATTTATTTTTCTCTTTGTTTTTAAAAAATATATATTTATATTATACAAACATTCAGAACATTTTCCATTGGTAACACATGTTTACATTCTTCCCCCTTTTCCTCCCTCCCTCCCCGGGAACAGTTTACAAATTTCCTGTATTTATTACAATTGTTCGATCATGAGGATAATCTTGTTTAATTCCTTATATTAATCTTTCCCCTTTATTCTGTAAATTAAGTCTTTCCATTTTGCCTCCCATGACTTTCTGATTTAACCCATTCTATAGTTCTTCCTTCCAGATTTCTGTCAAGGTATTTTTTATATTGTATAGTTTTCCTGTGATTATTTTGTAAATATATCCCATGATTCCTTTTTCTTTATCTACTTTCCATTTTATTATTTTATCAAGATCTGTCTCTGGGATTTCCTTACTCTTCCATTTTGTTAACTTTTTAGATAACCCTCTCCATAATAGCCATTTTCCGTGACCACACTTATCTTTTAGCTCCTTTCATTGCATTACTGTTCCGTCGGGTTTCAGTATGTCCCAGATCTTTGTTAGGCCGTGTTGTTCCAATTTCTTTAACATGTTCCGGTATAACTGGGAATTTCTATTCTATATGGATCCTATTGGGAACATATCTATTTTATTTCCCAGCATGTCATTGTTGAGGTCAAAGGACCTCCTTTTAGGTTTTTTAGTTCTCTTTTTCCCATTTTCCCCATTGAACATGATCCATATTCCCATCCATTCATTAGTTTCTCTAATCTGACCCATCTTTTGGGCTCGCCAATGTCAAGTTCGAGTAGCCTGGCCAATTGGCAAGCTTCGAAATAGTTTTGGAGGTAAGGTGCTCCCCAGCCTCCATTATCTTGTGGACTGAAAAATAATGAATTAGAGATTCTATTTTTACTAGAGCCTATTATACATGTTTTTATTAAATTATCCCATTTTTTAATTATTTTATGTGGGATACTAAATGGGAGAGTTTGAAACAGATGCAAGAATTTTGGTAGTATCAACATTTTGAATGCTTTTAACCTAGTTATAATTTCAGATTTTTTCCATGTCTCTGGGATTGTTTTAGTTTTGATAATTTTGTTACATAATATTAGTAAATTAGGGGTTGTTGTTATTATTATTATTATTATTATTATTATTATTATTATTATTCGTTCTTCTCCGGGAGAAGATCAAGGATGCAGAGAGCAGAAGAGACTGCCATCCCATCTCCCCAGGCTGTCCGAACCCTGGAAGTACACAGTGGTTGTGGGGTATTTCTTTTAACCTGTTCTCGTTTCTTATAGCTCTATTCAAAACTTCTAGAATCAATATAAACTATAAATGCGACAATACACAACCCTGTCTTGTTCATATCATAATATCATAAGCTTTGTAATTTCTTCATTCATCAGTATCTGGATCCTCTGCAAAGTATAAATCAAGGCAATCTATGTTATAAAGTTTTCTCCAAAATCCATTCTTTTTTCAAGGACTTCCATCATGAAACTCCAAAAAGAGTCCAAAAAATATGATCCAATTATTTCTCTGCATCCAAAAAAATTAAGAGCTGTTTGTTTCCAATTCTGGCTATCAAAATATTCCATTATGTATATAACACATATTGAATTTTCTGTTATCAATCTTTTAGCTAAAAATCTACTCTGATTTCATGCAACTAGTCTTGTAGTATCCCCCCCCCCCATTTGTACTATTATTGAGGCAAATAGTTTAAAGTCAGTGTTTAATAAAGAAATTTGTAGTTAAATGTTTGTTTCTCTCTTCTTTGGAGAGATTTATACTGACCTTACACCAAATTTTTGGAATGTCTTTAGATTACAAAATTGCATTCATAATTTGTTGTGGCAAAAGTAATACATTGTCCAATGCTTTAGAATATATGTCTGTAAAGCCATCCAGTCCTAGAGTCTACTGTTTCTGCAGTTGATATTGGAGAATTTGATATCCTCCTTTGGTTGTCGGTGCCTCTAAGTATTTCCTTATTTCATCCAATAGTATTTTTCTCAATCTACATACATTTGAAAAAGACTTGTTTTTTTAACCTTCTATCTTTTATTTTTTTTAATTAGTTTTTTTCTGAACCAACCAGTAAGCCTGGATATTAAAAAGAAAAAGAAAAGATGCTACTTTCATTGTTTTTGTCATTTTATAGCCTGGATTTTCCCCACATTGAATACAAAGTTCATAATACGAAGGTTGAATGAAAAGTAATGCTTCAATTTTCGTAACTGAACAGATGGTAGTACTGGTATGCAGCAGGTTCTGATTTGTTCAGTAGACTCTCCTCTACAGTTCCATTTGTCAGGAAGCCTTAGCATTGAACGGTTGTATTGTTAAAGTGCCAAGTATGGAACCCTGCGCAGATGGTCGGTCAATGCGACTTAAGCAACGTGCAGTCATTGAATTCTTGACAGCAGAAGGTTTCACCCCAAAGGAGATTCATCAGAGAATGCAAGCTGTTTATGGTGATTGTGTTGATATGAGTACTGTGTGTCATTGGGCGAGTAAGTTTAAAGATGTTGAGGTGGGAATATCTGACTTGCATGATAAAGAGTTGAATGTCCTGTTTCACAAGCAAAAGGTTGACAGATTGATTCAGGGCGATCATCGTATCACTCAGAGAGAAATTTCAAGCATAATCGGCATTTCACAAGAACGTGTGGGTCACATTATTACTTTGCTTGCCTATCGGAAGATCTGTGCACGATGGGTACTGTGAGATGCTGGTTGCGGTAGCAGAGTCTTGACATCTTCCATGTCAGCTTCAAAAAACTTGTTCATCGTTGGCAGAAATGTATCCAGTTGTCTGGTGATTATGTGGAAATGTGAATAGTGGTAGTTAAAGAGCACATTCTAAGGATTATTTCTGCATTTGATTTATTAAAATATTCCCATCCAAACCCAAGTGACGAAGGTGGAGTCATTACTTTTCATTCAACCCTCATATCATTTCTGCCTGTTCATTTATTTATACATTTACTTTATTTTTATCCTGCCTTTTTCCCAACATAGGGACTCAAGGTGGCTAACATGACACAATACAAATTAAAACCAAGTAAGGGCATGTAAACATGACTACTAAAAATTAAAACAATTACATCCTTGTGCTATGAAATATAAAAATTTAAATATAATTAAAATTACAGTTAAATATTACAGAAAGTAAAGTAAAGGGTGCCTAGGGTGGGGGTCCAATATCTCATGCTAGGAAAGATTGTGCTAAATTTAAGCACAGGACTTCATTTTACAAAGTTCAACTAAATACCTTGTCATATGTGCCACTGAAATCGCCACAGATTGTGGCAAATCTGGAGGTGCCTGGCAGGGATGGGGGAAACCTATCACCCCACTCCCCACGCCTGGCTTCCCCCCCAATCTCATCCTATAGGGTGAAACATCTGCCGTCTGGCTCCCCCCCCCCTTTGATCCCAATGCAACACAGGAAGCCTCCTGAGTTGCCATCACTGTGGCATATGCCAATTCCTCTGCAGTTTTGCGACGGAGCCCATTGTAAGTAGTTCTATGCCATGGGATACGAACCAGTGGGCTCAGTTGTAAAACTACAGAGGAATAATAATAATAATAATAATAATAATAATAATAATAATAATAATAATAATAATAATAAATGTCATAAGATATACTGCTGGCATCATAAACTGGACACAGGTGGAACTGGACAATCTGGACAGAAAAACAAGAAAACTCATGACCATCCATCATTCATTGCACCCTCACAGTGATGTTGACCGGCTATATCTGCCTAGAAGATCAGGGGGCAGAGGACTCTTACAAGTAAAACAAGCCATCAAAGAAGAAGAACATGCCCTGGCAGAATATGTAAAGCAAAGTGAAGAACCTGCCTTGATTGAAGTCAAAAATCAGAAACTCCTCAAAGCACAGCAGACAAAGAATCAGTACAAGAAAACTGCACTACAAACTAGAGCTGACAGCTGGCACAACAAAACATTGCATGGAAAGTTCATTGACAAAATTGAAGGAAAAGCTGATAAAGGAGAAGACCTGGCTCTGGCTCACAAATTGGACCCCGAAGAAGGAGACAGAAGGCCTGATCCTTGCAGCCCAGGAGCAAGCCATCAGAACAAATGCAATTAAGGCCAAGATTGAAAAATCAGCTGATGACCCAAAATGCAGACTGTGCAAGGAAACCAACAAAACCATTGATCATATCCTCAGCTGCTGTAAGAAGATCACACAGACAGACTACAAACAGGCACAACTATGTGGCCCAAATGATTCATTGGAACTTATGCCTCAAGTACCACCTCCCAGCAGCAAAGAACTGGTGGGATCACAAACCTGCAAAAGTATTGGAAAATGAGCACACAAAGATACTGTGGGACTTCCGAATCCAGATTGACAAAGTTCTGGAACACAACACACCAGACATCACAGTTGTGGAAAGGAAAAAGGTTTGGATCATTGATGTCGCCATCCCAGGTGACAGCCGCATTGATGAAAAACAACAGGAAAAACTCAGCCGCTATCAGGACCTCAAAATTGAACTTCAAAGACTCTGGCAGAAACCAGTGCAGGTGGTCCCGGTGGTGATGGGCACACTGAGTGCCATGCCAAAAGATCTCAGCCGGCATTTGGAAACAACAGACATTGACAAAATTACGATCTGTCAACTGCAAAAGGCCACCCTACTGGGATCTGCATGCATAATCCGAAAATACATCACACAGTCCTAAACGCTTGGGAAGTGTTCGACTTGTGATTTTGTGATATGAAATCCAGCATGTCTATCTTGTTTGCTGTGTCATACAATAAAATAATAATTTTATTCTTATACCCCGCCCCATCTCCCCGAAGGGACTCAGGGCGGCTTACATGGGGCCAAGCCTGAACATCAACAATATAAAAACAAGCAATAAAACAAAACCATCAACAATAAAACAAGTCATAAAAAATCACATAGAAAATATACTGATAAAATCTTAAATTGGATCCAAAGAAACTGGCCGAAAGTGCAAGTTTCATCTGATGAGGTCATAAGTTTTGTTATTCAAGTGGATCTCTTCTTGTTTTTTACTCCCACACATAAAGAGTATACTATTCATTTATCCTTCAAATGTGAAAGGTTAATAAGTGCTGATGTTGTAGCTTAGTATGGAATAATGTTTTAATGGCCACATCTACACTGATCACTTAATTCAGTGTAGACAAGGGCTGATAACATGGTGCAAAACCACCTTAACAAAACCTTGCTTCATGTTAACCAAAGTCTTAAGACCTGTAAGGACAGTTTGACCAATATAATATATTTTTTTCCCTTTTTAATTAGAGCGCATGACCAGGAATGTGCTTCGGTAAAAACTGGCTGGGGGAACTCTCATCTAACTTGTGGTCTGGTCCCAATCCATCTAGCAATGTATGTTTACTTTGATAGAAAAGGCAAATTCCATGTTAGAGAGTATTGGGAAAGGAATAAAACAACCAATATTTTACTTCCAGTACCAGATCAGTATGCTTTTCAATACTACTTGCAGGGAAACATGAGGGAGAGGGTATTACTCAACACATGTTTGACGTTCCATAGACACATGACTGCCTATTAGGGTTGTGCATAATTTCGTTTTTAATTTTCAGTATAAGCATTAAGCAACTTTAGTAAAGCCAAGAAAACAAAGTGTTTAAAAAACCAATCCTTTTTCTTTGTCTCAATCTCCATAAGCAATGGCACTGGGGAGGAACTAGCAAAGTTAATCAAAAGGAGACTGAGAACACAGCATATTTAGAAACGTAGTTTGGGAAGGTGAGGCTCCCTGTGACAGAGAATGCAAAAGGTCCTGCCCTAAACTACATTTCCCAGAATGCAGGGCTCAGTATCTGAAAGCCCCAAAGACAACTGCTGTTTAGAGTCAGTCTAATAATAATAAATGAGATTATTGAATCTGCAAAGAAGACTGAAGTAAGTAAGTAATAGCATAAATCTGTGCTAAATTGAAGTCATGTGGTTGTTTGTCATAAAGACAGGCAAACATTCAAGGGAATTGCTGTTGTTGCATTTCGGGATGATAAATTCCCCAAATATCTGTAGATGTGTGAATCTTTCTGAAACCTCTGGGGATTGATGCCCTGGTTATCTTGTGCATTGTATACAAAATTCAAGTAGATAGCACAGATTTTTTTTTAAAAAAATGTTGTTTATAAAAACTGAAAATTCCCTAAAAATCAGTGGATAAATAAAAAATTCTGAAATTTGGTGGGCTAAACGTGTAGCATGTTTGACTCCAATAGCTTTAAAAAAGAGGGAGAAAGGAGCCCCTGAAGTTTCCCCAATTATAGTAATTATGCGCAATTACCATAACAAAATACAGTAGAGTCTCGCTTATCCAACGTAAACGGGTTGGCAGAACGTTGTATAAGCGAATATGTTGGATAGTAAGGAGAGATTAAGGAAAAGCCTATTAAACATTAAATTAGGTTATGATTTTACAAATTAAGCACCAAAACATCATGTTATACAACAAATTTGACAGAAAAATTAGTTCAATACACAGTAATGCTATGTAGTAATTACTGTATTTACAAATTTAGCACCAAAATATCATGATATATTGAAAACATTGACTACAAAAATGCGTTGGATAATCCAGAATGTTGGATAAGCGAGTGTTGGATAAGTGAGACTCTACTGTAGTAATGAAATTTCATTACTCTCGTTAGAGTAACAAATTTTTCACAAACTATACTTTAGAAACAAAATGCCAGTGCCCCCCAGTTTTGTAATGACTTTTGAACCATTTTTAATGGATCACACATCCCTATTGCCTATAGGTCAGGAGAACACTACTACTACTACTACTATTATTATTATTATTATTATTATTATTATTATTATTATTATTAATTGAAACACAACAAGGTGAGTCCACAGCAGACACTCTGCTGGCTGTTGTATTGGATCACACGTCAGACACTTCCCAAGTGTCTAGGACTGTGTGATGTATCGGCGAATAATGCATGCGGATCCCAGTAAGGTGGCCTTCTGCAGCTGGCAGATGGTAATTTTGTCAGCGCTGATTGTGTTTAGGCCAAGGTCTTTAGGCACTGCACCCAGTGTGCCGATCACCACTGGGACCATTTTGACTGGCTTGTGCCAGAGTCTTTGCAATTCTATCTTTAAATCCTCATATCGTGTCAGCTTTTCCAGTTGTTTCTTCTCAATCCTGCTGTCACCTGGGATTGCTACATTGACAATCCATACTTTGTTTTTTAACACGATCATGAGGTCAGGAGCATTGTGCTCCAAAACTTTGTCTGTCTGAATTCGGAAGTCCCAGATATTATTATTATTATTATTATTATTATTATTATTATTATTATGTTTATTTATACACCACTTTTTCTCTCCACAAGAAAACTCTAAGCTAGATACTAGGCCTTTGATCTGGTCCAGAGTTATTCTGAGTTTTTGTTTTTTATCTCTTAGCAAAACTTCCAGTTAAATTACTTAAAAACATTTGCAACGGATCTAGTTTGATTAGATGTAGGAAACGTTAATTCTTTCCTTATATCGTTTGTTTATCTAAACCATTCCCGTCTTTAAACTGCCGTTATATCTGCAGTGCAGGCCTTTTTTATTTGCAAGGAAATAACATTAGAGGGAATCTAGAAGGGGAGAGAAAGCATGTGAGGAAAGATCCCACCTCGAACCTCCACTATGAACCAATTTTGAACCACTCCACCAGCTTGGTTTTATACAAGGGGCAAGAGATATAATCTATGATTCATCATTTTCCACACAGTTGGTCTTGTGTCTGTTTTCCTCCTTTCTCATTTATTCCCCTGGCTTTTTCCCTCCATTGCTCTCTTTTTCTCCTACCTTTTTCTCTACCCATCTTTTTTTCCTGCACTCCAATTTCCCATTTTCCAGTTGCACATTACAAGCCACCAGTTGGAGATGAATGTAATACTAGAACTACACTCACAGAAAAGACATGCCAATTACTGCGGCACAAATCTTTCTAGGCTCCTGGGATCCTGATCCCCTTCACATGTGTGCAAAGCCCTATGTTTAAAAGGGGATCACATATATGGGATATATTGATTTATACAGGAAATGAAGTATTATAATATTTTTGTGTTACGGCATTCTCTTTTCAATGGTCCAAGTTTTTTTTACAGAAAACCTCAAATTCCCAAATCATAACTTACTAGGAATAATAGTTACTACACTGAATCCAAAGGCTCAGTTCTTTTATGTTGAAACCATGCTTTTAAGGGGGGAGGGAAGAGATTTTACTGGGTGTATGAGCAGCAACTCAGAGTCACATATCCAAATATTAGTAATACTATGAGGTTGTTGGTAAATATTTAATGAATATATATATATATATATATATATATATATATATATATATATGTTTGCTAAATAGATGAAATAGTGAATGAGAACCTCACAAGGTCTTGTCGACATCTGCTCATGCACTGAAACCCATAAAAGTACATATCAAGGCAAAGATTGTCCGTGTCTTCCTTAATCACTCTGTTCAATAAAAGCCTGGGAAACCAGATGACTGTTGCAAGATGATTCCATTTGGTAAGTCAAGCCATCTGGTTGGACATTTAAAGTGCTGTGAAATGAATGCAGTTAAACCAAACTATGGGAGGATAAAGCTGGTAACTGGATACAAGCTGGAAATGTAAAGGGATTAAGGAAAAAAACAAATGGCTCCAGTAATACAATGGCAACAGAAATGTCTGAATATGGAATTTTTCATGGGTAAGTTAATGGGAGTTAGGAAACAAAAGAGAGGAAAGAAGAGAATGGCTTTCCCTTTGAATGGAAATTAAATGCACACTTCAAGGTACTTAAAATATATTCTTCAAATTTGGGAAGTTTGAAGGTATATTATCAATATTGTTTCCTTAAGAATGACATTATTTATGGGACTAGGGTTTGAAGAGGAAGCCTAAATATTGGCATTTACAAAATTGTGCATTTGGAGGTTTTATTTTTCACATATATAAAAATAGATTTTTGTAAATGAATGTTCATTGTAGTATATTGAACAGAAGTACTGAAAGAAACTATTGGCAAAAACATTGAATTAAGACGAGGATATTTTTAAAAGCATCAAGGCACAGCACCCTATTAAAGCACGGATGAGCGCCAGCTTATATCATCCCCTCTTTTAGCTATACTGGCTACATCTGAAGGTATGTGCCCCCTGGAAGGCATGTTGTCCACTTGTTTTTAATCTGTGGGGTTTTTTTTAACTGATGCCTAATTCTGCAACCTCATCAGATGGGGAAAGAGTCAGTGGCATGCTCCACTTTGCTGTCCCTTTAAGCACGGAGCCCGCCATCTCCCATTACTCACATACTACTATTTCTGGCTCACCTCTATCAGCTCTAGCTCCATGTGGGGACATGAGAGAAGCCTCCCATAAGGATGGTAAAAGCATCAAAACATCCCTCAGCAACATCCTTGCATACGGACAATTCTCTCACACCAGAAGTTTCTCAAGTTGCTCCTAATACGAAAAAAGCTACCTCCGGCAGGGCTTTTTGCTTAAAGGGATGGAAAAGTAGAGCATGGTTGTTGTATGTCTTTTGGGCTTGTGTGGCCATATTCCAGAAGTATTCTCTCCTGACGTTTCGCCCACATCTATGGCAGGCATCACCCTAATTAGCATTGACATGATAGTTGTTGGAGTGGTCCAGCATTTCTTGATTTCTTGATAAACCAACCTAGACACAGTATATTATTTGAGAACACAGAAACGCCTGACCACTCCAACAACTATCATGTCAGACTACACAGAGAAGCCATTGAAATCCACAAGCATGTGGACAACTTCAACAGAAAGGAGGAAACCATTAAAATGAACAAAATCTGGCTACCAGTATTAAAAAAACTCTAAAATCAAAACAGTAGATGGGAAGCAACACTCTGAGGGCAGAGGAGCCCCAAGGACAGCTAATGACTCTGAACAAAGGATGCCCCCCCCAGGCAAGAGACAAACCTTTCCAATGCTAATAAGGGTGATTAACTGAAACATTAGTGCTGGCTTCCAACTGACAAAGGACTCTTGTCACACCCTGGACTCTCAACAGATATATATTTACCTTCCTTGCCTAGTTTATCCATGCCTCACAGCCTCTGAGGATGCCTGCCATAGATGTGGGCGAAACGTCAGGAGAGAATACTTCTGGAACATGGCCACACAGCCCGAAACACATACAACCCTGTGATTCCGGCCATGAAAGCCTTCAACAACACAAAGTAGAGCATGTTGCTGCTACTACAACTCAAGAGCCTTCTCCGTTGCCTTTGATCAATGGGGAGAAGCCGGATGATTGAAGCTTTCCCACGTGGGATCGCCCTGTCAGTAAGCCAGGCGGTACGGGGCATGGGGCGACGGGTTTCCCACGACCACTGATGGCAGTCAGAGTGAAGAGGTCCTTAGTGCGCATCATGCTATTGTTTTATAAATGTTCATACAGGTTGAAGGAAGTTGTACATCTTATTCCTTATTTAGGGACATTGTAAAGAACTAATGGTGGTCCAAAATATTTTAAGGGAGGTCTCACTAACAGAGAAGAAAAGGTGAGAGAATATACTGTTTTCGAACAATGCTGCAAACTGGAAAAAATATGTCATGTTCAATTTCATTAACAAAAATGGCACTAACCCTGTGGGAAAGCTGTCAGAAATGCCAAACTATAGGAAAAGGAAGGAGAGAGCTAAAACACATTAGTAGAATCTATACTTTCTGAGGTTCAGTCCCTTGACTATTCAGATAACACAGGGAATTCAGTTTCCCTCCACCTGGAATAATAGTTATCTATTTAAATGTTTGTTGATGATATGCAAATTTAATGACACCCCTGGCCTCCATCAGAGGAAGACCAGTGTGTGTTTAGTCCAAGCATAACATGCCAAGATTATGGGCTGAAGAGGTGGGGCTTCTGATCCCATTTTAGACAGCTCCACCCCTTCTCCAACCACTATGGATCTTAACGTTTCCATCACATTTTCTTTTCTTTTTTAAAATCATTTTTATTGAAAACTTTTTAATACATAAATAATAAAAAAGAGAAAAAAAGAGAAGGGAACAGGGGGGGGGGCGGGGGGCGGCGGGAGGTAGGGTAGGGTAATAAGTGAAGGGTATAGGATAGTGAAAGGAGAAACATGTAGGGGGGGGGACAAGGGTATGGGGAGGGTCTGTGAGGTAAGTTTATTTGTTGGTAGAGATGTGATAAAGTTCCTTCTCGTAGTTCTTGAATTGTGAGAGGGGATGATTACAGTTTCTGAGAAGGGGCTTTCTCTTTCTTGGCTATTATATTTGGTGGTTTTAATCTTCCTTGGGTTTCCTGGATCTAGTTTCGCTACCTTGAACTGTATCTTTACTTGTTTTTATGTACTCTTCCAGATTTGTCCAATCTGTTTCTTTTATTGGTTTGTCTTGGTGGTTCCTCATCAAGAATGTTAGCCTGTCCATATTCTTTATCTCCCATATGTTCATTAACCATTGGTCTGTGGTTGGTATCTGGGTTGATCTCCATATTTTGGCAAAAACAATTCTTGCTCCTATGACTAGATATTTAGTATCTTTTACTCGTTTTTATTTAACTTCCTGTTTGTTAGACCAAGGAGATATAGTTCTGGCCTCATTTTGAATTTCTTTTTCATTATTTTCTCGCATTCTTTATGTATTTCAATCCAGTACATCTTTGATTTGATACAAGACCATCACATGTGGTAAAAATTACCCTCGTGGTCTTGGCATTTCCAACACTTTGTATTTATATCTTTGTTTATGAATCCTAGTTTTTTGGGGGTGATGTACCATCTATATAACATCTTATATTGATTTTATTTTAGATTGGTGGCATAGGTAAATTTGATGTTCTTCTTCCAGATCTTTTCCCATTCCTCAAAATTTATGAGTCTCTGGCCCATTGGGTCATGCAGTCCTTGACATGTTCTGTCTCGGTGCTCCATTCCAGTAATTTTTATAAATTTTTGTGATTGACTTGTTTTCTGATTCTAATATTTTTTCCCATTCTGAGTTTTTCACCATAAAGTCTTCTTTTTTATCTCTATTGTATTGTGCCTTTAGTTGTCTGAAGTTGAGCCATGTTAATTGCTTAAATGATTTAAGTACCCCTTCTTGTGGTTTTAGGATGTATTCATTGTCATTTCTTATTAAAATGTCTTTGTACACATTTTCTTTCACATTGTAGATTTTGCTGGTTGCTTTAGAAATGGGTAGGTTTTTTCTTCTCCTCCCCCCCCCCCCCCCCCCCACCTACTCTACACTGTGGATTTGAGGGACTTGGAAATTGGCATGGGTCATTCCTTAAATAGGTTATCTCGGATGGTTTTGGGGGATATATGAGTCGGTGAGCATCTGATTGCACAATTGGTGAAGTATAGAAATTTAGACTTCCCCCAGAGTATCATGTGACCAAGGGGTTGGGGATAAATTTGCCATTATTTTCCTCATCAGGGGCCTCTTGGCTTGGATAGCTTTTCAGTTTTGGTACTGGCCTGGGAGCAACCCTGTAGTCAGGGATTCCTCCCAGGGCCAAAGTTTTTTGCCCAGGAGGTGCGGTCTGCCATTCAGCTTTTCATATCATCAATAAACATTTAAATAGGTAACAATGAATAAACTTTCTCTTGTTAGCCCGTGTTCTCTTTATTCCTGTGCTAGGACAGCAACGCTTCTAATCAAAAACCTCCTGAGAGCAACTTCTAATTCATGCATATATTGAGATAAGTGGGCCAATTCAGATAGTTTCCAAAGTCCCTAACTTTAACTGAAGCAAATATGCAAACATTTCAAACATATATACCATAAATAATTCCAATGTGAGAGACAACACTATGTAAGAAAATGTCAAGAATTTTCTGTTGCTGGTTTGAAAGTGTTGTTCCATGTTTCATTGTGTGGCACTTACTTTGAAAGCAGTTGTTATACTCCAGAAACTTCATTTTTGTGGCTGCTACAAATTATGTTGAATTGGTTGAGACGCTATGAGATATTAATTGAAAAACAATAACAAAATGTACTGCAGGAATACTGCAAAAACAAAGTTTTTGCAGTCTAAAAAACCTTTTCCGTGTTTATTTATGATAATTCCAATTAGAAAATGACATTTGTAACCAAGAAAAAAAAAAGTGTTACATGGTGTAATTAAAGCAGTTTCGGAGTATCATCTTACCTCAATAATAGTTCCATTCAAAACACAGCCATTCACAGGTTCTGCAAGAAAGATTGTGCTTATTAGTACTGGTAACGTCAACATAAGTATGACAATTTTAATAAAACATAATTTCAATTTTATTCTAGAACCATCCCTGTGAATATTATTATAATGTACTTATCATAGCTGCTGTGCATCACAGAGATTTCTTTTGTCCCTACTTGCAGCCCCTCATTCAAATACCATTCAAATGTATTTGTAATTTGAGACATCCTAGGCCCTGAAGTTACAGAGGCAGCATTAAAGACCAAAGGACAGTTCTTAGTTACGTTTCCCCTGGAGATCGCATGGAGAACTCATAAAACATGTTAAATTAAGAATCAACCACAGTTGCTCAGAACATACCATTGAAATAACAAATGACATAATATTTCTGTGTTTAGAAATTAGCTTTTCTAATGTTTGCACTAAAGAGAGAATAAACATCTTGCACAGCACTACATTTAATACAATATGAGTTGAAGCAATACTAGAGCAAGTTCTTTTAACTCTGCTTTGAAAGAAAAAAAATCCACAATTATCCTAGCTGTTTAAATGCTTTTGCAAGCATTGCTTTTAATGAAAATTGTCATTTTCCAAACTCTACTTCTAACAGGTTGCATCAACCATTGACCCTAACTGGCTGCCACTAATCTTGCTCCTGATCCTTGTTCCTTTACAGTTGGAGTGTGGCATTCTCCCATACCTCCTTCCTGCACATTTTAATCATGACTGTCCTCATAATGCCTTTCTCTTCCAGCAAGAATACCCAGATTGATTTTTAAACAAGCCATTTAAAAGCATGTTTCATTGTTTACAATATAAATGTTATGCCCTTTTAACTGGCATTACATGTCTAATCTATTATGAAGCTGATTAAATAGAGCAGTGGTTCTCAACCTGTGGATCCCCAGGTGTTTTGGCCTATAACTCCCAGAAATCCCAGCCAATTTACCAGCTGTTGGGATTTCTGGGAGTTGAAGGCCAAAAACACCTGGGGACCTATAGGTTGAAAACCACTGAAATAGAGGATGGATGGTATAAAGGAATGACTGAGCGGAGAGGAGAGGCTACTTCAGGCAGGAGAAAATCTTTTATATTCCACCGCTGCCACCAATATCACAAAGAGCAGAGTGGGGAGCACCAAATATATCGGACACCTCTCCACTCTACACATGCTCACGCAAGCACACGTATGTGAGAGGCGAGAGTATACTGCTTGATTTTAGATTTTCTTTTTAAAATGGTAGCGGCCACCAACCTAAAATGTCTTTAGGATTTTTGTTGTTAAATGTGTCTGAGATAAGTTTCTCCCATTCCCCGCCCACACTGTTTCTACCCCTGGCTCCCAAACTGATGTTCACTATGAGGCTTTTCTGTGGTATTTTAATGTTGTATTGCTGGAACTTTATAAAGGCTTGATGATGGAAGATATACATTGTGGAGGCTCTTGAAAGTTGAAAATAGAATAAAAAATTATTTTCTTAAAAACAGGCAAATAATTACTTCAGAGAGGTTCATAAGCGTAATCGGTTACAGATGTTCTTCAGCTTAATTTAGTTGTATGTTTCAGGTTACTTCACTTAGTTTCAAACAGTTCCAACTGACCAATCTATCTATTGGTCTCAAAAAACCATCGCTCTATTTGCTGAGAATAGACACGGGTTCCCCATGGTTGTTAATTAACTCTAACCTAGAATCCTTCTATTAACCAGCCCAGTAGTGAGAGTCAATCCCTTGAGTTATCTTCCCCTCAAGAGATCCAAACTGCCTGACTTAGCCTGTCAGTTTCCACAGCTTTCAGTTCTCTCTCACACACACACCCTCCAAACTGCTCTTTCCTCTCCAAACTCCAAAATCGAACTCCCTGGAGCTCTTTTTTTTCTCTGCACTCTAAGACTTGGCTCCTCCCATCTGCTCTGGTTGGCCAATCCTAGGAGTCTCTCTCTAAGCTTCTCCCCTTTCTAACCACACTCATGATGGCTGTCTGGCATTCTTCTACAAAATGGATGCCTCACTGTTACCCAGGCTTCATTCTTGACCTAATAGGTAAGTTCACTACAGATGGCCATCTGTCAGGGATGCTTTGATTGTGTGTTCCTGTATGAGAGGATGGCCCCTGTGGTCTCTTCCAACTCTATAATTCTATAACTCTATTGTACAAAAATGTATTTGCTTTGATTTATGGATGGACCATTCCTTACCACAATGGCATGTGGGACAGCAACCAGTCTTTTGGTCACAGTGCAGCTCTGTTCCAAATGGGCAATCAAGAGATTCCATCTGTGCACATGTGACATTCTTTGTTTGAATAAAGACTTCCTCATTCACTCGAACACATTCTTTTATGATACATGGGTTTGAAAGGGATTGCCACTCAGAACCCACCTATGAATGAAAGATATCAAAAGATTAAATTATATTGGAAGATGACATTCTTTTGCTGCATAAAGCAACACCTTATTTTCTTATCTGCTTACTGCGGAGCAATTTGCTTGCTATATGAAGACAACTAGGTGAAATACTGTAAACTGGGATTGGGATTTCTGAGTGACTGATCCCAGGCTGTGAAACTCCTTCACATGGAAAACTAAGACCCCATCAACACTGACCACTTGATGCAGTTCAAAGCCAGCTTCAAACTGCAGCAACTAGACAACAAATTCCCAGGAAAGTGTGCAAAAGAAAGCCCTTAATGTGAATTAGTGCTCTGTGGTTTGTACAATTAATTACCATCTGAGCCTCAAACTGGTTCCAGGATTTCCTATGTCATCATCTGCACAGCGAAACCACTTTCTTCAATGCCAGTTTGAAACTACGTTAAGTGGTCGGTGTAGATGGGGCCTAGGCTGACCTCCACTCTGCTATCCTTCTGACAGCAAACTGCAAAATACGGATTAACTGCCGGTGTAGAATTTTTTTTAATGCAGATGTGTGTAATGCATTTTTATCTTTATTGATATTGTGATGTTTTTAAAATAATTGTGTATTATATTAAATTATTGCTGTTTTAATTTGACTTAATTTTAGTTCTATTTTATTTAATCCTGAAACTGACTAGGACCTCGTGTTAGGGTATAATTCAAACAAATAAATAAATGTAGAGTGGAATGGAAGACATCAGACCAGACAATATCATCATGCTTCTTAGTTCTTAAAGGAATACAAGCAGTATGTGGTTTTCTTTAACTCTCTCATAACTAAAATATTTATTTAAGTAATGTGGTAGTATTTTATACTAGACTTTAAAAACAATACACATTGGATGAGTTTGCAATGAAACCAGTTTGTGGACTGTTGAACTCTGGCTTGATGCGACATTCAAAACCATAGTGTGTTAAGCAACCTAAACAGTTATTAGAACCATTGTTGTTTATATAGGAACCCTGGATTGTTTCAACTATGGCTTGTAAAGTTGTATGAAGCCATAAATGTGGCTTGTCCCTACCTTTTCCCCCCAGCAGATACATAACATGCAGCCAGAAACATCTGGCTGCCAGACATAATCACTGTTGTTGACAATGGTACAAACTGTTGTAATTAATGGCCTAATATTTCTTTTTTCATCCACCTACTAAAGAAAAAGAAACATTTTGTGTATAATTTAAAATCATGACTTACTTCGTGCCAATGGACATCTTCATTTGCATCTCCTCGAGGTGAGTGTAAGATCTCATCACACATGATCTTGAAACATTTCCCACAGCAGGATCCTTCTTTGTTGAAGTATTTATACCCCTGGAAAAAAATAAAACGATATCAGACTGTACTACTGTATCTCCTAATGGTGACAAGTAAGAAAAAATATCAATGCACTCACTATATGAGATTGTGACTTTGAAAATCAGCCATAAGATACTTTGTAAAAGACAATAATCATGCAGCTAAATAGCACAAAATCATCTCTGAGGTTTTTCTTTACTACTGAAATCTAGCACTTAATTAACATTCTTGCTGCTTCTATTCTGTCTTTAGTAAAGCAATTGGGGCTGCTGTTGTGTGCCTTGAAGTCGTTTCTAATTTTGAGTGACCAGGAGCTTAGCTAACAGGGAAGTCCAAGGAGGGCATTTCATGGGGGTGTGGCAGAAGAGACAGCATAAAGTGAGCTTGTGATGTTGGGG
This sequence comes from Anolis carolinensis, assembly GCF_035594765.1. Taxonomy (NCBI): domain Eukaryota; kingdom Metazoa; phylum Chordata; class Lepidosauria; order Squamata; family Anolidae; genus Anolis; species Anolis carolinensis. The sequence continues at coordinate 101,111,086 of NC_085845.1, read as the reverse complement.
TAAACATACCTAGACCTAGAGTATCTTTTGGTAGATATTGTTGGGTTAAGACTGTTTCTTTGTGTGAGCTGGGAAGAAGTTTTCTTGCTTGTGGACTCAAGTGTTAAGTGTTTTGTTGTGTTTTAAAGAGGTTACGTCTGCTGGGTTAAGACTGATCATTTGTACAAACTGAGTGGAGGTATTCTTATTTATTTATTTTGTGTTCCTATTGTTTGTAATCCAAGGTTCTCTGCTTGGGCACTTGGTCTCTGGGGAAGCTTTGTATCAAGCTGTCTGGGAAACAAGACATCATTGAATCATAATGAGAGATGGCAAAGGGAAAGGCTGGAGTGTAGATGCACATTTGAGTTAGGGTCTGAATATCAACCTACTCATAAAGCCTCCACTCTCTGTTCTAGGCATTTATCTTGCCGAGAAAGCCCTTCTGATCTGGGCATGCTACCCAGTCAGTGCTATGACTCCCTTGTCCACAATGAGAGCATCACAGCAGTGAGTTAATTGATATCTCAAGGTCTCAAATGTTGCATGATTAATGAGTATTTTTCTGATCACCTCAGAGCTCCACCTTTTGTAAGCTTGCTGAGATCTGCTTGCTTCAGCTTCACTCACTAGGGCTAGCACAGACTGTTGTGAGATACTTGCTTCAGATGAGGGCTCATCTTCAGCAATGTCTGAGCTAGGCATGACAGACTGCTAGGAGTTGCTTGTCTCAGAGGAAGACCTACAAACCACCTTAAGCACCTTGGCAGAAGCATATGAAAAGCTTGGCCTCTCATTGGATATTGAGAAAACAAAAATGCTCTACCAGCAGGAACCAATCACAGTCCCTCTCCAATGCCAGAAATAAAGCTTAATGATGTAATGATAGAAAATATTGACAATTTCCGCTACCTAGACAGCCACCTCTCCACAAAAGTCGACATTGACACTGAAATGCAACACCATCTGAGCTCTGCGTGCATTTTTTTCCCAGAAAAAAAGCAGAAAGTGTTTGAGGATTGAGACATATAGGGATAACGTAGGGATAACAAGATGCTTGTTTATAAAGCTATTGTCCTTCCAACTCTATTATACACCTCTGAAATATGGGCCATTTACAAACATCGCTCCCAATTTGTGGAAAGATTACATCAGCATTGCCTTTGAAAAATTCTACACATCTTTTGGGAAGACAGATGGACAAACATCAGTGTTCTGGAAGAAACAAAGATCACCAGCACGTAAGAGATGATTCTCCACCATCAACTTCACTGGACTGGACTCGTCCAAATTCCCGGTCACAGTCTCCCAAAGCAGCTATTTTATTCTCAGCTCAAGGACAGAAAATGGAAGGTTGGTGGACAGCAAAAGAGATTTAAAGATGGGCTTAAAGCTAACTTGAAACAATGTGGAATAAACACTGAGAACTGGGAAGCCTTGGCACTCAAGTGTTCGAACTGGAGGTCAGCTGCTACCAATGGTACTCTGGATTTTGAAGAGCCACAAATACAAGGCGAAAGGGAGGAACACTTGTCATGACCACCTTCCATCTATGTTCTCCTTCTGAAAGACCACGTGGATCCAGAGTGGATTTCCACAGTCACTTATGGACCCACTGTCAAAGAATCTACCCTTGGAAGACAATTATACATGACTACGAATTTTCACCTATAGTAATAGTTGTACTTACTTTATTAGAGGATCATGTAAGAGATTGTAAGAACTTAATTAATCGTATTTGCAATCTGTAAAACTATAAAAAAAATCAGCAGTGATTCCCAGATCCTAATCCACTCAAACATGTTGGAATCTGAATGACATAGGCAAGGTGTTTGTCGATTTAGACAAATGGGTGCCGAAAGAGAGGGCAGCATTAAAAGAGAGGGCAGCATTCATTAATGGCTTTAAAAGAATTCTCTCCTCTGTTTTTAAAAGTAATTGTGATTGCATCTGATATAATGAAGATGGCAGTGTTTACACACTTATCACAATTAGGTTTACAGTTACAATATAGGCTGCCCCAAGTTACAAACATCCAACTTACAAACCAATCATAGTTAAGAATAGGGGTGAAACAACAGGAAGTGAGAAAAATCTACTCATCGGAAGGGAAATTCACTCCTGAAAGAGTTATCATGAAGAAAAGGTATCTCCACTGAAGCTTTATCACTCATCGTTGTTTCTACAAGCCAAGTTTTCATTCATATATATATATATATATATATATAGGTAAAGATAAAGGTTTTCCTGTGACATTAAGTCCAGTCAGGTCCGACTTTGGGAGTGGGTACTCATCTCCATTTCTAAGCCGAAGAGCTGGCGTTGTCCATAGATCCCTCCAAGGTCATGTGGCCGGTATGACTGCACAGAGCGCCGGAACGGTACCTATTGATCTACTCATATTTGCATGTTTTCGAACTGCTAGGTTGGCAGAAGCTGGGACTAACAACAGGAGCTCATCCTGCTCCCCGGATTCGAACCACCGTATGTATATGTATACACACACACACACACACATATATGGCTGAAGTAAGCCCGATGCAAGTCGCCCCAAGTCCCCTTGGGGAGATGGTGGCAGGGTATAAATTAAGTTTTATTATTATTATTATTATTATTATTATTATTATTATTATTATTATTCACACAACAACATTGTATGACACAGCAAACAAGATAGATATTATTATTATTATTATTATTATTATTAAGTTACACTTAAAAATGTACCTGTTCCGACTTACAAACAAATTCAACTTAAAAACAAACCGACAGAACCTATATTGTTAGTAACTTGGGGATTGCCTGTACTAGCCCAGCACTCATCTAACACAGATATTTTCATATCCTGAATCTTATTTTCTTTTATTGTTTACTGGGGAGGCCATAAAGACAACACAAATATCACTATCTGCAGAGTTTGGGGAAGAAAAAAAAACATACTTGTCCCAAGAGGTAATAGTTTATGTAATGTCCTGTATTTGAGCAGGTGATATGGGAGTAATAACAAACAGCAGCTGTGGGAAGACTTGCTCATATTCTCTTACACACTAAGTCTTTTGGCCTGCATTGTCTGACAAAAACAGCAAGCATTAAAAAATAAAAGGATTTGTCCACTTTTACTTTTTTTTCACATTACTGGGGGAAATTCTACTCCATGTTCTTTCTACCTGTGAAGTCACAAGTGCTAGAGCATCAGGTGAGGATTTTTTGATAGCAGCTCTCATGTTACAGAACTGTACCCTACAAGGGCACAGCTATACCTAATTGCTTGCTTACTGCAAATTCAAATGGGTTTTATTTACTGATTTTAAAAAATGCTTCCAAGCTTCTATTATATTTGGATGCTTCAGTGCCTCATTTCCTGCTTTGTATCATTTTCATTAAACTGCTTTAGTGCCATTTTTATTATTCTACATTCTTGCATTTTACTTGAAAATTAGTTCTTGTAAGCTCAGGGCACAATCCAAGCTAGGGGGCCATGGTGGCACAGCTGGTTAACCCACTAATCTGCAGAACTTGCTGACCGGAAGGTCAGCGATTCGAATCCCTGGGTTGGGGAGAGCTCCCGTTGTTAGCTCCAGCTTCTGCCAATCTAGCATTTCGAAAACATGCAAATGTGAGTAGATCAATAGGTACTACTTTGCGGGAAGGTAACAGTGATCAAGCAGTCATGGCTACCACATGACCTAGGAGGCATCTACGGATAACGACAGCTCTTCGGTTTAGAAATTGAGAGGAGCATCACCTCCCAGAGTCGGACTCAACTAGACTTAATGTCAAGTCTTACCTTTACTTTTAAGGGCACAATGTCGTAAACATTTATCTAGAATTGACTTTTGTTATTTTGTTGTATTCTCATTAATGCAGCCTGGAATTGCATTGGCTTTTTTAGTTAACATATGAGATTATTAACTTATGTTCGCCTTGCAGTCCACTAAAACTCCGAAATCCCTTTCACATGTTGTCAAGCCAAATGTCATACATTTGCCTTAACGATATTCTCTACATTTCATTTTTGCTTCAGTGTAGTACCATGCACTTCTTGTTGAAATTCATTGCATTAATTTTGGCACAGCTATCTAATCTATTAAGGTCAAATTGGATTCTGATCCTGTTATCTGGGGCATTAGCTATCCCTTCCCATTTGGTGTCATGTGCACATTTGATAAGCAAGTCTTCTATTCCATCCTCTAAGCCAGTGATTCTCAACCTGTAGGTCCACAGGTGTTTTGACCTACAACTCCCAGAAATCCCAACCAGTTTACCAGCTGTTAGGATTTCTGGGATTTGAAGGCCAAAAACATCTGGGAACCCACAGTTTGAGAACCACTGCTAAGGATGTTGAATAGCACTGGTCCAAGTATGGGCCCCTATGGCACCCCTATTAGTGACTTCTCTCCAGGATGAATAGGAGCATTGGTATGAAACCTTTGAGTACTGTCAACCAATTCCCAGTTCACCTAACAGTAGCATTGTCTAGCCCACATTTTAGTAGCTTCTTTGCAAGGACATCATGGGGGACCTTCTCAAAGTACTTACTTAAATCTAGCTATGCTAAATCCGCAGCATTCCTGTCATCTACCAAGCTTGCAACTTCATTATGTTTTTTTAAAAAAGATATGAGATTACTCTAGCATGATTTGTTATTAGGAACCTCACCTTGACTTTTAGCAATCATAGCATTCTTTTCTAATTGTTTATAGACCATCTATTTAATGATCTGCTTTAGAATCTTTCCTGGTATTGATATTTGTCAACTGGGTGGTAACTGTTCAAGTCCCCTACCCACTTCTTTTTTTAAAGATGAAGATCACATTTGTTCTTCTTTAGTCTTCTAGAACTTCTTTTTCTCCAATACTTTTCTAAGATTATTGCCAGGGAACCTGAGATTATTTCTTCCACTTCTTTTAATATAATTCATCCTGTCATAAGACCTTGAATTTATTTAAAGTAGGCAGGGATTGCTGTACTATGTCTTTACTTATTTTGTGCTACATTTTTCCTACTGCATCATCTGCACTATTTCTTCTAGGTTGAATAGCTTTCCTTTTGCGAGAAAGCTGAGGCAAAGAATGTATTAAATAGTTCTGCCTTTCCTCTGTTCACTGTTGGCATTTTGCTACACGAGTATCCTCCATGCAGTGGCCTTACCATTTCCTTGTTTATCTTTTTACTGTGGACATAACCAAAAACTCCTTCTAAGTTTTCTCCAATTCTTGTGCAAGTCCCTTTTAAATTTTTAGCTCAGTTGAAAGTCCTTTGTCATCCATCCTGGTTTCTTTACATATCTTCCATTTTTTGCTCTTCAGTTGAATATTTGAAATTTTGCTTTCAATATCTCACTTTTAAGAAACTCCAATTCATCATGAAATCCTTTTTCCTTTAATATTCCTAACCATGGATCACATGTGGTAAATCTATAGATATAAAAATCAGGTTTCTTAAATGAAGAATTGAACGGGTGATGCTGAGAAATAAAAATTACTACATTCGGAAGGGCATCACCTGAGGTTTCTGTGGCATATATATATATATATATATATATATATATATATATATATATAGAGAGAGAGAGAGAGAGAGAGAGAGAGAGAGAGAGAGAGAGAGAGAGAGAGAGAAGATGAATGCAGAGTTTAATAACCATTTTGTGAGACATATTGTACTAAGAGAATGGAATAAATATATATATCCAGGTTGTGCTCAAAAATACATTTATGGATCAAGAAGTGCATTACAGAAGAGAAAGAACAGGGAAAGAAAGATGGTCAACATACCAATGCCTTTAGAAGAACCAACAAGGAGAATATAAAATTAAACTGAATGAAGATTTATTTGAAGAGGGATATGGTTTCCAATGGTTGTAAACAAAATAAGCTAGTTTCAATTGAAATTATGTACAAGAGCCAGCATGGAGCAGTGGTTTGAACACAGGACTACACTGGAGACCAGTATTCAAATTGCTGTTTGGCCAGGAAATCCACTGGATGATCTTGGGCAAGTCAAACTCCCCCAATCTCAAAGGATGGCAATGGCAAACATCTTCTGAACAAATCTTGCCAAGTTAATTCTGTGATAGGTTTGCCTTGAGATCAGTATATGTCAGGCATGGGAAAACTTTTTGTCTTGGGGCCGCATTTTGAGCTCAGCCAGGAGGCCAGGCTGGTTGGGAGGGCGGCCAGGCACAAGCTGGGTGGGACAGGCCCAGGAGGGAGTGGACCTGAAAGATGGTGGGACCAGGAGAGGATGGGGCAAGGGCCCAAGTCATCCTCAGGTTGTCCTCCTGTCATAAGGACATGATGTTCACCCCATCCTTATGCTGGGAGGAAAACAAGACATGCAGGGATTGCTCCGATCCTCCTCCCTAGTACTTCTCCCTTGATCTTTGGGCTGTCCTCTCAGCATTATGATGGGAGAAGGGTGAGACATGCGACATGCAAGAGGGCTCCGGGGAGCTCTCAACCGCTGCATGCCTTCCCCGAGCTACCCTCCTGGCATAAGTACAGGGCTGCTCGTGCCGTTCTTATGCTGGGAGGAGGGCAAGATGCACAGTGGCTGAGAGTACTCAAGAGGTCTCTCAGCTGCTGCATGCCTTCCTCCCCCTTCCTTTCTGCAAAAGGATGTAGTGGGCTTCCTTATGCCAAGAGGACAGGAAAAACAATTCCCTTGGGCCTTAGTTTGCCCATGCCTGGTAGAAGTCAACACACAGCAACAGACGATGAACATGTAATTGGTAAAATATATCACAGTTCAGGCCCTGGCTATTTGAAAAACTGCATGTCCATATACAGACCACCACGAGCACTGCAGTCAGCGGGGGAGGCCCTGCTCTCAGTCACACCCCTGTCCCAAGCACGGTTGGTGGGAACGAGAGAGGGGGCCTTCTCGGTCATCGCTCCCTGCCTCTGGAACTCCCTCCCTAAAGAATTACAAACGCCCCTCCTCTCCTCTCCATTAAAAAGCTCCCGAAAACTCACCTATGCACCTGAGCATATGGAGAGGAGGAGGATTGATTACATCTCTTTATATACCAGCACCAAAGTGTGAATACCCATCTTCGTCTATTAGCTTATACCACCTTAACTTTCATAATCATCTTTAGTTGAACCTTAAAGAGCTTTTAAGAACTTATTATGTTGTAAAGTGTGGATTGTATTATGTTACGTTTATTTATGCTGTCATATTAATTTCTGAACTTGTTTTTGATTTGTTATATGTTGTTCTTGGTTTTGGGGCATTGAATGTTTGCAACTGTGTTTTTTAATGTAAGCCGCCCTGAGTCTCCTCGGGGAGATAGGACAGATTAAAAATAAAGTTGTTATTATTATTATTATTATTATTATTATTATTATTATTATTATTATTATTATTATTTTATTATTATGACACAGCAAACAAGATAGATATGCTGGATTTCGTTTCACAAAATCACAAGTCGAACACTTCCCAAGTGTCTAGGACTGTGTGATGTATTTTTGGATGATGCGCGCAGATCCCAGTAGGGTGGCCTTTTGCAGTTGGCAGATCGTAATTTTGTCAATGTCTATTGTTTCCAAATGCCGGCTGAGATTTTTGGCACGGCACCCAGTGTGCCCATCACCACCGGGACCATCTGCACTGGTTTCTGCCAGAGTCTTTGAAGTTCAATCTTGAGGTCCTGATAGTGGCTGAGTTTTTCCTGTTGTTTTTCGTCAATGCAATTGTCACCTGGGATGGCAACATCAATGATCCAAACCTTTTTTCTTTCCACAACTGTGATGTCTGGTGTGTTGTGTTCCAGAATTTTGTCAGTCTGGATTCGGAAGTCCCACAGTATCTTTGCGTGCTCATTCTCCAATACTTTTGCAGGTTTGTGATCCCACCAGTTCTTTAATCCTGGGAGGTGGTACTTCATAGAATCATAGAATCATAGAATAGTAGAGTTGGAAGAGACCTCATGGGCCATCTAGTCCAACCCCCTGCTAAGTAGCAGGAAATCGCATTCAAAGCACCCCCGACAGATGGCCATCCAGCCTCTGCTTAAAAGCTTCCAAAGAAGGAGCCTCCACCACAGTCCGGGGGAGAGAGTTCCACTGCCGAACAGCCCTCACAGTGAGGAAGTTCTTCCTGATGTTCAGGTGGAATCTCCTTTCCTGTAGTTTGAAGCCATTGTTCCGTGTCCTAGTCTGCAGGGCAGCAGAAAACAAGCTTGCTCCCTCCTCCCTATGACTTCCCCTCACGTATTTGTACATGGCTATCATGTCTCCTCTCAGCCTTCTCTTCTGCAGGCTAAACATGCCAAGCTCTTTAAGCCTCTCCTCATAGGGCTTGTTCTCCAGACCCTTAATCATTTTAGTCGCCCTCCTCTGGACGCTTTCCAGCTTGTCAACATCTCCCTTCATCTGCGGTGCCCAAAATTGGACACAGTATTCCAGGTGTGGTCTGACCAAGGCAGAATAGAGGGGGAGCATGACTTCCCTGGATCTAGACGCTATTCCCCTATTGATGCAGGCCAAAATCCCATTGGCTTTTTTAGCTGCCGCATCACATTGTTGGCTCATGTTTAACTTGTTGTCCACGAGGACTACAAGGTCTTTTTCGCACACACTGCTGTCAAGCCAGGCGTCCCCCATTCTGTATCTTTGATTTCCATTTTTTCTGCCGAAGTGAAGTATCTTGCATTTGTCCCTGTTGAACTTCATTTTGTTAGTTTCGGCCCATCTCTCTAGTCTGTCAAGATCGCTTTGAATTCTACTCCTGTCTTCTGGAGTTTTAGCTATCCCTCCCAGTTTGGTGTCATCTGCAAACTTGATGATCGTGCCTTCTAACCCTTCGTCTAAGTCGTTAATAAAGATGTTGAACAGAACCGGGCCCAGGACGGAACCCTGCGGCACTCCACTTGTCACTTCTTTCCATGTTGAAGACGACGCATTGGTGAGCACCCTTTGGGTTCGTTCGCTTAGCCAATTACAGATCCACCTAACCGTAGTTTTGTCTAGCCCACATTTAACTAGTTTGTTTGCCAGAAGGTCGTGGGGGACTTTGTCGAAGGCCTTACTGAAATCCAGGTACGCTACATCCACAGCATTCCCTGTATCGACCCAACTCGTAACTCTATCGAAAAAAGAGATCAGAGGCATAAGTTCCAATGAGGCATAAGTTACTTGAGGCATAAGTTCCAATGAATCATTTGGACCACATAGTTATGCCTCTGTTTGTAGTCTGTGTGATTTTCTTACAGCAGCTGAGGATATGATCAATGGTTTCGTCAGCTTCCTTGCACAGTCTGCATTTTGGGTCATCAGCTGATTTTTCTATCTTGGCCTTCATAGCACTTGTTCTGATGGCTTGCTCCTGGGCTGCAAGGATCAGGCCTTCTGTCTCCTTCTTCAGGGTCCCATTCATGAGCCATAGCCAGGTCTTCTCCTTATAAGCTTTTCCTTCAATTTTGTCAAGAAACTTTCCATGCAATGTTTTGTTGTGCCATTATTATTATTATTATTATTATTATTATTATTATTAAGACATATAAACTATTGCTAAAATCTGACATGGAAAGAGAACAACTAAAACACTGCATAATAAAATGGGCTGTGAATTTTGGATATAATTAATAGCTGGAACGATGAGGAGAGATGGGATCAAAGAGGCTGAAATTTACATTATTCAATCAATTTAAATATACATTTTCTAAAACAATGTATCATTGATATGCGGCACCAGTAAATTATCAAAATACAGAAGGATATTTCTAATGTTTGTTGGAAATGTGAACAACATGAAAGGTCATTTTGTTTGTGGGGATATGTAACAAAGTTCTATGCCGTCCTGAGTCCCTTCGGGTGAGAAGGGTGGCATAGAAATGATGGAAATAAATAAATAAATAAATACTTTGATGCAGAGGATCTTAAAAGGCAAACATTCAACAAAAAACAAAACCTTTTCTTTTGAAACTTATGGATAAACAGTTGGAAAGAGCTGGGCATGTTTAGCCTGCAGAAGAGAAGGCTAAGAGGAGACATGATAGCCATGTACAAATACGTGAAGGGAAGTCATAGGGAGGAGGGAGCAAGCTTGTTTTCTGCTGCCCTGCAGACTAGGACACGGAACAATGGCTTCAAACTACAGGAAAAGAGATTCCACCTGAACATCAGGAAGAACTTCCTCACAGTGAGGGCTGTTCAACAGTGGAACTCTCTCCCCCGGACTGTGGTGGAGGCTCCTTCTTTGGAGGCTTTTAAGCAGAGGCTGGATGGCCATCTGTCGGGGGTGCTTTGAATGAGATATCCTGCTTCTTAGCGGGGGGTTGGACTGGATGGCCCATGAGGTCTCTTCCAACTCTACTATTCTATGATTCTATGAAAGAGCCATGGAAGATTGCTTCAGAATATAACCATGGTAATAAAACTGATGTATGCATAAAGATGGAAAGATTAATCTTTATGGAAGAATGATGGTTGAAATTGATTGATTTAGCAAAAATAGTTAAACTATCTAATTTAAATGCAAAAAAGGCATTATTGACATTTTCTGCAGATAGGAGGAGTGGGCAAAAAGTAATTTTCAAATCAGCCTTGATCTTAAAACACAACAACAAAACTAACCTTAAAGCCAACCTTTACTTCAGTACAAACTATCCACAGATAAACAATCTAGTTTTAAAGTAAATTATGGAGGGTGCTCAGACTTGGAAAAGCATCCTTCCTATAACACTAGGTTGTTTTTTTTTATTATAATATCCCTTGGAATTTCCAGCTGAAAGTTACAGATGATGTCCATGATCCAAAAGAACACATGAACACACCATCTGTGAACACACCTGTGTTGGGAAGAGATTTCTTTTCTCTCAGAATTTCCTCTACAGAACTTCTCATGCTGCTATTTAACCACCCTAGAGTTTAAAATTTTATCTGGGGGTTTGGAATGAAACAGTTTTAAAATAGAGATGAGGAAGTTCACAAACACATGTGTCAATTTTTATTTAAAACTCCCTTGCAACCCATACTGTGCCTTTTAAACGCAATAAAGCTTTAAAATGCAGTCAGTGGTTACTTAAGAGAAGATTTTTAAAAACTAGCAAACACATTCTGTTGGCAAATAGGTTGCTTTAAAACATGCCTCCAAAGGAGTTCTCACTACCTGTTAGAACACACACAGCGTCAGGGATTATGGTGTGTGAAATCGACTGTAACTTGCCTTGGTTGGCTTTAAAAACAACAACAGAAGCCAGAAGAAAGATGAGTTTCTTAATATTAGTCCAGCAATGCATGTCAAGTTTTATAATTGGCTGGTAGCCTCCAGAATAACTGTGATCTGTGATGTTATAATAAATTATTTTTTATTATACAACAGAGAAAAATGTGCAGGCCTAGTTCTTCTTCCATATTTAGGGTCTGATGGGGAATGAAACCATGGGAAAAAATATTTAAGCTAAGAAGAAACTGGAGAAAATTTTCTCACACTCAAAAAGCCAGACCTAGTGTCTCCACATGTACAGCAGGCAGGTTTTACAAAATGGGAATCACAGACTAGGCACTGAGAAAAACAGAATCCTAGAGTTGGAAGGGGCAACAATGGCCATCTGGTCTAACCCTTCTGCCACTCAAAATAGGAGCATATCATGCCCCTATTGAAACAGCTCCACTGGCTGCCGATAAGCTGCCGGTACAAATTCAAAGTTCAGGTTATCATCTATAATGCCCTACACAGTTCGGGTCCAGCCTATCTTCATGACCGCATCTCCCCCTATGAACCGGCATTGGCTCTAAGATCTGCCAGGGAGGACCTCCTCTCTGTCCTGCCTCCTTCTTTAAATGCAGTTGGTGGGGATGAGGGAGAGGGCTTTCTCAATGGTGCCCCCCTCTGGCTCTGGAATGCCCTCCCCAGGGAACTTAGAGAACCTACACTTCAACACTTTAGGAAAGAGTTAAAAACTTGGTTTTTCCAGAAGGCATTTGATAACGTTTAGACGGTAACATCATGCGACATGCGGGGCTTGAGGAATCCAAGGCTGGAGTTAAAATTGCTGGAAGAAACATTAACAACCTTAGGTATGCAGATAATGCCACTCTGATGGCCGAAAGCGAGGAAGAGCTGAGGAGCCTTATCACCAAGGTAAAAGAAGAAAGTGCAAAAGCTAGGTTGCAGTTAAACGTCAAAAAAACCAAGATCATGGCAACTACACCTATTGATAACTGGCAAACAGAGGGAGAAAACGTGGAGGCAGTGACAGACTTTATATTTCTAGGCGCGAAGATCACTGCAGATGCAGACTGCAGCCAGGAAATCAGAAGACGTTTACTTCTTGGGAGGAGAGCAATGGCCAACCTTGACAAAATAGTGAAGAGCAGAGACATCACACTGGCAACAAAGGTCCGCATAGTCAAAGCAATGGCATTCCCCATAGTAACCTATGGATGCAAGAACTGGACCATAAGGAAGGCTGAGCGAAGGAAGATAGACACTTTTGAACTCTGGTGCTGGAGGAAAATCCTGAGAGTGCCTTGGACCGCAAGAAGATCCAACCAGTCCATCCTCCAGGAAATAAAGCCCGGCTGCTCACTGGAGGGAAGGATATTAGAGGCAAAGCTGAAATATTTTGGCCACATCATGAGGAGACAGGAAAGCTTGGAAAAGATCACAATGCTGGGGAAAATGGAAGGAAAAAGGAAGAGAGGCCGACCAAGGGCGAGATGGATGGATGGTATCCTTGAAGTGACTGGCTTGACCTTGAAGGAACTGGGGGCGGTGACGGCTGACAGGGAGCACTGGTGTGGACTGGTCCATGAGGTCATGAAGAATCGGAAACGACTAAACGACTGAACAACAGCAACAGCACATTATGTATTTTATATATGGCATATTTGTGTGTTATTTTGTAAGCTGCCCTGAGTCCCTATGGGAGATAGTGGTAGGGTATAAATAAAGTATTACTACTACTACTATTACACAACCCAAGCACTGGAAGAAGGTTATCCAACTCCCAAAAAGGGAGAGACCACCACACTCTAGGTAGTGTATTTCACTGTTGACTAGCTCTTGTGTGAGTGGGGCATGTAGAAGAATCCTGTTCTAATAGTGGAATTATCTCAATATTTTATAAACAATGCTCATTTTAGTCTATTATTTCTAGAAAAAAAATTCATAAAGTATTACAGCTTCTCATTAATTACTTTCTCAGATAATGAGAGAAAGTGCAAATCAGCACAGCCGTGCTCTCTCTGTGGTGTAACAAATGTACTGACAAAGCTCATTTGGGGGTGATGAGTGTTGCTAGCACCTATTTTAAATATAAGTACAGTAGAGTCTCACTTATCCAACACTCGCTTATCCAACGTTCTGGATTATCCAACACATTTCTGTAGTCAATGTTTTCAATATAGCATGATATTTTGGTGCTAAATTTGTAAATACAGTAATTACTACATAGCATTACTGCGTATTGAACTACTTTTTCTGTCAATTTTGTTGAATAACATGATGTTTTGGTGCTTAATTTGTAAAATCATAACCTAATTTGATGTTTAATAGGCTTTTCCTTAATCCCTCCTTATTATCCAACATATTCGCTTATCCAACATTCTGCCGGCCTGTTTATGTTGGATAAGTGAGACTCTATTATATATAACTTTTCTTCTTGTCCTTTACTAGAAAACAAGGATCTGGTATTAATACTGAGATGCCAGACACAAAGACTCTCAAATGAATTCCTAAGTGAGCCTACATTTGCAGTAAACCTTGGATTGAAGTGAAATTTAGTATTTTAGTAGTTGGATCAGTTTTCTGTATTTATATTCTTTTTAGTTAATACCAACTTTAGAACATGCATTTTTTTTTGTTATTCTGATTTCTAACAACAACAACAACCATTCTGATTCCTAGGAGCCCCCAGTGGTGTTAAACCCTTGTGCCAGCAGGACTGCTGACCAAATGGCCAGCAGTTCAAATCCAGGGAATGGGATGAAGTCTTGTCTGTCAGCTCTAGCTCCTCATGTGGGGACATGAGAGAAGCTTCCCATAGGATGGGAAAATATCAAACATCTGGGCATCCCCTGGGCAACGTCCTTGCAGACGACCAATTTTCTCATACCAAAAGCAACTTGCAGTTTCTACCAAAGAAAATGTAAAGGAGGAAAATAGTTTATAAACAATATGAAATCTATCAACCATTTTCTTCAAACTGGAAAGAGGCCTTATTATTTAGAGTATTGCTTAGAGTATGCTACTAAAGTTTATTTTCTTCAATGAGGACAGCAGAAGGTAGGAGGAAATGCAGAAGGTAAATGACTGGGTTGCAAAGGGACAAGTACCTTCAGTCTTGGAAACAAATGTGTTTTTTCCTGATTATGCAAGACTTATAATATTGATATAGGGGTTTAAATCTCAATGGACAGAATTAATATTCACATCTTGGTGTTTTACATACCAGAGGACAAATATTTGTGCACTTTTTCTCAAGGCATTCTGCAATTCGAAGTCCTGTAACAGCATCTTCCATATCTGTGCAGGAACATTCTGTACATCCTTCTTCCCAAGTCTTTCCAACAGGATACACAATGTTATGATGTACACAAACCTGCCAATAATTAAAACATGACATTTATTATGCAGAAGCATACATCTATACATATAATAAAAGTGAAAAATGTATATGTGTGTATGTGGACGAGGTATCTACTTACACAGACAGCCTCCCACCTCCACAAACAGCTATAGTTCCCACTGAGCAGGAGACACCACTGGCCCTTCCTCCACTGACATGCAGGTTATAGTGAGTGCCATGAACATATTGCCCAAACCCTGCCATTGTCCTTCACAAATACCATTCTGCCCCCCCCCCCCCATCTAAGTGAAAGCTTTCATGTGGGAACAATTTCATCATAGATGTTCGATTTTTCCTCCAGAGCGGACATCCCAGGGTTCCTTAATTTGCATGACCCCGCCTACTGCCTCTACTTTAACCCTTTCCAACCCCTTTCTATGGCACACAGTTAACAGAGGAATTGATCAGCAACTGAACAAGAGGTTTGGGGAGAATTCACCATGATTTACAAGAATTGTACTTGACCAACATCCAGAGATCACTGTTCACCCAACCAATGATGAATCTGCACTAAACTTGCCACAGATCATTTGACTTGCAGTATCTTCACTGATACTGTGATCCCCATCACCAATGGACTGGGGCCAAACTTGGCACAGAGAAGCCTCTGACCAACTGAACATACTGTAGGGGTTAGTAGGAATGGACCTTGATTTTGGGAGTTATGGTTCACCTACATCCAGAGAAACTGTGACCCCCCCCCCCCACCAACAATGGACTGGGATGAAACTTGGCACAGAGAAGCCCCATGACCAATTGAACATACTGCAGGGGTTAGTGGGACTAAATTTGGCACACAGACCCAATATGGCCAACTGCGAACACTGGCAGCGTTTGGGGGAGTTTGTCCTGGGAATTTGAAAGTTGTATTTCACCCTTATCCAGACAACACTGAACCCAGCCAATGATTGATCTGGACCAAACTTCAGTGATATTACCTAATATCCCAAAACAAGCAATGCCTTCTTCTAATAACCCCTCGGGCACTGCTGGGTCCACAAGCTACTAGTTTGGAATAAAGTACAAATTTTGCTAGCCTTCTGAGAAGATCAAAATCACTTTTAAGAATTAAATGCTGAAGCTATCCATAAATGAACAGTGATTGCTATGCTCGTCCTTCTGCTCTAGGTCCTTCTAGTCATGGTGTGATGAAAGTCATGACTCAGTGCCAATTTTTTTCCATTTCAAGTTGGGACCCATAGTTTTAGAAGCACTACTCTAGAGTAAGGCGGGATAACTAAAGGCCTTTTTACCTTGTCTGGAATACAAGTGGTGGATATACAGTCACAGTCATTAGTGACAGATGTTGACAAATACCCAGCAGGGCAGGTCACCGTTGAATTGACACAGTTACAAGCACACTGATATTCATCACAGCACTGAGTCTTCATCACAGTAAGTTTCCGGTGTGGTGGGCATGCAAAAGCAGGTGGCAGACTGCATGCCTCTTTTTTGCACACTGTAAAAATAAGTAAACAGAGGTGGTATACATTAAACAGTGCTTGGATTTTCCTGAAAAACAATTACCATATTTAATAATAAAAACAACAACAACAACAACAACAACAATAGCTACTTTATTTTTTATACCCCACCACCATCTCCCAATTGGGACTCGGGCAGCTTACACATGGGATAAGTGCCCTAGATACAAATACAAATATCCATTAAAAACAAAAACATAGATTTGGGATGTACTTTGTTGTTGCCTCCTGAAAAATGCTGTGGACTTCTGTCCATAGTTCTTCTGGGACTCTATTTATTAAATCTAGTCCCTGAAGTCTATTCTTCACCTCCACTGCATATTCACTAAGAATATTTGTGAGATCATATCTAATTGGTCTGTGTATTTTCCTCATTCTCTTTAGTCTGATTCTAAATTGTGCAATAAGAAGTTCATGATCTGAACTATAGTCAGCTCCAGGTCTTGTTTTCACTGACTGGACGGATGTCCGCCACCTTTGGCTGCAAAGGATGTAGTCAATCTGATTTCGGTGTTGACCATCTGGTGAAGTCAATGCATAAAGCTGTCTTTTAGGTTGTTGGAAGAGAGTGTTTGTTATGCACAGTGAGTTTTCCTGGCAAAATTCTATCAGCCTATGTCCTGTTTCATTTTGTTGTCCCAAATCCTATAGTGAAGGTGAGCATTAGACTCGAGTAAATACAGTACATAACATAGCTAATGTTTTTGTGTTGTGAAAATGTGCACCAGGAGCAATGTAAATAAAGATAGATTGCTACAAAGAAATCTTACCACAAGCATAATCTGGTCTACATTTTCCAAAATTTGTCTGTACAAGCTGAAGACCATCTTTACAATGAGGTACAGGAGGCAGTCTACACGTGTCAAGATCACAGACTAAAAACAGAAAATAAGACAAGTGTTTTTATATTTTGTAACAAAAATTACACCGTCATTGCTGCTGTTCAAGATGACAAACATGCCATACCATTCCATTTATTCAATCCAAATATAGCTACTGTATATATTAAATCAGGGTAGGAAAAGTATAGGTTGCATCCTGCATGTAAGTTTTGAGGCTATTTTTGCTGGCTGTCTTCTACATCTAAATCTTTTGGGGTAAAATCTAAAGAAAATGCCCAATAATGTTTCCTCAATAATGCCCCACTACTGAATGTAAGGGGCAATTTTCTCATTAGAAAGTAATCAAAATATTGAATGTAATGTTTTCAATGTTTAATATGTATTAATTTTAAATATAGTTGATTTTAAGTCTCTGTATGTATTTTCTTGAGAAAGGCGGGGAAGAAATAAGGTAAATAATAGAAAGGGTGACAAACATGGCAAAATTGCCACAAAGTTTCCCATGGGATTACCTGAAAGCAAAAATAATTTTAAAAAATGGCTGAGTCCTCCTAGGTCCTCTTCGGGCCAGTGCAGCCCCTTAACATTGGGATGTTTCCCATTTCTATGCTAAATCCTCATTTGACTGTTTGAGTCTCCCCATTAGGCATTTAATAATAAACTTTACTTTTAGATTTAAGGGCACCCTTCCCCCACTTACTATAAAAATATCCTTTTATTTTTAGTTTCTACATTTGCAGCCATATAGTATAGACACTTCTTTTCTTTCTAAAACCAACGCTGAAATTCTCAGAATGCCAAATACTTCATGTACACATTGGAAACAAACCCATTAATTTTACCTTCCTCTGAAACCTACCACATTTGTAGACTGGACAGCATTGATCAGAATCTGTCCATAACTTTGGAACTTCACAGGGACCACAAATAACAGCTATAATTAAAAAAAAAAGAAAGAAGCAACATGTTTTAATATTCCAAGCAAGAACTGTTCAGGATTCTCAGGCTCACTCTATTCAGCCTAGACAACCCTGTAGACCAGTGGTTCCCAACCTTTTTTTGACAAGGAACTACTTTGAACAGGGACCACTTGACCATGGACCACTCTCCAACATTAGTACCTAAAGGGTTATGAATCAACTTTTGGCCAACTTTAGATTCAGTTTGGGATGCTGATTCAGAAAATTGCATTGGATAGACCACATCAACTCTAGTTTCTGACACGGAACATATGCCATCCCGTACTTCCATCTACTCACTCACAGACAACCATATTTAATAATCTAGAGCTGATGTGGTCTAGCCAATGCAATTTTCTGAATCAGCACCCCAAATAATCCCATGAAAAGGCCTAAAAATGAAAATAACAAGGCACCCCCCGCTTCCAGGTGCCACATGGAATGGCTCCACTCATGATGAGGGAGCAGAAGGAGAAGCAGCAGTCAGGAGGCTTGTTGTTGCGCCTTTTGTGGGTAGTCAGCCTCTCCCCTCCCGACATCCCTGTTGCCTCAGCACTATAAGAGGGTTTCATGAGACCAGTCGCTCTCATTGCAACGGTGTAGTAACGGCCACGCCGCAGGCCATATTTTAGTTCTTGGGGAGCACTGGTGGGCCATGGACCATAGGTTGGGAACCATTGTTGTAGACCATTCCTGACATTCAAAGCCATCTATTTCTTTAAAAGGTACTAGTATAGCTATAAAGCGCAAGAGAAATGAAGTTTTTCACTCAACACAGAGAGAAGGAAAATATACTTCTAGGGAAAAAATATGTTCAGTGGCAAGCTGGTTATGACCCTCTTGTGCTTGTGGTTCCATATCCCAGACTTTCTGCTTTCAATGTTTTGAATTTGTGGTTTCAATGTTAATGATTTTTAAAAAAATGTTTCAATGTTTTATGTTCCTAGTCTGTGACTGTAATAATAAAAATCATTCATTCCTTACCTTGGACCTTACAGAATGTGAGATACTGAATCAATGATAGCAAAACATATTTGAAGAACTTACAGAGACTCGCTGCTTTGCAAAAGGAAGTGGGAGGAACATTTCCAATAAGGAAAAATCAGGGCCATGGCAATAGGGTATATAAGTAAGTAGCAAGGATTGCCAGGTCTGAGCTATGACTTAATTTATGAAACAAGAAAGAAAGACTACTCTGCCCCTCCCCGTGCTTGGCTTACATTTGGTAGGTGGACAGGTCTGAAGGGTGCAATTTGTAATTTTATTGTCCAGGCACACACAGATCTTGCAGGGTTCTTCAGAAGGAATCCATGTTTCCAAGTGCTATACGAGAAGAGCATATTGCTTCAAGCAGAGAAATCTGACAGCTTAGTATATAAACTGGATAGGACTTTAGAAGGAGAGAGAGAACACAATACAGAAAACTAGACCAAAATGTACATGTATAATTCTGTATGTTATAATTACTGTATGAAACCAGAGATGCTATTTAGTTTAATATTACAGCTAATATCTTTAGCACAAAAGACAATGTTTCAGAATGCTGTTCTATTTGTCAGAATTATAAAATCCAAGGCACTACAGAGTGCCAATAGTTGAAGAAACCATATAAAAATGACTTAATAGACACAAGTAATATTAATTTTGAGAGTTTCAACATATGCAATGTTTTACTTCTTATTCAGTTATGCATTTCAGAACAAAGGCAGATGAGGCTAAGGGCATAATAAACCTATAGCATATTATTTTAAATTATTTACTTACTCTTCATATCTATAAATACTATGCCTGTTATTCATCAGAGAAGAACTGAGATGTTTTGTCCACTTTACTTAATATCACTACCATGTTTCCCCGAAAATAAGACAGCGTCTTATATTAATTCTTGCTCCCAAAGGTGCTCTAGGTCTTATTTTCAGGGGATGTCTTATTTTTCCATGAAGAATAATTCACATTTATTGTTGAACAAAAAAATGAACATTTTTATATATTGTATAGTAGTTGTCATCACAAGCCAACATAACCAGACAAACTGAATCCTATCAAGAATTTCTTGTTACTACCAGTATCTCCATGTACAACCATCTATGGTACGTACATTTACCGATCCTGCATGCTCTGGTGTTCCGTTTGGCGGGCATGCTTCCAAACAAAAACTTTGCTAGGTCTTACTTTCGGGGGAGGCCTTATATTTAGCAATTCAGCAAAACCTCTACTAGGTCTTATTTTCTGGGGATGTCTTATTTTAGGGGAAACAGGGTATGTACTGTTGAAGAGTACTTTTTTAGTTTTCAAAACCATTCATAAATCTAATTTTACTCCCAAGTGAAATTTTTCATCACAAACTATGAGAAAATTGGGTTGCTATGAGTTTTCTGGGCTGGATAGCCATGGTCCAGAAGCATACTGTCCTGATGTTTCGCCCACATCTATAGTAGGCATCCTCAGACTTCACAAGCTCAAGGATGCCTGCCATAGATGTGGGCAAAACATCAAGAGAGAATGCTTCAGGAACATGGCCATACAGCCCAGAAAACTCACAGCAACCCAGTGATTCCAGCAATGAAAGCCTTCAACAACACTATGGGAAAATTCCCCCACCCCATCATACTTACTGTTTTATGCAATGGTCAATAATTTAGCTTTTGTGGTCATTAGAGGCTGGGTTGCCACTTTTGGGGGCTTTTATTGTGTGTTTCTGGATGAAAGCAGGAGTGGGTTGGACTACATGGCCTTTGGGGGTCTCTTTCTACATCATCATCATCATCATCATAGACTGGGTTGCCACTTTTGGGAGCTTTTATTGTAGTTTTCCTGTATGGGAGCAGGAGGGAGTTGGACTACATGGCCTTTGCGGGTTGCTTCCTGCATCATCATCATCATCATCATCATCATCATCATCATCATCATCATCATCATCATCACTATAGGCTGGGTTGCCACTTTTGGGAGCTTGTATTGTGTATTTCCTGCATGGGAGCAGGAGAGGGTTGGACTGTATGGCCTTTGGGGGTTTCTTCCCACATTATTATTATTATTATTATTATTATTATTATTATTATTATTATTATTATTTTATTATGACACAGCAAACAAGATAGCTGGATTTCGTATCACAAAATCACTTCTCAAGTGTCTAGGACTGTGTGATGTATTTTCTGATGATGCATGCAGATCCCAGTAGGGTGGCCTTTTGCAGTTGGCAGATCGTGATTTTGTCAATGTCTATTGTTTCCAAATGCTGGCTCAAATCTTTTGGCACAGCACCCAATGTGCCCATCACCACCGGGACCACCTGCACTGGTTTCTGCCAGAGTCTTTGAAGTTCAATCTTGCGGTCCTGATAGCGGCTGAGTTTTTCCTGTTGTTTTTCGTCAATGCGACTGTCACCTGGGATGGCGACATCAATGATCCAAACCTTTTTCTTTTGCACAACTGTGAGGTCTGGTGTGTTGTGTTCCAGAACTTTGTCAGTCTGGATTCGGAGGTCCCACAGTATCTTTGCATGCTCATTTTCCAATACTTTTGCAGGTTTGTGATCCCACCAGTTCTTTACTGCTGGGAGGTGGTACTTGAGGCATAAGTTCCAATGGATCATTTGGGCCACATGGTTGTGCCTCTGTTTGTAGTCAGTCTGTGCGATTTCCTTACAGCAGCTGAGGATATGATCAATGGTTTCATCGGTTTCCTTGCACAGTCTGCATTTTGGGTCATCAGCTGATTTTTCGATCTTGGCCTTAATTGAATTTGTTCTGATGGCTTGCTCCTGGGCTGCAAGGATCAGGCCTTCTGTCTCCTTCTTCAGGGTCCCATTTGTGAGCCATAGCCAGGTCTTCTCCTTATCAGCTTTTCCTTCAATTTTGTCAAGGAACTTTCCATGCAATGTTTTGTTGTGCCAGCTGTCAGCTCTAGTTTGTATTATTATTATTATTATTATTATTATTATTATTATTATTATTATTATTATTATTGACTGGGTTGCTACTTTTGGGAGCTTTTATTTGTGCTTTTCCTGCATGGGAGCAGGAGGGGGTTGTACTGTATGACCTTTGGGGGTCTCTTCCTACTCTATTCTTACCTCCATGGAGCATGCCTTCTCTTGAAATCCACAAGCATGTGGGCAATTTCAACAGAAAGGAGGAAACCATGAAAATAAACAAAATCTGGCTATCAGTATTAAAAAAAACTCTACAATCAGAACAGTAAATAAAGAGCAAGACTCAAAAAGCAGGGAAATTCCAGACAAGAATCAATCAGTAAGTGGGGTTTATATTTCTGTGGAATGTTCAGGGTGGGAAAAGAACTCTTGTCTGCTTGAGGTAAGTGTGAATGTTGCAATTAGCCACCTTGATTGTAATTGAATGGGCTTACAGCGTCAAGGCCTGGCTTTTTTCTACCTGAGGGAATCCTTTGTTGGGAGGTGTTAGCTAAAAAAAAAGAAAAAAGCCAGGCCTTGAATGGAGGGGGGCAGCGAAGGGGGGGAGGGGAGGAGGAGGAGGAGGAGGAGGAGGAGGAGGAGGAGGAGGAGGAGGAGGGAGCAAAGGCAACCTCCTTGGGGCATGCCTTCACTCCCCTCGCTCCCCACCTCTTCCCTCCTGACTCTCACCCAGTATGGCAGGGACAACACAGGAGAACTGTGGAGGGCTGAAAAACTTGGTCTATACTTGGCTATATATGGTAATTGCTGACCTTGTGATGGCTTCCATCTTCACTGACACATTGAGTACAGGTCTCTTCATGAACACAACTGCCATTTAAGCTAATTTGTCCATCTGGACAGAAGCAACCTTCCATAGGATAATCCATGCAGACTTCAGTGGTGGTACCATTCTCACAGTGTTTTGTGCAATCTTTTTGACAGTAGTCATATATCAATGAGGTCGGACATTTCATAGCTGTTAAAAACACAGAGCACAATAAAAATGCAAGAGTGTAAGTAAATAAAAAGCATAAATATTTTGTTTAGAAAGTGGTCAGGTGAAGATCGGGGCAATAGCTGACATTTTTTATTGCATTTATAGACTCACAGAAATACAGAAATACAGAGAAATACAGAGCTGTATGCTCCAGATTAAGTAACACTATGTGACTCTTGCCACGATCATAAATGGCCTAGACCCATCTTGATAGCCAGAAGCCAAACTAAGCAAAGGAGCCCTAGAGGAAGCAGAGCTGTGACAATGAGAATCAGGACTGCTTATCACAATGTGTTATCACAGCCTTGCTTGTCAGCTCAATAAACGCTCTGCTTGATGCAGCTGCTGTTAATAATGGATGTCATCATTGCATAAGGTCACCCAATCTTTCCTTGAAATATTGTGTACTTACTCAGCACTTGGCCTTAGAGTTGTCAGAGAATCCGAGGATTTATTTATTTATTATTTATCATTATTTATTTGCTTATTTTTTATTTACTTTATTTTATGCAATGTTGTTTGATGTATTTTTATTTTCCAGTTTTTAACTGTTTTAATTATATTGTTTTTATTATGTATTTTAGTTATGTAACTTTGAATTTCTTGTTTATGCTGAGCTTGGCCTCCATGTAAGCCGCCCCGAGTACCTTCTGGGAGATGGTGGCGGGTTGTACAAATTAAATTGTTGTTGTTGTTGTTGTTGTTGTTGTTGTTGTTGTTGTTGTTGTTGTTGTTTATCCTGCCTTTCTCCCAATATAGAGCCTCAAGGCAACTAACAGCAAACATGACACAATACAAATTAAAAACTGTGCAAATGCATGAAAATATGAATATAGAAATTTTTAAAATTCCATCTTTTATGTCATGAAGCATAGAAATTAAGATCCAATAAAAATACAATTGTCTTCCATTAAGGGGACAAGTACTGGAGGAGGTGATTTCTGACCAAGGTAGTTCCTGAATAGCAAGAATCCCCATTCAGCACAGGGAACTCTGAAGACAAAATTCTAAAGATTGACATCAAAGGTCAGGAACCCATTCCTGGCAACCTAGAGATATATAAATTGTGCTGCGCGGCCATAGATGGAACAGAAGGGACTAGAGGAGAGACTGAAACCCACTACATTCTAACCAACCAGTGACTGTGTTTAATATTGCATGTTCAAAGTTATTTGCTTCTCTAAAAACTTTTTTGAGATTTGAGGAAGCTTCCCAACTTATGGGCGCACTTATGACCTGATCATATTAGTCATTTTCACTTGCCTACATCTAAAAGCAGCCCTGGCTCATAAACATATACAGCACTGCAAACCTAGATGGACTACAATTCAGTGATGTCCCATATCAGGATCTCTAGGACAGAAGATAATTAGGAGCTAACCAGTTATAGTGAAATGGCCAAGGTCTTAACATCTATATCAAGCCTCCATGATATTGACCAGAAGTCAATGTAGCATGCTATTTCATTCTGTTTCAGTGCCGGAAGTGCCAGATTCAGTCTTTGAGCCTTTTAGTTCAGGGTCTCTGATATCAGTACTCCCAGAGAAATGTTTCCTACCATTGTCTTACAGTAAAACTATTTAAATGAAGACTTCTTTTCACTGGCCTTACATGATATGGAAGTAACAGCCGCATTACTTTTCCTTAGTATAGCTTTGAGCTCTATGAAGAATTCAGAGATGAACTAATTTTTAAAATGAGACCTAGATTCTTCAAATCTGTACATTGATTTTTATTAGTATGGTTACAGTGATTAAACAATGCTGTCTGTGGAGTCATAAATGCATTCTGCACAATGTCTAACAATGCTATTTCTGGCCACTGTAAGACATGCACCTGCTCACAAGAAAAAGGGAAAGAAGATGCCATGTTAATACACCAAGGACTACTTTATGTTGTTAAATCGGGGAGTTATTTGGATGCTCAAGGGTGTTATATCATAAGTTGGGAATCTGAAGAATTCAGAGACATTATTAAAATGCTGTGGAAGCTCTTGGATGCTGTAACAGGAAAGCTGGATCTCTCACTAAATCCAGTAAATGGCAGGCAAACTGCTCTTGCTCACTCTTTTCTCAGATTATTCCTCACGGAGTATTTCAGTGTGCAGTTTCTTACAACAATGGTTTATAATATCATCTTCTCCAATGTCTTGCACAGCCCTCCAAAAACTATTTCACTTTGGCAAAAGTTGTTTTAGATGGTGGTTTGATCCATATGAACTAATTTTTTAAAATATATTTTAGAATATGTAAAATTTTTCCTTCCAAGTGAAAAAGGGACAGAGCAAACTAGTAATAGGTAAGTTGTTTATACACATTCTTAAGTGACAACAACACCAACAAAACACTGGGAGGGAAAAGCAAATCCAAATTATATATAAACTTTACAATGCCTTGCAGGGTGATGGAGTCTCCTTCTCTGATTGCTTTTAATCAAAGACTGGATGGCTATCTGTCGGGATTGCTTTGATTGTGTTTTCCTGCATGGGCCTTCTCATCACAGCTAGTTACCAGCTTGCATTCGTCTTAGAGCAGAAGTGGGCAACATGCAGCTCCAATGCAATTTTTGCATTCCTGTGAGCCTCAGAATAGTCATCTCCTGCAAAACTGTTGTAAAATGGCCATTTACATGCTTAGAACTCTATTGTGAGCATGACTGTCGGTTTCACACCACATGAACCCACTCTTGATGGTGCTGGGGGGATTTTTCAGCATAGAAGTGGTGGGATGTGATTTATGAAGACATCCCTTGAAAACAATGTGTCTGCCAGTGTTATCAGGGGAATCCCACTGTTTACAAAACAAACAATAATGTCTGATAAAGCAGAAAAAAGCAAGAAAAATTGAATATAATGTTACAGGTGGAGAGACTCAACTGAAAAAGCCATGGTTGCCAAATTTGCAAAATCTGGGTTCTGTCCTGAGCCCAGTGCTATTCACTATCTTTATCAATGACTTGGATGATGCAATAGAGGGTCTGCTTATCAAATTTGCAGGTGAAATCAAGTTTGCAAAAATTGCAGCAGATATGCTGATCATAAGCTTATCATTTATTCCATTGTCGTAAATTGAAATTGACATGTATTAGCAGCAACAATCAATTTTGAAGTGTATAAGTAAAAGTAAAAGTTTTCCCCTGACATTAAGTCTAGTCATGTCTGACTCTGGGGGTTGGTGCTCATTTCCATGTCTAAGCCGAAGAGCCAGCATTGTCCGTAGACACCTCCAAGGTCATGTGACCATCATGACCGCATGGAATGCCATTACCTTCCTGCCTCAGCGGGAACTACCAATCTTTCAATCAGCAGGTTCAGCAGCTCAACAGTTTAACCCACTATACCACCGGAGACACCCGGTGAAGTGTATAGTCTCTGAAAACTGAAGGTTCATTACCACTGCGATGAAGTAAATGTAGGATTACTGTTCACACCACAGCCAGGTCTTTGAAAGTGTTTTCAGCTCCCTGAAAACAACATCAACCTTAAACACTGAAACACAGAGCTCAACAATCTAAGGTTGAAACCACAGATATATTTCCTTGACAAATACTGTAATTAAAATGAAAAATAACTGAAGCACTTTCCCAGTGAGAAAGTGATATAGATACAACAGAAGTTCCTAAAATTATGACTGTGCTGGACAGGATAATTAGAAATATTTTTCTCCCACTCAAAATGTTATGATAAATGGAAAAGGTTGATTGAAGGGTGTGGAAGACCTGAGATCCACTACAATGACCGTCAATGGCTTAGACAGCATTTTGATTGGGGTAGCATGGTTGTTAAACAACCAATCCTGACAGATGGTCGTTCAGATTTACAGATAACTATTAGGTAAAGTATTTAAAAGAATCTCCACATCCAGAAGAGCATTGCTCTGAATATCAGTTACCATGTGCAAATGAAAAAGAAGTACAGTACTGCAGTCTTTTTTGGGTTGTTGTATGTTTTCCAGGCTGTATGGCCATGTTCTAGAAGTATTCTCTCCTGACGTTTCGCCCACATCTATGGCAGGCATCCTCAGAGGTTGGAGAAATTCAGTAAGGAAGGTTTATGCAGTAGAGTCTCACTTATCCAACATTCGCTTATCCAACATTCTGGATTATCCAAGCCATTTTTGCAGTCAGTGTTTTCAATATGTCATGATATTTTGGTGCTAAATTCGTAAATACAGTAATTACAACATAACATTACTGCATATTGAACTACTTTTTCTGGATTCACACTGGCCTCCAACTGACAAGAGTTCTTCCCTCACCCTGGACTTCCCACAGATATATACAGTAGAGTCTCACTTATCCAAGCTAAACGGGCAGACAGAACCTTGGATAAGCGAATATCTTGGATAATAAGGAGAGATTAAGGAAACGCCTATTAAACATCAAATTAGGTTATGATTTTACAAATTAAGCACCAAAACATCATGTTATACAACAAATGTGACAGAAAAAGTAGTTCAATATGCAGTAATGTTATGTTGTAATTACTGTATTTACGAATTTAGCACCAAAATATCATGATATATTGAAAACACTGACTGCAAAAATGACTTGGATAATCCAGTAACTTGAATAAGCGAGGCTTGGATAAGTGAGACTCTACTGTATAATCCTTCCTTGCTGAATTTCTCCATACCTCACAACCTCTGAGGATGCCTGCCATAGATGTGGGCGAAAAATCAGGAGAGAACACAGGAGAGAACATGGCCATACAGCCCGGAAAACATACAACAACCCTGTGATCCTGGCCATGAAAGCCTTTGACAACACGCAGTCTTTTTTATTTGCTTATGACCTTGAATAAGCATTTGCATGGTTACTATATTTACAGCAACTGTGTTTTCATCTAGTAAAGGCCAGATCTTAAGCCTGACAACCTAATGTCAGCTGCTAGTCCCACTGATTAAGAAATATTAATTTTAAAACACAACATTTAGAGTAAAAAATTGTCTGTTAGTCATACTCTTTAGAGTATAATGTGCACATGTAGGTAGATTGCATGATAGTACAAAACAACAACACAAAACCCTGGCCACCCAGCTCTTTTATCCAGGATTTAAATATTGCATAAGGAAACCTGAGATAGAACAGGGAATTAGATTACCAAAGATTGTATTCCTGAAAAAAGCAGTGAAATCCTTACCACAGAACTCTGAAGATCTCCAGTCCAAACAGATTCCTTGTGTTCTGCAGAGGTGGGCATAGGATGATATAATCTCACATACTTCATCTCCATAGCAGTTGTTTTCTTCACATGCAGTATAGAACATGTTTGGAGGAATAATTTGGTGGCATTCATAAAACTGATTGGACAACAAAATGCTGCACTTGGATGTGGCATGCTCAACACATGTGTCAGGTCTGTTCACTTCGCAGAATTTCCCTGGTTGTTTAATGGCCCATTCTTGGATGAAGGTGCTACTGTCAGATGTTACTGAGCCATCCTTTAATACCATATCATTGGCAGTGTTCTGATCACAAACCCCTGCAGAGAGAATCAGAAGACAAATGAAAAATGCTGTATATAAAATTGAGCTTAGAGCTACATAAAAGTTTTTAAAAAC
Source organism: Anolis carolinensis (assembly GCF_035594765.1). Classification (NCBI taxonomy): domain Eukaryota; kingdom Metazoa; phylum Chordata; class Lepidosauria; order Squamata; family Anolidae; genus Anolis; species Anolis carolinensis. The sequence continues at coordinate 101,082,767 of NC_085845.1, read as the reverse complement.
ACCCTGAAAATATTTGCTAATCCTACCCAAAACTTTCATAAGACTTCAGTTGGCAATTCTAATCAGAACAGAGAGCCTGGGTAGATTAATGGCATACACAAATAATCTTTTTTTAAAAAATCTATATCCCACCTTTCTCCCAGCATGGGATCTAAGGTAGCATACAACATATCTTGTCCTTCAATAAGATTAATTACCCCCTCAAAAAAAAAAAAGGAATTAGACCTGCAATCTAAATAGTTGTGCCCTTTTACCTTCACACCCACACCTCCCATTCTGCATTGTTTTGAAGACAGGAAGTGCTATACAATTTTCTCAGAATTATTTTCTATATTCTATTTACCTTCAATAATAGATGCTTGGAAAAAGTAATTACAAATCCTACTATGAAGAGTATGATTTGTCTACATAGTTCTTGCTCACCTAGCTCTAATTCTACTTTGCCACATTCTCAGCTGTCAAATCTTATCGGACACTTGGCAACAAAGCTCTCTTTCATTTGACACTCATTAAATTTCCATATAAAAAGGATGTAGGTATTAAGCTATAAGAAACATAAGCAATTAATTTAGCCCTTCCAGGTTGTAATAATTTTAACATACCACAAAGACCATACATTTTGGAGGCAAAACTTTTTGGACTTAGTTGGAGTGTAAACTCATTGTTGCTTGGAGTGAAGGAGATGATATGTCCCAGATGAGAGAACCGTATTTCATGCATTATTGCACCATAGATATTTGCTTCAATATCACCATTGGCATAAGGAATAGTAACCATTTTACCATTCACAGTAACCTGTTTGGAAAAGGTGAGGACATCTTAATAATCCACTGTTTAGCAAACATATAACAGCAATAGCTGTGCTCACAAACATAACCACAGCAGTAACCTGAAGGCCACCTCCTTCATGTATTGACTTGCCAGTATCTGAGCAGTGGTTGCTAGAAACATAATGCTGAACAAGATGTATTGTTGGTCTGATTCAACAGAACTGCACTTATGACTTTAAGACTGCATGTACAGCCCATCTTCATACCCTAAGCAGCCTAATATTTTCTGCAGCCAAGAGCCTAAGAAATTACCAATGATGATGATGATGATGATGATGATGATAATAGTATTTCTTACCCACCTCTCCTCAGGGCTCAAGGTGGGTTACAATATCACTGAAAACACACAATAATATAAAACTTTCCACACAAAAAATATTAATACATATTTCTACAAAATACATATTAAAATACAAAGAACAAAGATTAAACATAAGATGCAGTTTAAAATGCATGATTAAAACTGAGTAGGCCTGTCGAAAGAGAAAAAACTTTAGGTGGTTTTTAAATTCAGACAGCTCATTTAGCTGTTGGAGCTCTTCTGGCAGGTCATTCCACAGCCTTGGGGTGGCCAATAAAGAGGTCCTCTGGGTGACAGTTGCAAGTCAGGTTCTGGCTGGCTGAAGTAGCCATTCACCAGAGGACCTAAGTGTTTGGGGTGGATTGTACAGGAGAAAGCAACCCTGTAGGTAACCTGAACTCTACCATGGAGGGCTTTAAAGGTCAAAACCAACACTTTGTGCTTTGCCCAGAAACTAATTGGCCGCCAATGGAGTGACTTTAATATAGGTGTAATATGCTCACTCTTGGATGTTCTTGTAACCAATCTGGCTGCCTTATTTTGAATCAACTGTAGTTTCTGAACTTCATACAAAGGTAGCCCAATTTAAAGCACATTGCAGAAATCCAACCTTGATAGAGCATGCACTATCATCTTTTCATCTTCCAAATTTACCAAATCTTTGCATTTCCTCATATGAAAGCATGGACATGATAAAGACTACTTTATAATGCAGTGGTTCTCAACCTTTGGATCCCCAGATGTTTTGGCCTTCAACTCCCCAGAAATCCTAATAGCTAGTAAACAGGCTGGGATTTCTGGGAGTTGCAGGTTAAAACACCTGGGGACCCACAGGTTGAGAACCACTGCCCTAAATGATAGGAATTATATGCTATAGAGTCTACTATGGGGCATCATACTTTATTTTACTTTACTTTACTTTATTTAGATTATTTTAGATTACTTTATTTTAGAGATAGATTCCCTTATCACAGTAATGTCCCCATATTCTGCACGTTATAGTTCCCTATGTGAATGAATGACATCAATTGTGTTATTTGGGAAAATTACACACATTTTTCATTTTTCATTTTCATTATGTCCTCAGCTACTGCATTGTTCCAAGATCCTGGATTTTTGTTTTGATCTCATTCTTCACTCATCTCTTCATTTTGCTACCACGGTATTAGTTTAATTACAATAGCTTACGGTCATGGCGTTGGACAGTTCCACTGTTGAATCCTTATGCTTGACTTCAATGGTATTCATGCAGTTGAGTTTTGGAGCTGAGGTGCAGAGTCCGTTATGAAGTATCATTTGAATATCATGTTCTTTGTCTTCATATAACATATAGGAACAATTGCCTGCGAGTCTAAAATCCAGTCCATCAAAGGTGACAATATTTCTACTTGGGCTTCCCATGCATGAGCCTATAGAGTGATTGTACAAAAAGGATCACTACTAGATGGCCTAAGTATTTTATTAAACATACCTTGTATTCTTTAAACCTGTGGTTCCCAACCTTTGGGTGTCCGGGTGTTTTGGACTTCAATTCCCAGAAATCCCAGCCAGCTTACCAGCTGTTAGAAACTGTGGGAGCTGAAGTCCAAAACACCTGGAGTCCCAAAGGTTAGGAACCACTCTTTAAACAGTTATCAGGTGAGATGGAAAACAGAGAAATGGAACAAAATATGTTTTGGATGTTGGGGTACTTGGGCCCACCAAAGGGATGCGGAGTACATGGTTTAATTGTAGTATAGGTGAAAAGGACCTTGGAATTATTATTGATCATAAGTTGAACATGACCCAGTAATGTGGTGCTGCAGGAAAGAAGACAAATAATATTGTAGTTTGCAATAATTTAACTTTTTAAAAAGTTTGTTCAGTTTTTTTCTCTTAATAAAACATGATGTGCACCTCATTAATCGAAATATATCAGATTTGTGCTATGCATTTCTATACCTTTCTATACAAAAAGGTCTAAGTAAACACAGCAGTTCTGACTCTCACTGGAGTAGGAAGCAGGTTTAGCATTCATAAAGATGTACACTTATCTTTCTCCCAATCCTTAATTCAGTTGCAAATACAATGTTTGCTCACTACTTCGCGGTTCACTTTTTGCGGATTCACTGCTTCGCGGTTTTTCAATTAACTCTATAAGACTATTATAAATCATAAAAAGTTACAATTTACAGCCTAAGGAAGGGAGGAAGGAGAAGCTGAAGGGAGAGAAAGGGAGCCCAAGCGGCAACAGGAGGAGAAGGAGGCAATTTATCAACACACGATTGGTTGATAAAGACTTAAAATAGTGTATAACCACTAAAATAATGTATAAATATTAAAATAAATATAGCGTCCCTACTTTGCGGATTTTCACTTATTGCGGGTGGTCCTGGAACCTAACCCCCGCGATAAGTGAGAAAACACTGTACCTTAATAGTTTGCATTCATTGTCATGGGGAACAGTAAAGTCTCTACTATGACAGGGATTTTATTGCACAAGCCCACTATTCCATCACAAACCTGTTTTCCACCTACCCTCATAACCCTGCCTTCCTGTAATTTTTTAAAAAACATTAGTGCAATTTTATAATTCCAGCCTTTTAAAACAAAAAGAACAAATACTGTATAACATACAACTGGGAAAACACCAACCAGTTTGGAATAGTGGGGGAACCCCCCCCCCCCCCCCGGACATCATTTTATTGCTTGTGTGGAGGTCTAATGGACCCATTGCACCATGTTAGGTAGTGGAAACTTTGTGGGATTGGGAGCTATCAATGTGTTTTACCTGATAATAGGTAAGGATGGGAGAATCACGAGAAAGAGGCAAACTAGCATCATGCAATGCTGACTTGCTTGTCTTGTATTAAAGCCTTTGCTTCAATCTGACATCCACTCCAAAGATCTCAGTCACAAATGGCAAATATCATTGAAGGAGGTGGGGTGATCAGTTCTCACTGATCCTAATAAGAGTAACTTAGGAACAACACCTTCCAATATTTACAAAGTTACAAAATTATGGACATATTTAAACTTATTTGTTATCTGTTTCACTGATGGGTCGATGGACGGTGAATAATAAACATTGTTGTTGTTGTTGTTGTTGTTGAATAGAACTACTGGAAGTAATGTGAACTTGACATTAGTTTTTCTGGAATACAGGCTGATTTTATAGTTTGGAATCAATTCCATCCACTTTTAGATAAACATCATGCTATCATGTGCTAATACTGCCTGTGGAATAAATGAGTAGTGCTTTCACTAAATTATTGCTGTCATATAGCATACTTATTTCAGACCATATAAAATCTGTATGTCCTCTAATGTTATGTTATGCCAATAGTACAGGATAATTTTATGGAATGCACAAATATTTTCAATCACAAAATAAACTATTTTCTAAACATGTATAATTAAATGATAATCTAATTGACATATATTTTGACATTTTTTCCTATTAAGAACTCAATATAGAAAACAGAGAAATTTTACAGTTGGAAAAAGTCATCAACAACAAAAATAACTAATTATATGATCAGAAGAACAGTAATTTACAATGTGGACTGAAAACTACTTATTAACCCTTTTGGGATGAGGTACATTCATTTTTAATAGAAAGAGATGATATGGTGTTCTCCTGATGAATGTAAAATGTTGCCTGACTCTAAATGTTAAGTTCAAATTATTTGCAACCAGAAATTTGAAAAATAAAATTTTAAACTAAGCGATTACACAAATACTCCAAGAACACAGTGACCACAATAATTACAATTTTTCATATTTTTTTTGCCTTTTGAAGGGGAAAAAACACCTGCTGACTTGTGATAGGAAACAGTCTCTACCTCATTATTCCCTCAACATCCACAACATATCACAAGCACATAGCAGAAGCCAGCACTTGAATCATGCGATATTTATTCTTCACTAGTAAAGGCACCCTCTCCCACAACTGTAAAAGTAAGAAAAATATTTACAACAACAATAGTGACAACTTAGTTTTAATGTGGTGTAGTTGTATCTTCAGCACTGGGGAAGGAATTGATAACTACTTATTTGGGACTAGTTATTTCTGAATCTTCTTGTTATGAAAATTATTTTAATTTCTCTACAAATCATAACTTTTCATTTGAATTTATAAATCACACATCAAAGCAAATTCTATACGATATTTATTATTTCTTTTAAAAATATAACTCAGATGAAGTACTCACATGGACACATCCAACGGCAACCACAGGTTTCCTCCATCTTAACAGCAGGAAGTCCGTTCTGACATGTTGGTCTAGCAATCCTCTCACAATTAATTCGGTGGCTCTCCAAAGTTGTATAGCCACCTGGTAAGCATGTCACAGTGTGACATTGATCCACCAATGTCCATTTGTCACCAGGCTGTGCAAAATGACACAGTATATTAAAAAAGGAGTCAATGTAAACAAAATCTGTCAGCATAAGAATGTTGTTGGTTGTTCTTGTTCAGTAGCTACCAGGCTTTGATCTGCAATTTCAGACTAGCAAGTAAGGTTATACAGCCCTTGGTCAATTAAAATAATCTTGGACAATCAAACAACAGAAAGCAAGATGTTATGACCATGAAAATAATGGTGGTGTATTGCTGGGTAGCAACATTCGGCCCACAAACTCACCTGCATAAGGTTTTGAGCCTTCTGACAGCGTTGAAGCAAAAAAGTAACTGGCAAAAGAACTACAATATACCATAGGTAAAGGTAAAGGTTTCCCCTGATGTTAAGTCCAGTCATGTCTGACTCTGGGGGTTGGTGCTCATCTTCATTTCTAAGCCAAAGAGCCGGCGTTGTCTGTAGACACCTCCAAGGTCATGTGGCCAGCATGACTGCATGGAGCGCCGTTACCTTCCCACTGGAGCGGTACCTATTGATCTACTCACATTGGCATGTTTTCGAACTGCTAGGTTGGCAGAAGCTGGAGCTAACAGTGGGCGCTCAAGCCGCTCCGGGGATTTGAACCTGGGACCTTTCAGTCTGCAAGTTCAGCAGCTCAGCGCTTTAACGCACTTCGCTACCAGGGCTCCTACAATATACCACGCATGTACGGAATAACCTGTCATTTAATTTTAAAAAGTGTATATATACAGCTCTATACATTTGGGGGAAAGGTAAAAATTTTGTTAACACTGAAGAACTGTATAATAAAAACAAAGCATATTTGAAAAAGGTAATTGAAAGGGTATCTCAAGTGGACCAAAGTTTCTGGCACACTAGGAAATCAAACAGCAGTCTAAGTAGCATACAAACAAACAAAAAACCTTTCATAAAGAAGGTAAGGAGAGAGGGTAGAAGCCCATATAATATGGTCCATATGAAACGGTCAAGCCCATGCAAAGCCCATTAACCAAAGCACCCATTTCTTCTAGCATGCCAAAAAAAAACCAAAAAAAAAAAACCCGAGCAAGTTCCATCTCAGAGCAACATTCCTTGAGTTATTTGTATTTATGCATTCATTTTTGTGGCTGAGCACAATTACCCTCAAGAAAATTTTACCATGTTGGGAGTTCAGCAAGTACTGTATTCCTTCATAAATCTCCTCTGACAATTTAACTGTCCAACATATATGGAGGCTTTTTAGACATACCAGAGTTAACAAAACTGATAACAAAGAAGCTCCTTCTTACAAAATATTTTTACCTCTCTCAACGGGACATGAGAGAAGCCTCCCTGCAGGGCCAGTTCGAGCTATAAGCCATGTAAGCATTTGTGTGTGGCGCAATTCTACTAGGGGCACCCAGGGCGGGTTGGAAAGAAGTCACGAGTGGAGTGCCGCAGGGTTCTGTCCTGGGCCCGGTTTTGTTCAACATCTTTATTAACGACTTAGACGAAGGGTTAGAAGGCACGATCATCAAGTTTGTAGATGACACCAAATTGGGAGGGATAGCTAACACTCCAGAAGACAGGAGCAGAATTCAAAATGATCTTGACAGACTAGAGAGATGGGCCGAAACTAACAAAATGAAGTTCAAAAGGGACAAATGCAAGATACTTAACTTTGGCAGAAAAAAATGAAAATCAAAGATACAGAATGGGGGACACCTGGCTTGACAGCAGTGTGTGCGAAAAAGACCTTGGAGTCCTCGTGGAGAACAAGTGAAACATGAGCCAACAATGTGATGCAGCTGCTAAAAAAGCCAATGGGATTCTGGCCTGCATCAATAGGGGTATAGCATCTAGATCCAAGGAAGTCATGCTACCCCTCTATTCTGCCTTGGTCAGACCACACCTGGAATACTGTGTCCAATTCTGGGCACCTCAATTGAAGGGAGATGTTGACAAGCTGGAAAGCGTCCAGAGGAAGGCAACTAAAATGATTAAGGGTCAGGAGAACAAGCCCTATGAGGAGCGGCTTAAAGAACTGTGCATGTTTAGCTTGCAGAAGAGAAGGCTGAGAGGAGACATGATAGCCATGTACAAATACGTGAAGGGAAGTCATAGGGAGGAGGGAGCAAGCTTGTTTTCTGCTGCCCTGCAGACTAGGGCGCGGAATAATGGCTTCAAACTACAGGAAAGGAGATTCCACCTGAACATTAGGAAGAACTTCCGGTCTGTGAGAGCTGTTTGGCACTGGAACTCTCTACCCCGGAGTGTGGTGGAGGCTCCTTCTTTGGAGGCTTTTAAGCAGAGGCTGGATGGCCATCTGTCGGGGGTGCTTTGAATGCGATTTCCTGCTACTTGGCAGGGGGTTGGACTGGATGGCCCATGGACCTAGATTAAGCTGGCAAAGCATTAGTAGCTGCAATATGCCCAGGAAAATCTGTTATATGAGGGCTATCCTTAAATGGCTTCACAGCCAATATTATCTTGCATGAATAATACAACTTTAGTTATTATAGTTCCATTTCCCTAAATGGATTCAAAGCAATCTCTGAGCCACAAGGAATTGATGATTATAACAATATAGGTTGTACAAGTGCTGATGTGAAGACCTAATTCATATAAAATATATAGAATGTGTCTGATCACACACAACATTTAGAAACAACTTTGAAAATTGGATTTTGAAAAAATTGACTCGTGGAAACAAGGACTGGTGATAAAACTTCAGTTGAGACACCCTTTCCCCATGATAACTCTTTCATGAGTGAATTTCCCTGCCTAGGGGTAGATTTCTCTCATTTTCTGTTGTCTCATCCGTTTTCTTAACTATGAGTCATTTGTAAGTCAGATATTTGCAACTTGGGGACTGCCTGTACTTTCAAACTTTGAGAAAGAGCACATCAGAATAAGAAAAAAAGAAATGACATTTTGAACCCAAGAAGAAGCACCACAAAAATCAAAGAAGCACTACAAGATCCAAAGCAGAAATTCAAAGTAGGTTTCTACTATGCTGTCTTACTATAGTAGTTTTTAAAAAAGTAATATTATTATGTGTATTTAGATCCCATTTTTTCTCTCCACAAGGAGACTCAAAGTACTCCTTGTGTAAGTAAAAAGGTACTCATTTTGAAACCAGTCTTCATAATGCTGTATAACTTCTACTACATATCCAGGGATTTTTGCCCTTAATTTGACTTTCCACTGCACTAAGCAAAGTCAGGGGATACTCCATACATTGCAGAAAATGTTGCAGTATCCTAAGGTTTGCAGTCATCCGGATAGCTGAATTAGATCCATTTTGACCTGATTAACTGTCCACACTGACACTGCCACCAACAGTTTTACACCAGTTGGCCATGCAGCTCTTCTAGACTATTAGCCAAAAGCAAGACAACATTTAAGCAATATGTACTTACTGCCTTTATATTGCCATCTTCATCTACGCACTCTTGGAGAGTTTCTAAAAACGTAAGCATAAGCATTAGTATTCTAGAACATGAACAGCCAATAGTTTACTAGATAAAATCAAAGGCCAATATAGTCCAGCATTTTGTCCACACAGTGGCAGATCAGATGCTTATGGAAAGCTCACAAATGGGCCCTGAGTACAACAGCCCCCTTTCACTCATATCCCCTAAAACATGAGCTAGGTATTAAGAGGCAGATAATAGATTTTAAATCCCAGATGGTAGAGGTAATATTTAGCCATCAAAGCCTGTCTGGCATGGGATCCTCTACCAGCAGCAATACCACCAGCACCATGGCCTCTTTTCTCACAGGAACGTGTAATCTCTTGGGGATTACATATCCCCATTTTAGGGGATATAAGTGAAAGAGGCTATTGTGCTCATACCCATTTGTGGACTTTCCATAGGCACCTCTAGTATCTGAGGCTGCCAGAAAAAGGTAGTGCTAAGGTGGGAACAGGCATCAGTGCAACTGATACAATAATCTGAGGAGTTCACAAGAAGATTCTGATTTGTTTATGAAACAATGGGATACACCGACAATAGCAGGAGTAACCTTTATGCTATAGGAATTGTGGGCACTTAATTTAGCACACATAATCTAATATCCCTAGGTTACTACCATCACCTCTCAATATAACCTTAATATAAAGTGATGAAAATAATTAAAAAGCATACATAGTCCCACATAGGATTATGGTCACTTACAGGTTAGACTTTACTTATGCTTCATCTTCCTTTGCTTTTTCTTTGTCCTTGAATTTCCTTTCTGCTTATCCTTTTGATCCTTATGTGGATGAAAGGTTATGTGACCCATTGGGGGACCTAGACATTTACCTATCTGAAGTAGCAGGAAAACTTTGATATGGGCTAAAATAATTTTAGAAGGGTGATGCTCTGCAAGGAATTCTTGGTCTTATTTCATTTCTTTTTCATTTTAATCATAATGCTATGAAGTATGCAGAGTCAACAAACCAATCAATTTTTTTTCATTTACACACCTGGGCTATTGTTCTAGATATTGATTGTGCTCTACAGTCAACAAAGCTTCCTCTATAAGTGAAGATGATCTAGATTTTTTTTTTAACCTACACAAGTCCTGGAAAGTCACTGTGCTGTTTGGTGGTTTGTTTGGCTTTGTTAAGACACTATTTCTTTTAATTTACAAATGTAACTTCTGGACAACCAGAATGCCTTGGCTATAGGAACATTACCCTACTTTTGGGTGGCCTTTTGTTTCCAAACAGAGAAAATGGTAGTGGTGGTAATGATAATTATTTTGAATGTTCAGAGATACCATAATTAGCCATATCCAGCAGATCACAAAGTTGGTAGTGCATGTGCTGGTAATCTCAAGGTTAGGCTTCTGCAATGCACTTTACATTGGGCTACATCTATACCAAGTTTGGAAACTCCAATTAGTCCAAAACACGGCAGCCAGACTAGTTACAGGAACATCTAGGATTGAGCATATCACTTCTATGCTACAGTCACTCCACTGATTGCCAATTAGTTTCTGGGCAAAGTACAAAGCGTTGGTTTTGACTTTTAAAGCCCTTCATGGTTTGGGTCCAGGTTACCTACAGGATCACCTTCTCCTGTAGAATCCTCCCCATACACTGAGATTATCTGTAGGGCAGCTACTCCAACCATCCAGAACACGATTGGTGACCATCACCCAAAGGTCCTTTTCATTGGCCACCCTAAGACTGTAGAAGGACTCTGACAGCTATATGAGCTGCCAGAATTTAAGACTCAACTGAAAATTCATCTCTTCCAGCAGGCCTATCCAATCAATTCTAAGTTTTGAATTTTGATCTGCATTTAGTCAGTGAATTTTAACCTGCACTTTAACTCTGTGTATCTGTTTATATGTATTTTAATAGTGCTTTATCTCTTTGTTTTAACAATGTTGTGTTCCTCCTCGAGCCACAAAGAGAGGTGGGTAATAAGTTGTTGTTGCTTTCTTCTTGAGCAATTGTTTCCCTGAGGTGCAAAACATGAAAACTCCTAGGGTTGTTGTATGTTTTCGTGGCTGTATGGCCATGTTCTAGAAGTATTCTCTTCTGACGTTTTGGCCACATCTATGGCAGGCATCTCAGAGGTTGTGAGGTATGGAAAAACTAAGCAAGGAATGTTTATATATAAACAGATATATATAAATAGATATATATAAACAGTAGCTGTGCCCGGCCACGCGTTGCTGTGGTGAAATATGAGGCCCCTTCTACACAGCTGGATAAAATGCACACTGAAGTGGATTATATGGCAGTGTGGAGTCAAGATAATCCAGTCCATAGCAGATAATATAAGATTATAAATGGGTTATATATCTGTGTGGAAGGGCCTTGAGTCTACACTGCCATATAATCCAGTTAAAATCAGATAATCTGTATTTTATAGACAGTGTGGAAGAGGCCTAAGTGAGGCCTAACTCTGCCTGTCCCCTGGGCTGTGTGGGTTGCTAGGAGATCAAGTGGGCGGAGCTTAGCCTTCTAACTGGCAGCAATTGGATAAAAACAATTATTCCTCTCCCTCTAATTAGGACTTTATTTTTCTTTTGTTTTTGTTGTATGAACGTAGAGGCATGGATGAGGGGTTGTGTTGCCAAGTTTAGTGTTTCTGGGATGTGTCGTTTTGTCCTAGGCCGAAATTTCATTACCCTTTTATATATATAGATATAGATTCCTTGCTTAGTTTTTCCATACCTCACAACCTCTGAGGATGCCTGCCATTGATGTGGGTGAAACATCAGGAGAGAATACTTCTAGAACATGGCCATACAGCCCGGAAAACATACAACAACCCTGTGATCCCGGCCATGAAAGCCTTCGACAACACATGCAAGCTCCTCTTTATGGAACTGTTACTTCTTAATGGACCTGCTTTTACCGAAACATTTCTATTTATGAAGTATTTCTCAAGTAAGTATATAATGTAACTGATCTCTAGGAAAAGAAAATAGAACTACAGTTTCTGAAGTTAATTTGAGCAATGGGAAAAAGTAAAGATGAGGAGGGGTGCCTTTATTGTTTTGATGTGTTTTTCATTTTCTGGATACATGTGAAGCTTACCTGTGCAAAGTTTCTTGACAAATTCCCCCAAGATAACCGTGGTGAGAAGGTCATCAAACTGTTGCAGCTGAATTATCCTGTCAGATGCAGATGGCCCAGCTAAAGTATGTAGTTGTTTCACATCGTATCTGTCTCCAATCCCAATGGGAAGCAATGATATCCCTAAGAAAAAGATTACTATGTTCAAATACTCCTTACTTTCAAATTGCATTGCAACAGATTGTACAAAAATGATCTAATTAAAAGCAGGTTTCACAGGCTAATGATAATTATTTCCTTGCCTAATTCCAATAGATTTCCTCCTGCAAATATGTTGCACAGCAAACAAACAATAATTTTGATCAGATATTTTACTGTAAGAACTTTAGAAAAATACAGGACAGAACCAACAGACTTTGCTGGGGGATACTTAAGTGAGAGGGGATTTCCCCCCTCTATTTAGTCTCCTGTGCATCCCACAAATGTGTTCCAGATGATAGAGAAATCATTCTGATCAAATTCTGGGGTGCTGCAAAAAGCTGCAGTATGAAGTGCTAGCAATAACTTGTCATTTGATTTAGGGCATAAATAATACCTAATAGTTGAATAATAGTTGAAATGCTCACAAAATTTCAAAATTAGAAACAACTAAACAATGTTAATATATGTAGTCTAGACACAAGGCTACCATCTGTTGATCCCCATTTAATCAATCAGGAACAGGGCATGGTATAACAAACTCCCTTTGCTTCATCTATTCTAGTGGAAGGTATGGAAGCCACAAGTGTAGGTCTAACGAGAAACCACATCTAACCACTTTCTGAAGCTCATTTCAAATCACGATAAAGCTAATTAGTCCTAATAATTGTTAATGTTGCTGCCAGTGAAATAGTCATAGTTATGCTCAACAAGAGCAAACTGGTTCTTTTAACATAGAGGTCTTCTAACCAATTCCTAATTGTTGCACCATGATTAAGCAACTGGCAGGTTTACATCTATACCACCACCCAAACTCAACACCTTCACCTTTTAATCACACATATTTTTTTAAACAAATAATAAATATGCACATTTTGTATGGTCCTGATTCATTAGTGCAAAAGTAAAATACGAAGGAATCCCAACAGCACAACAGACCTTCACTCATTTTAATTTTAATAACCTCCCTCTGATGATGGCCTGATAAGAATTAAAAAGTATAATACAACACTTTAGATAACTGAATAATAAAATACACCAACAGGATATTGTATTGTATTGTATTGTATTGTATTGTATTGTATTGTATTGTATTGTATTGTATTGTATTAGAAGATTCCCAGAATACCTTATAAGATCTTGAGATGGAATGAAGGGAGACTTCATTCCATCTCAAGATCTTATGGGGAATTCTGGGAACTAGCAACAAATTATTGCCATCTGCGTAATGGGGTAAGAAGACATTTCCCACTACATGTGGTGGAATTTTATTTCTAAAAGCTGGTCAAAAACTGGGAATTGCATCCCAATACACCAGGGAGGCTACCGTTTCTTCACCCCTTCTCTATCTCACACATCAGAGTTACTCACAAAATACAATAAGAAAATATAAATAAAATAGATTAACAGAATTTACTATTCACTCTCGCAGAATATGCAGCAGTGTTGACAGAGTCTTGAGATGTATCTGATATGAAAATCACTATTGCTTTGGAAGCATTGGGCCGACCTCCGTTGATTTCAGAAATGGCATGCTGCACTGTGAAGTCTATCACTTTCCCTAAAAATGAAAGAAAAAAATACTTTAAATCTTATAATTGGACCACTGAGTCCAACCACCTGCTCAGCGTAGTAGCTCCACAAATGAAGTAAAATCACAAGCAGATTAATAATAGTGTATAGGAAATTGGCTTAAAACTGGAAAAGAAAGAAGAGAACTTTTTAAACATAGATTATTTAAAGAACACCATGTAGAGCCAAATACCTTAAATGCAACTATAGTGACATCCAGTGGGAAGAAACAATCAAAAACCTTACCACCAAAAAAGACATTATCAAGACAGTATGCTACAATTAGTAAACTATTTGTTCTTTAATCCTCATCCAGGGAGATTAAAAAAACTTGACATCATCTGTCTAAATCTTTCTGACTCAGTGAGAATTCAAAGAAATTCAAGGGATAAAAATGCCTCTTGTCCTCAGGAGTTTTAGTGCATATTTCATAAAACCAAACAAGTTATGCCAGAACAGATGTTTATCTAAAGAGGAAAGTTTGTTTGGAGTAGCTGTCAAACATACTTGTTTGCAAAATTTATAGCGACCACAATTCCTGTATCTTAAAAATGGTGTATTTGAATACTTTGGGTATTTTTTTTAAAAAAAAATCCTCTCTGCTTGGTATGACTCTGCAGGAGGTGCTGCATTCCCCCCCCCCCCTTTCTGAACTTGCTTCTCATAACAGAGTAGTCAAATGTCCAGTAAATTCGTGGCTTGGACTAGATGGGAGGTGAAAGCTCAGGATGAAAGCTGCTCTGAGCACTTTTCAGTGATGGCAATTGTAAGTCATTCTTTAGATCTTTGTATTGTTTTGTTCACTTTCTCATATTATTTTAGAATATACAATGTTTGCTCCATACAGGTGCACATTGTCCATTTCAGACAGGTGCACAGCTACACGGAGAATCTGCTTTTGGGCAAACCAATTCCACAGAGCCCTCATGAGCTCAAGAAGAGTAGATGGGTGAGTGCCTCATTGTGTGTGGATATAATAGATTACTGTCATATTGTCAGATGCCACTTGAACGCGAGAACTCTATGGCGTAATCCAGATACACAATGATAATGAATCTGGCATGATGTTTTGTCAGGTGTTATAATGGTGGTAAAGCTTGAGTGACCAGAATGGAATCAGGTCACACAGATGGAAAATTGGCTGAAGTGTTGTCAATACCAAGAAGTGAAAAGCATAATTTGAAGTTGATGGTGGTGGTGATGATGGTGGTGGTGGAATGTTGGAAAAATGGCAAAGCAAATTCCCAATTAATAAAGTAGATGTATGTTGAAGCTGCAAGGCTATTCAGTGCTAATCAAGCTGGCCAATTGCAACATTCACATTTGCATCAAACAGACAAGAGTTCTTTCTCCCACCCTGGACATTCCACAGATATATAAACCCCACTTGCTTAGTTTGCAACAGACCTGAAAACCTCTGAGGATGCCTGCCATAGAAGTGAGCAAAATATCAGGAGAGAATGCTTCTGGAACATGGCCATACAGCCTGGAAAGCTCATAGCAATCCAAAGTAGGGATTTTAGACAACAAAAATGAACAGCTATTCGGCAAAGTGATAATAAATTTAAAACAAAGCAAAAAGAGGTTGATTGGCGACCTCTTAAATGAAGAAAGGACAATTAAAGATTGGAAGACAATAAAGGACAAATGTGGACAACGTAACTGGCTTTTATGGAAAGATTTGAAACATAGGATTATAGACCAGAGGAGAAAGGAACATCCAGAAACAGATTTTGATCCAAATTTAAAGTGGAAATTAGAGAAGGAGAAAGGTTTGATGGGTTTCATAAAAAACAATATAAACTGAAACAAATATTGGTCAAGATATGGAAAGATGATCTAAACTGCAGCGAGATAGACACTGAACACTGGATTAACTTAATAAAAAATGAATATATAAGGACCACAGAAACACAACTGAAAATATTGACCAAATGGTATAGAACCCCACTTAAATTAGCCCATAGAACCAACATCAAAATTATGTTGGCAAATATGGTGGAATTTGGCTAGAAAGAGCATAGAAAGTGTGAATTTTTGAAATGGTTTGAATATTTAGCTGACTTCATGCTCCAGGATTTCAAAAGGAGAATTAAATACACAAAGGGTCATTTCAAGAAAAATTAAGACTCGAAATGGGGAATTATGACAGTTAGTGTAAAAGGAAAAAGAAAAGATAAAGAATTAAATCATACTCTCTTCATGACTGGTCAATTAAAATAACACTTTAATTAAGGATACAACTGTTCCTGGAGGGTGGGGGTGGGGAGGTGAGAAAAATTGTTGGACATAAGTGGAAGTTAAGTGTGGAATTGGTAAGGTTAAGAAAATAGAACATATCAAATTTTGACAAAATGTAAATTGAATATCATTATCTGTTTGTTCTATCTAACCTTGTGGGATTGTTATTGAGATTCTACTTGTGTTTAGAATAACAACAACAACAATAGCAACACCAACAACATGTTGTCGAAGGCTTTCATGGCCAAAATCACTGGGTTGCTGCGAGTTTTCTGGGCTGTATGGCCATGTTCCAGAAGCATTCTCTACTGACGTTTCACCCACATCCTCAGATCTCACAACCTCTGAGGATGCCTGCCATAGATGTGGGCGAAACGTCAGGAGATAATGCTTCTGGAACATAGCCATGCAGCCTGGAAAACTGACAGCAATCCAACAAGAACAACAACAACAACAACAATGTATACCCTGCTTTTTCTCTCCAGAAAAGAGACTCAAAGAGGCTAACAATAAAACCAATGCAATACAATTTAAAACCAAAAAGGATAGAAACATTAAAATAGAATTAAATATTAACCATATTAAAAATAAACAGTGGAGATCCTTTAAAAGCCTGCCTGAATAAAAACGTTTTAGTCTGCTGCTGGAAGGATAGCAGGAATGGGGCCATTCTGGCTTCCCTGAGTAGGGAGTTCCAGAGTTGAGTCGAGAACTATTCACAATTGAAGCATTTTATTCCTCTGGGCACTGACTGGGAAGAAGGCAGCCAGCAAGACACAACAACATTATGTCTTATGTAATCTTCATGTAATAATTGGGCTTATGTACAATTATTATTATGGCGAAGTGTGTTAAAGCACTGAGCTGCTGAACTTGCAGACCGAAAGGTCCCAGGTTCAAACCCTGGGAGTGGCGGGAGTGGCCGCTGTTAGCTCCAGCTTCTGCCAACCTAGCAGTTCGAAAACATGCCAATGTGAGTACCGCTCCGGCGGGAAGGTAACGGTGCTCCATGCAGTCATGCTGGCCACATGACCTTGGAGGTGTCTACGAACAATGCTGGCTCTTCGGCCTAGAAATGGAGATGAGCACCAACCCCCAGAGTCGGACATGACTGGACTTAATGTCAGGGAAAACCTTTTTTACATTAGAAGCCTGGAGGCAAATTAATATTTTGTTAGCTGGTTTGAACATCTTTATCGCTGAGAAGTGGGGTAAAAATTCTCTAAATTAAAAAAAGAAATTGTTTTAAGGCACAGGTTGAACACTGCTATTTTTTCATAGATTAAACAAGGTAGCTTTGAGAAGCTTACATAACAAGCAACTAAAGAGACCTTAGAGTTCTGCATATGGGGAGATCTGTATCTGGACTGGCCCATCCAGTTGAATACCTGATACAGTATTGCATGTCCCTAAATTAAAAAGACATTTTAAAGACTCTGCAGTATGGCCTATGTACCATTGTAAATGGTTTGATGGGGCCAGGTTGCTAAGAAATAGCTTTGCTTCCTGTGTTTTGCAGATAGTGTGAAAACTGATGCAGAATTAAGATTGGTGAGCACCTTTTGGGAAATTTGAGGCGGGAGTGTTCTCTATACTGGATCTATGGTTGGATGGACATCAAGTGTTGGGTGGGAAATGAATTTTGTAGAATCTGTGAATCTGTATTTTGGATCTGGAAGCATTATAGATTGCAAATTTCCAGTTAAGGGATGCTCAAACCGTATCTAATTTTGTTTTGTTTAAGAACTAGGTATCCTAAAAGACATCAATGTGAAACAGCTGAATAGCATTCAGAACGTGAAGGGTTCTAGTGAGGGGCAGTCAGACCTTAAGTAACACCGAGACCTCATGGAAGCCATCCAATAGGTTTGCTTCACTATCTGGAATTGCATAAGCAATATTCCCATGGGAAGCCTAGTATAGTCATTTGAGGAAGCCCACTAAGACTGTAGGAGAACCAGGTTCAGCCCCAGGGCTTCAGATCCTTCATATGTGGATTATAAAAATGGAGGGGGAGTGTTTATTTTAAAGTCAGCCCAATAAATCTTCTTAGGAGAGAACTGGAATATAGTCCCTTAAGACCAAACTCAGCCATCACTTACCTAGTTGGCCAGGGCCTTGGTCTCTTCGATGTATTGCACTCACTATAGACAACAGATTTGCCTTCTCTTGGGGTACTTTCCATGACATTTCCAAAGTATTGACATTTCCATACTGAAGAACAGCCACCTGAATTGCTGTATGGCCTGGAGAATTATAAAAGATTAACACAATGGATCTTAAGAGTGCCTGAATTGTACAAGTAATACTGCCAAAACTGTTTCAGAAGTCAAATCTAGCCTACAACAACTATTGTTACCAAGAGGCTTTCTGAGATTCCACATATGGTTCTATGTCCATCTATTGCTGTAAACAGAATGTGGTAACAGACAATCAGAGACATACTATTTTCTTCAACTTACTTTGAGATGTTTTAATGGATCCCAATGAACATTTTGCCAAATCATGGAGATAGGAAAATTCCCATCCAACTGATGATAGAGTTATTCTTTCACATTCTAGACCTGGGCTAAACTACTACGTTACTAGAGGTTGAATATTCCTTATCCAAAATGTTTGGATCCATTTTCATTATTTTGGAATGTTTGTATATACATATATAATGACAAGACTTAGAGATAGGACCCAAGTACACACATGAGATCCATTAGGTTTCATATATAGCTTACACGTATAGCCTAAAAGTAAATTTATACAACATTTTTAATAATTTTGTGCATGAAAAAAGTTTGTGTAGATTGAACCATTACAAAGCAAAGACATCAATATCTCAACCACCCATGTGGACCACTTTTAATTTGGGAGTATTTCAAATTCCAGATAAGGGATGCTCAACTTGGAAGGGATGATTTTCTGTAGGTTTTTTTTTTTTTTTTTTGGGAATGGGAGTGTCAGGGGCAGGAAGGTATGGCCATCTCACATCTCCAGGCTACCTGAATTTGAAGAGTGCAGGGTGGCCATGGGGACAAGATATTGGGCCATGGATGGTGCTCAAAATGGTATTTCCTAGTGCTGAAGCACCGGAAAAGGCCTAGATCTTCCAAAATAACTTGGACCTTTACTGGGGGGATTTAACCTAGGGTCAAGTTGGATTAATTGGCTTTGCCTGGTTAAATCCTATTAGTCTGTGTGCATTTCCAACACTGCATTAAATTGCAGTGCAGATGCAGCCTTATAACTGATGGCATCTTACAATATCTTAAATACAGTAGTTCAGTCATAGACAAAGAGGCTGTAGTGAAGAAGATGATGGTGGTGCACAAATGTCTTTCTTCAGAATGTGGTGCAAGAAGAGTACCTCTATATTATTCAACTCTAATATGGGTGTGTGCTTTGTTTTATGGTTTTATGTTTTATTCTTCCATTGTTACAACAGAAGAAATGCTAAATGCAGCCTTGCAACTCCTTCCCCACAAAACTCTGCCGCTTGCGTCCTCAACCACTTGTATCCAACAATGGGGGCGTGGCTGGCAACGCAGCGTTTTGGTGACAATGCGCAGCTGCGGAAAGGGGTGACCGGTTGGTTGAGGATGCAAGCAGCAGCGTTTTGTGGGGAATGAGTTGCAAAGCTCATTCATCGCTATGATAAGTGCCTAATGGCAACTATGTTGAGAAGTGGTATTTGGGTGTGGCTTTCAACTGCATATGGTAAAAGTTTTCTCCTGTACTTTGTTCATTTTTAATTCCAAAACGTAATCTACTTTCTGGATAACCCTCGTATACTGTACAATTTGACATCAACTGTAATGGAACTGTAGTTTTACAAAGTCTTTAGCTTGGTCTGCCAAAGAGTGCTGGTGCCTCACCAAATTCCAAATTCCATGATAATTGAGCCATAGCAGTCAAAATGATGTCAAATTGCATTAATTCTTCAGTAGATGCACCCATAGGAATAGTTTGAAATGCTTGGAGTATAAAATTTGAATGCCCACAGATTGTGTCATCCTACAGTGTTATAACCTTGGGAAACAAAGTAACTACATTAATTAGATTAACCAAGAATTTCAAATTTGATCTTCTAATGTTTTATCTTCAATTTTCTCTATGCCTAGGAGAAGCAAAGCATGTTATGCAAAATAAATAAGGTAAATTTACTCAGTTTGAGTAGTAGTGGTAGATTCCAGCTTTTTCTTATACACAGTTTGCATTTCCCTAGTATAGAATTTTTGATTACTAGTTTGGAAAATCATTTTTAAAAGTGCTTTCAGGATACCACGTATCTCCTGAAGAAACTGAACACCAGTTTTAAATCACGAAAACAATGCAGTAAATATGCAAGGCTCACCAATATCAGTGTGTTCAATAAATGCTTTCACAAAACGTTTCATTTTCTCAAACTGTGATTCATCAACATTGGGGCTTCCATCCAGAAGAAATATCACATCCATTGGTTTGTTGCAGGTTCCTAAGAGTACAAATGCATATATATTTTGTTTACTGATCAACTACCAGACAAAGTTGAATCTTCACAGAGAAATACAATTTGTTTAAATAACGCTTCCCCCCCCCCCCCAGAGAAACAATAAAATGACACTTTTAATAATTTCTTTTTCAAATCTAAGAAATTGCTTCTATGTAATTTATAACTGGTAAAGACTCTGTGGCAGTGTAATGATAGGCACTCAGGGTCCTTCTATACTGGTCCAAATGTGTGTGAAATTTGTATTTTAAAAAGCCACCAACCCCCTGTCCTCCCTCATTGCCTTTTTAGGCTTTACAATAGTAAACAGAAGCTCTTTACCAAGTCTGGAGGTTTCTCCTTGCTGCGATGCGCCTCCAAATGATGCATCTCCCCTCCTCTCTTGAAAGCTCCATGGCA
Source organism: Anolis carolinensis (assembly GCF_035594765.1). Taxonomy (NCBI): domain Eukaryota; kingdom Metazoa; phylum Chordata; class Lepidosauria; order Squamata; family Anolidae; genus Anolis; species Anolis carolinensis. The sequence continues at coordinate 101,061,901 of NC_085845.1, read as the reverse complement.
TCATTTAGAAGGGTAATGGAGCAAGGTGGAGCCATCAGGCTCAGTAAAGAGCCTATTTTTACTATTTTAAAGCCTAAAAAGAGGGGGGGGTGACACCACCATCCCTCCTCCATGGGCTGCTTAAGTCCACAGAAGTGGACTGGCAGTCTAGGCTTTAAAATAGTAAAAAAAAAAAAAGGCAATCCCGAAGGCAGTTTCCATATCTGTGCATTTAGATATCTCATGATAATGCGCCCCTACGCTGCATTCTAGTTCAGTGTAGATGGGATCAAGGTAGAAGGTTGAGAATTTCCCATATCCAGCTATGACCTTGAGTCAGAATAGTTTTTGACTTTGAAAGCATATACCTGTTTGACTAGCTAGAATAGCAGACAAAATAATATTATGGCAACACAAATATTAACATGTCACCAATCAATCCATAGCTCTTGCCCAAATGTCTAGACATTTAAAATTGTGGCAGAAAGAATTGTGTTAACATTTCTCAAGACAATTACTAGATATTCATAACAGAATTCATATCCTTATCACTAGATGAAAAGAAAGCTATTACCTTCTCTTGAGCAACATGTTTTTAATACCAAGTCAGGCCCTTCTTGCAGGAGTTTATTATACCCGTCCAGGATTATTGGTGTGTGCGGCTGACTTAACTGTTGCAGTTCTTGGATATTCACATTAGGAGCTATACCAATAGGAATAAGGTTGATATCATGAGGTAGGCGAGAGACGGTATCTGTGGCAGAGTTTGAAGTCACCATGTAAACAAACTCTGGTGCTTGCCGTTTTCCTCTACGGCTTGTAGTCGAGGTTTGTTCGGTGATAAAATTTAAAGCCTTTCCAGTGTTGGTGGCATTCCCTCCACGATATTTAATTTCCCTCACTGTTTTAATCAGGTCTTCCTTTGACTGCAATTCATTGAAAGAATACTCAACCGTGACTGTGAATGAGTACTGTAGTATCATAATGTAAATGGTTTCTTGTTCCATATTCATTTCTTTGATTGTGCGAATAATAAATTCTTTAACCAAATTGAAATTCTCCCTACCAACTTTGTCAGAACCTTCAATTAAAAAAGCAATGTTGATTGTTTTGTGAATGTAAGTAAAGGCTGTTGGGATTGCCTCTCGTACTCCAGGTACTGTCGCTGTAGGAAGAGTTGCAGCAGGGTTGGGTGTAGTAAATACAGAACTTATTTCAGGCACAAGACCACAAAAGTAGTCAATTATTTCATCTCGGTGTTCTCTTAACTCAACTACACTGTTCATTATAAAGGCCTTGTTCTCAGGTGACTGATTTTCAATTTGTCGAATTTGCTCAATGCTTATGTGTGGTCCAAGTCCAACCGGTATTACAATAATCTTTTTCTTTTTCAGAAGTGGGAAGATAGTCTGAACTCTCTTTGGATCTTTGCTAGCTGTAAATAACACAGCCATTCTAGCAGCATTTGTCCTGGGAGCCTTCCCAAACACATGGAATACTACATATTTAAGTACTTCCGTTGCAGAGGCAACATCTCCACCAGTGTATTTTATATTTTGGACAATTCTCCTCATTTGAGATTGCTTTTTGACATCTTTTAGCCCAAGGTAAATATGTGAACCAGTACGATATTCCAAGATTGACAGGCGAATTCTTTTTTGAGAGATGTGGAGTTTTTCCATGGTGCTAATTATGAATGCTTTGAGCTGTTCAAAATCACTCTCAGAAATTCTACTGGAACCATCAATTAAGAAGGCAAGGTCCATCATTTTGCTGCATGAATATTCATATATCATCTCATCTTCTGGAGCAATTGTGGTGGTGGGAAGGATTTCAGCACTTTCTTTTGGACTGCATGCGTGACATGTCAAGTTTTGTCCCACACAATGACTAGAAAAAAAACATCAAAAGCTACAGTTAAAAACCACCAACTTTAACAGCAGTATATCATTTGAAAACCACTACAATTCATACCAAGATAATTTTTAGATAAAGCTTCTTTTCATTTGCTACATAGGCTGTTCTTTCATGAAAAATCAACTTCAGCTTATGTGTCGGCTGTAATTTACTCAGTTTTGTTGTATAACTACTTGTCAAGAATAAAACTGAGGTTTGTTACCTTTCACATGTCCCTAGAATTCCATAGCATTGTGTCATGGCACATGGTTTGATCTTGGTTTAAAGATACCCTTTCTATGCAAAAGAGCTATCTTCATAGACCTGTCAGCAGCTTATAATACTGTAAATCATTGCCTCCTCCTGAGAAAAATGTATAATATCACAAAGAATTACCATCTCACCCGCTTCCTAAGAAATCTGCTACAAAACAGGAGCTTTTTGTTGAGTTCCAGGGTCAGAGAAGCAGACGGCAAAAACAGAAGAACGGCCTGCCTCAGGGGAGTGTGGTTGCTCCATCAATGCTGAACATTTACACAAATGATCAACCACTGCCAGAAGGGACAGAGAGTTTCATCTATGCTGACCATCGTGCCATCACTGCTCTAACAGGGAGCTTTGAAATGGTTGAACAGAAGCTCTCCGAAGCTTTAGGTGCCTTTACTGCCTATTACAGGGAAAACAAGCTGATTCCTAATCCATCTAAAATGTAGACATGTGCATTTTAAGAACAGACAAGCATCTCAAGCTGTGAACATTACCTGTGAGATAATCCCCTGGAGCATTGCAGAACACTCAAATACCTGGGAGATACCCTAGAGTCTGTGCACTGACTTACAAGAAGCATTGCTTGACTATCAAAAAGTGCGTGCTAGAAATAATATCATATGAAAGCTGACTGGCACATCCTGGGGATCACAATGAAGACATCTGCCCTTGCACTTTGATACTGACTACGCATGCCCAGTATGGAATACATCTTACCACATTAAAACAGTGAATGTGGCTCTCTCAATGAGACATGCCGAATTATCACAGGATGTCTACACCCAACACCGCTGGAGAAATTATACTGTTTAGCTGGTATTGTACCACCTGATATCCATCAGGAAGTATCAGCCAGCAGTGAAAGGACGAAAGTATTAAAATCTCCAGCCCATCTTCTGTTCGGATATCAGCCAGCATGTCAATGACTTAAAACATAAACAGCTTCCTAAGATCCAAGAGATACTCTCAGGAATATCTCAGCAAGAGAAAATCCAAAAGTGGCAGGTTAAAACCCAAAACCTCAATCGGTGGCTAATACCAGATGAGAAACTCCCTCCTGAGCACACAGAAGACTGGGCGACTTGGAAGGCACTGAACAGACTGCGCTCTGGTACCACAAGATGCAGAGTCAATATTAAGAAATGGGGCTATAAAGTGAATTCCGCGAATGTGGAGTAGAGCAAACTATAATGCAGTCTGAGCCCTGCCACATGCACAATGGAGGACCTTCTTACAGCAACATCAGAGGCACCTGAAGTGGCCAGCTTCCTGGTCAAAGGAAATTCAGTATAATGCCAAGTATTTTACTTTGTGGGTTTTTTTAATACATTACAGCTGTATTCCCAATTTGCTTCTGGCACCTATATCTCTATCTCTATATCTCTATCTCTCTCTATATATAATAAAAGTCAGTGTTTGTATGTACCATATATACTCAAATATAAGCCGACCCGAATATAAGCCGAGGCATCTAATTTTACCACAAAAAAACTGGGAAATCATTGACTCAAGTATAAGCCAAGTGGCGGCAGGCCAAATAAGTTTGGGAACCACTGCTGTAGATTATCATGCCTTGACATTCAGGGTTATATAGATGTGTGGTAGGGCCTTGAGTCTACACTGCCATATAATCCAGTTCAAATCAGATAATCTGTATTTTATAGGCAGTGTGGAAGAGGCCTGACTGAAGAAGCCCTGAGCTCCATTGTTGCTGAGTGGGTTGCTATGAGACGAAGTGGGCAGGACCTACCCTTCTGACTGGCAGCTAGGGGAAAAAATGGCTTTTCTTGGTCCTCTAATTTGTACTTTATTTTTCTAGGGTTTTTTGTTTTTGTTTGAAAGACATATTTTGGATGACTATGTCTTTTGTGGCCAAATTTGGTGTGATTTGGTTCAGTGGTTTTGTTGTTTACTCCATAATAAAACACACATTACATTTTTATATATATAGACTAGAGTTGAATGGGGGAAACTGGTGCCATTATTGGAATTAGCAGGTCAAATACAACCAGAAAAGAGACTAACATTTGAGGCACTAAAATGTGTATTGGCCAGTGTTATGGACACTTTGTTTAGCTTGTTACTTTGATTGAAGAAAACAAAGCTAGATTAAATCTCACTGAACAAGAAAATATCAACAATGGAAAGAAGAGAAGGCAAAATTGCCCTTTGTTCAAGTCCCTTTACTCTCACACTTGACCACAACTGTCTTGGGTATTGGTCAAAAGATAAACTTTTTATTGTTGAAGACATTCCTTCCACAGGTAAAAAAATTGAAAGCGCATTTAAAAATGAATTTATTTAGCACTGATAACAGATGCAAGGAAACACTTTTCAGACTCAAGCCGGCACTGGGCCCTAAACTTTTAAAAACATATCATTATTATAACCTAAACCAATAGCATGAAGAGTCACCTTGTATATCATCTGCTGGATCAGCCATACCAGAAAGAAATCTATTTAACTACAATAAGCCACAACTAGTAAGAAATATCCCAGACCACCATAAAGTTTTCTGAACGGGGCTAGTCTCAGCATGCATGAGGCCCTCTTAGGACTAGCTGTGATCTTTGTTTTGTTCTCTCTATGTTTAACCTCAGCAAAATAGCAGCTGGGCTGACAATGACTGAGCTTAGGTTAAGGAAATTCTGAAAAAACAACAGCACGCAATCATATAACAGAACATGACATAATGTTACTATGGATAATAATTTTGGGAATTAATGTTGAGTTATAAGGCTATTGTAATTCATTATTTTAATCTTGATGTAATATTTGGTGGATGATATTCTTTTAGCTTCCAATTTCTTTGGATATTAGCAATACACGTACTTTTTCTGTTGTTTGTACAGATGGTGTAGCCATGTAAATTAGGTGACAACTACATGCAATAATGTATCCCTGGTGAGGCCGAGATTCATAAATGTTTGCAACATTCCAGAGTTGCATGGGAACAGAAGTGGCCTATTGGCACATACAATAAATTATTAGCAGGCATTTCAAAAACTTTGCTATACATTGAATATTTCTCTCTTAATCCGCATACAGTAGACTCTCAGTTAACTGGGACTCAAACAACCAGAGCTCTCAAGCAACTGGCAAAAAACAAAGAAATAATACTTTAAATAAAAAATTGCTTTTAATACAGGAAAACGGTACAACTGGCCTTGTATAATGCAGTCTGAAACTCTTTTATAGGGTCAGTGTAGACTCATATAGGTCCCATCTACACTACCATTGATGAGTCAGTGTAGACTCATATAAAGCAATTAAATGCAGTTAACTGCTTTATAATAAGGAGCTCCGGTGGCAAAGTGTGTTAAAGCACTGAGCTGCTGAACTTGCAGACCAAAAGGTCCCAGGTTCAAATCCCGGGAGCGTAGTGAGCGCCCGCTGTTAGCTCCAGCTTCTGCCAACCTAGCAGTTCGAAAACATGCCAATGTGAGTAGATCAATAGGTACCGCTCCGGTGGGAAGGTAACTTCACGCCATGCAGTCATGCTGGCCACATGACCTTGGAGGTGTCTACGGACAACGCCGGCTCTTCGGCTTAGAAATGGAGATGAGCACCAACCCCCAGAGTCAGACATGACTGGACTTAACGTCAGGGGAAACCTTTACCTTTACTTAACGGCTTTATAAACTACATTATGAGGCAGTGTAGTCGGGGTCTAGATTTTGCCAGCATCTACCAATCCCCATGACTACTAGTTAACTGGGGCCCCAACTACACTGCCATATGATGCCATTTGAAAGTTAAGCTGCATTATATGGCAGTGTAGATGAGCCTGAAGTCCCTTCTCCGTTGCCATATAATCCTGATTATCATAGCAGATAACCCACATTATCTGCTTTGAACTGGATTATATGAGGGTTGTTGTGAGTTCCAGAAGCATTCTCTCCTGACATTTCGACCACATCTATGGCAGGCATCCTCACAGGTTGTGAGGTCTGTTGGAAAAACAAGTTTATATATCTGTGGAAGGTCTGGGGTGAGAGAAAGAGCCCTTGTCTGTGGGAGGCCAGTGTGAATGTTGCAATTAATCACCTTGATTAGCATTAATGGCCTTGCCAGATTCATGCCCTGGCTTCTTCCTGTCTGGGGGAATCCTTTGTTCAGAGGTGTTAGCTGCCCTTGATTGATTCATGTCTGGAATTCCTCTGTTTTCAGAGTGTTGTTCCTTATTTACTATTCTGATTTTTGAGTTTTTTTTATACTGGTAGGCAGATTTTGTTCATTTTCATGGTATCCTTCTTTCTGTTGAAATTGTCCACATGCTTGTGGATTTCAGGGGCTTCTCTGTGTAGTCTAACATGGTAGTTGTTAGAGTGGTCGAGCATTTCTGTGTTCTCAAATAATATACTGTGTCCAGGTTGGTTCATCAAGTGTTCTGCTATGGCTGACTACTCTGGTTGAGTTAGTCTGCAGTGCCTTTCCTTGATTTGTGTTTGGGCAATGCTGCGTTTGGTGGTCCCCATATAGAGTTGTCCACAGCTGCATGGTATCCGGTAGACTCCTGCAGAGGAGAGAGGATCCTTCTTGTCCTTCGCTGACTGTAGCATTTGTTGGATTTTCTTAGTGGGTCTGTAGATAGTTTGTAGGTTGTGTTTCTTCATCAGCTTGCCTATGCGGTCAGTGGTTCCCTTGATGTATGGTAAGAACACTTTCCCTCTGGATGGATCTTTGTTTTTACTCTCCTGGCTTGCTCTTGGCCTTACAGCTTTTCTGATGTCTGTGGTGGAGTATCCATTGGTATGTAGAGCCCAGTTTAGGTGGTTGAGTTCACTTTGGAGGAGGTGAGGTTCGCAGAATCTTTGTGCACAATCTGTCTTGGCTTTGATTGTGCTTCTTTTTTGACTTGGGCGATGGTTGGAGTTTTTATGAAGGTATCTATCAGTGTGGGTAGGTTTTCTGTAAACTGTGTGGCAGCTGAACTAGACCATCTAGAAATGACACTTTTCCTTCCTTTTCTTTTTCCATGGTGAAGTGGATGTTTGGGTGGATGTTGTTAAGGTGGTCCAGGAACTTGTTAAGTTCTTCTCCACTGCTCCAAATGGTGAGGGTGTCATCCAAATATCTGAACCATATAGTAGGCTTTTTGGTGCTGTTTTTCAAAGTGTTCCATGTAGAAATTTGCTGACTGGGCTGAGAGGGCTCCCCATGGATACTCCATCTTTCTGTTCATCGAATTCTTGGACACGCACGTAAAGTGTTTTGCAGGATATAGTCCTGCAGCCAGCACTTTTGATTTACTTGAGGTAGAATCTATGTATGTATAAAACAAGCAAATGGGTAGCAGCTCCCTATCAGAAGTGATTATTCACCTTCTTGTTATATTGAATCTGACTCTGACACTGGCCCAAATTTGATAGCCATAAGGGGTTATGAAACCTCACCTTTCTGTTGAGGGTGGCCACATAACCATTCAGAGAGAAATTTTTTGGTCTGGCAGGCAGTTGGACTGGATGACCCACAAGGTCTCTTCCAACTCAATGATTCTATGATTCTAGATTCTAGGACTCAATTACAGACTTGCCTTCAGATAATTAATGAAGCACCCGACTTTAGTCTTTTTTCAATCTGAAAAAATTAGACTTGGATCCATACTGCCAAGTGATGCAGTTCAAACTGCATTATATGGGATCTAGACTGACCATTTGGAAGTGTGGATCCAGCCTTAGTTCCTAACCACAGACTTAAGGAGCCGCAGTGATGCAATGGGTTAAATTCTTGAGCTGGCTGAACCGCTGACCTGAAGGTTGGGTTGCTGACCTGAAGATTGCCAGTTCAAATTTGCGATATGGGGTGAGCTCCCATCTGTCAGCTCTAGCTTGTGGGGACACGAGAGAAGCATCCCAGCAGGATGGTAATACATCCTGGCATCCCCTGAGCAACATATCTGTATATGGCCAATTCTCTCACACCAGAAGTGACTTGCAGTATATTCTCCAGTCGCTTTGACACAATTAAAAAACCCAGAGACTTAGCTTTCTTGCTGCAGCCGGAATTCTGTTACCTATAGGCTGTACACACCCAGGCAGTCTCTTGCAGCTTGTGCCTGCTCTTTCGGACCCCCACCAACCAACCAAAACCATTATTTTTTTCCCAATTGAAACAATAGGATTATCTATACCAACATTGTAATTCCAGACACTGTCATCTTTAAACAAAGGTCTGAAACTCACTCTGAATTACCATCTCATTTCATAATTAAATTGAATCAATGGTTGTTATTAATAGCATTTCCCTTAACTGCAGGTGACACATGACAGGATTTCATCCTAAGCAGAGATAGTTGGAGAGATAAGCATTCATTATGAGATGTGTGCATCAATGTTCTCACCTGTGCATTAGTCCGCGATGATCTTCTGAGACCAACCTAATTGCTCATATTGATAGAAAACATGTCTGGATTCTTTAATCAACAATTGTGCAATCATACAAAAGCAATGCCAAAATTCAGTATTGTGATTTAACTTTATACATGCCTTTCCTTTCACCTCCTCACCTGGCCCACCCACCTATGATAAAAAAAAAAGTTCTCTCTTTTACCAGGATTTGCAGAGATGTGTATCTTCAGGGTTCAAAATGATTCTCTTTCCATGGGGAACCCTATGGCCTTCTATTTCACATACAGGACATTCTTCAAGGTGAACACAGGTGTTGGAAAGTTCATCAAGTATTTTTCCTGTTTCACAATTGCAAAAATACGGTTTTTCAAAATAGAAGCAACTTAGCACGAACAGCAAATTTCAAACATATGAGTCCTTTTAAAAGACTTAAGGAGCTACAAACATGCCATGAGTACTAGTTCTGGCCTACACTGCTAGTGGCATCACCAGTCTCTCAACCCCTTTCCCAAGCAAGCAAGGATACAGCAGGGGCATATCTATATCTATTATATCTTTTTTTAATTTTAAATTTTATTACATTCCAACAATTAACAAAATTTTAGCGATGCATGTCTTATTTCAATATACATAATACCCAAAGTAACTAATGCTTAAATGACATTTTAAACGATCCTTTGGAATGTAACACCCACCCCCCTACCTTCCCCCGTTCCCCCGCCCCCTGGAACAGCAATTCAATATCTTATCATTGTAACATTTTAACTGTGTCTATATCTATTATATCTATTATATCCATAATAAAAGTGAAAACCCGTATGTGTGTATGTGGCATAGGTGTCTGCTCACGTAGACAGCCTCGGGCCTCCAAAAACAGGCTATAGTTCTCATTGCTAAGGAGCCACCAAGTCACTCCCGTCCACTGACATTGTGGTTACTGCGAGTGCCATGATCATGTAGCCCAAACCCTGCCAATGTCCTCCCCAAACACTATGGCCCACCACCCAAGGAATGCTTTCATTTGGGGACCATTTCATCCTAGATTTTGCATTTTCCTCCACCACAACAAACACAGCACAACTACACTTTCTGGAGGAGTTTGAGGGATTGACTCCACATGGTGGAATTTGTAGTTCACCCTGCATCAAGTCAGGGCACTGTGACTCCTACTGGGGAATGTAGAGGAGTTGTAGTTCACCTACACCCAGAATACTATGAACCTAAACAATGATGGCTCTGGGTCCAACTTGCTATGCATACCTGATATGCCCAGATTTGAATACTGGTGGGTTTTGAGGGGAATTGGCCTGGACATTTGGGAGTAGTAGGTACTGGGATTTATAGTTCACGTGCAATGAATGAGCACTCTGAACCCCTCCAATGATGGACCAGGACCAAACTTGGCACACAGAGCCCCCATAACCAATACAACATATTGGACAAGTTTGGGGAAAAAGGAGTTATAGTTCACCTACATCCAGAGAAACAGTGACCCCCACCGACAATGGAACAGGGCCAAACTTCGCACAGGGAAGCCTCGTGACCAGCTGAACATACTACAGGGGTTTGTGAGAATGGGCCTTGAATCTGGGACTTGTAGTTCACTCGCATCCAAACAGTACTGAACCCAGCCAACGACGGATCTAGACCACACTTGGTACATAGATCGAAAATGGCCAACTTTGAATACTGGCAGGTTTGGGGAGGATTGACCCATGATTCTGGGAATTGTAGTTCACCCACTCCAAACTGAGAATACCTAACATTCAAAGACAAACAGTGCCTTTCTCAAATGACCCGGGCACCGCTGGGTCCCCAAACTAGTCCATAATGCTCACACAGACAGCCTCTGGCCTTCACAAACAGGCGATAGTTCCCAGTACTGAGGAGCCACCACTAGACTCAAATCAATGAAAAGCTTCATAAGAACCACCATTCCTCTTAATGTTCCTCCAGCAACAGCAAGGGTGTCCCTCTGGGCAGTTAAACCAGGCAATTCCAACTGGATGGCCCCCCATGAAGGTCTGCCTCCAGGGGCAAACCAAGAATGGACAACTTGGAAGTCCCTAAATAGACTCAGAAGCTAGGTGGGTAGATCAAAAGACAACTTGGCAAGATGGAGGAATCCTCCACCTTGTTTGACTGTGGAGCAGAACAAACAACTCCGCATATGTATGCTTGCCCACAATGTCCTACCTCATGTACCGAGAAGTTGTTGTTTAAAGCTATGGACAATGCGATTGCTGTTGCTCGCTTTTGGTCTAAAACTATTTAGCTGCTTGTGATTCCTTTATTTCATCACTTTTAAACTTATTTATTATGAAATGCTTTTGACACAAAATAAAAAATATAATTCCCAATTACACGATTTTCTGTGCAGAAAGCAGTATTTTCTGTGCAGTATGTAATATTTCCAGATGCACAGTCATGCGGTTCACACGCACACATGCACGCACAGGGAGAGAGAGAAAGAGAGAGAGAGAAAAGGAGAAATAAAGTACCTGTTCCATAAAACCAGGACATTGAGAGATCAGGACAGTTCTTAACACTACTTTGGAAGCTATGCTTTACTCTATAGCAGTGGCGAAGAACTTTTTTGTCATTTGGATATGTATAACACTATTTTCAGGTCATATTTTATATAGTTTACTTATTTATTATAAAAATAATTATAACATTATATATTAAAATTTAAATGGAAGTTCCGAAGGCTGTGTGGCACAGGCAGCTGCATGTATGAACACATGCTTACCAGCTGAAGCTGATAAATATAAGAGTGGAAGAAGCGGAAGGTGCCTGTGAGGAGAGGAACCGAGAAGCAGCTCGCAACTACACCCAGCCCACAGAGAAGTCAGTGTGACAGCTTGGAAAAGCAACAGGAGTGGGGTAAGTGGGCAGTTCCTAGTTTAAAAGATGGTGGGAATCTAGTCATTTATCTGGATTTCAGCAAATTATTTGATAATAGTTCCTCAATATTTTGATTAGCAAAACTGATGACATGTGGAAACACTGCCCGATGGATCCATAATTGGTTAGAAAACTGTCCTTTTCAATTGTTACACTTCAGACTGGAAGGGGATGATAATGTGAAGGAAATATTTATCAAGTTTTAAATGATGCAATGTTGAGAGGGGTAACTAAAATACTGAAAGTTAAGAAAATAATTCAAAAGGACTTGGGCAAACTAGAAAACTGAGTGGAAATAACAAAAATAAAAAATAGACACAATGGCAAATTTCTACATTTAGGTCACAAATATAGGCACAGGTGTAGGATAGGGGGCACATTGCTCAGCAGTACTACTTGGAAAAGTATCTTCAGTTTACCATTCAAATGATGGCCATGAGCCAGCAATGTGATCCTGCAGCAAAGTTGAATGTCCCTTGAAGTCCCTTCCAACTAAGATTCTAATCTCATTGTGATACCAACAATTATTACTATTATTACTAAAATAATAACATCATCCTATACAGTTCCTCTTCTATAATATGATAAATAAATATAAGTTACTGATCAGGAATCTGAAGATTGAAGATAATGGGAACATTCTGTCTCTTAAAATAGTTGCAACAAAAGTATATGTTTTTATGATGAAAACTATGAATTCCTTATAACTGAACCAAAAAAAACATGCTTGCCTGCAGGACACTGGGCATGGCATCCTTCAACACATTTCACTGGGCATGCCACTGAATCAAAGTGCTGGCATGTTCTTGGACAGGCAGAACCACAGTTGTTGTATCTCCATTCACACTGGTATCCTTCTTCTTGCCTGTTCATGTCTTCACAACTTTGTGCTACAAAATATGCAGAAAGAAACACATGATTTTTCCCATTGGAATCATAAAAACAGTACTATTTACTACACTAAAACTCTTGATGTTGTAACACAGCTATTACACTGTTATTGTGTGCCTTCACATTGCTATTATGGTAACTTATGGTGACCCAAGCAACCCTATCACAGGGTTTTCCTGGCAAGATTTGTTCAAAGGGAGTTTTGCCTTGACCTTTTCTCAGGCAGAGAAATTGTGACTTGCCTGTGGCTGAGCAGGGATTTGAATCCTGGTCTCCAGAAGCATAGTCCAACCCTCAAACCACCACATTATCCAATCCCAGTGTTGTGACTCAGCAGCAGAACCAGAGTGACGATGAGGAAGGGGATTTTGGGTTTCAGATGCAGGAGCCAGAGGATGGGATGCAAGATGAATTCCAGGATGATGTCATGGGGCTGAGAAATCATGGAGTCATACAGGCTGGTTCAGAAGGGCAAGAAGCGCAGCCTGTTGATGAATTCCTGAACCAGCCTGTCATAGATAACAACCAGGGAGACATTCCTATGGGAAATAATGAGCTGGATTTGTCTCAGGCTTCTATTCAGGTGCAAGAAAATGAATTAGTTGACCTTGACAATCAAGGAGCACAATTGCTATCTAGAGCAGATCTTTTGTAATGGAAAGGAATGCCTAGGCGCAGCCTGAGATTAGCTGGAAAACGGGAGGCCTCTGAAGGGAAGAGAAATGCATTTTTGGGTTGCTTTTAAAAGTGTGTGTTTAGAGACAATTCTTTGTCAAAGCAAATTCTCGCTTCATCAGAGTGGATGTGTCTTCATGCCTTGGAAATTCTCCTGTTCTTGAATCCTTGCAACCAGTGAACTATTCTGTGGTGCGACACCCAGTGGTTCTCAACCTGTGAGCCCCCAGGTGTTTTGGCCTACAACTCCCAGAAATCCCAGGCAGTTTACCAGCTGTTGGGATTTCTGGGAGTTGAAGGCCATAACATCTGGGGACCCATAGGTTGAGAACCACTGTCCTAGCCTCTTCCATCTATTATACATTATATTGATATTATAGTCCATATTTATTACAATTTATAGATATATATTATATTGTATTATATTAGACAAGGCAAGATTTATAATTATTACTACTATATTTACATATGTTATGCAATACTATACAAAGTCAAAAAATCCTATCTATAATATGTGGTTTTAATTATTCTTATTATTATTTTATTTCTTACTCGCCTCTCCTCATGGCTCGAAGCAGGTTGCAGAATAATTAAAACACATAAACATTGTAAAAGTACTACAAATCCACATATTAAAATGTATTTCTATAAAAAGCTACATATTAAAGCATATTTCTATAAAATACATGCAGTGATGGGTTCCTTAGGTGGTAATGGCAATGTTCTTCTAGAGCAGTTGTTCCCAAGCTTTGGCCCTCTAGGTGTTTGGGTCTTCAACTCCCAGAAATTACAGCCAGCTTACCAGAGGTTAGGAATTGTGGGAAATGAAGTCCAAAATACCTGGAGTACCAAAGTTTGGGAACCGCTGTTGGTGGGCCTCATCACACTTGATCATTTTCCCACTTTAAACGCTGTGACTACCTCCTGCAGAATTCTGGGGTTTGTAGTTTAGGGAGACCCAGGGCTTCTCTGAATGAGCCTCTCCTTAAACAACAAAGTCCAGAATTCTGCAGGAGGCAGTCAATCAAACACCCACACCAAACATCCTGTTTTCTCACCTGCTGGCCTCATTCTCATATCCCTTACTCCAGGACTTGGTGTTTTTGTATATTGCCATTGACATTTTGTGTGGTGTTTGTAGAACCTAATCTGCGCATGCTAAAACACTATTTATATTTTGAGAAACCTTTTAAAGTGTTACTTGGTTTTGCTTTTTAGTATCCTGTTGACAGACATGAGTGAGATGAAGAATTAAAACAGTTATGATCATCGTCTCCAAGATTAACTATGGCAATGCATGTGACATATATTTGACTCCTGAAAATATATAAAGGTAAAGGTTTCCCTTGACGTTAAGTCCAGTCATGTCTGACTCTGGGGGTTGGTGCTCTTCTCCATTTCTAAACCGAAGAGCCAGCGTTGTCCGTAGACACCTCCAAGGTCATGTGGCCGGCATGACTGAATGGAGCGCTGTTACCTTCCCGACGGAGTGGTACCTATTGATCTACTCACACTGGCATGTTTTTGAACTGCTAGGTTGGCAGGAGCTGGAGCTAACAGCGGCCGCTCACGCCGCTCCCGGGGTTTGAACCTGGGACCTTCTCCAGCTCCGTGCTTTAACATACTTCGCCACCGGGGCTCCTTATATATACCATCTTGATTTTCTTTTACTTTTCCTTCAGTTATATAAAACTTACGGCATAGGCTTGGTGACCTCCAATGTACCACTGCTCCTTTCTGTGCACAGGCATGAGCGTAAGCAGCTATGGCATCACAGAAGCAGGCACAGTCTCCAATGGATTCGCAAGCACAAGTGTCATACATACAGATATCCATATAAGGTTCAGGATCTATCTGCAAAAGAAGATACATGTGCCAAACTTTCTCACTCATTGGTAGCCTTCTGCTCCATTCACACTCAAGAGAGCAACCAGTGCTTAGTTATCTTGTTTAATTCTAATAAATAGAAGATCTTGCCAAGATGGGTCAGACTGGTACATCTATATTTGTCTATATTTATTTGTTTACCATATTTATACCCCACCCTTCTCAACCTCCAAGGGGACTCAAGGCGGCTTTACACATAGGCAACTATTCGATGCCTTAAAACAATGTAAAATTAAAATAAACATTTTAAAATTGAATGTAAAACACATAAAACATTTTAAAACATTACATTCACTATTAACCACACTATACCTAATTGGCTTTGTTTTAATTTATTTATTTATTTCCGATATTTCTACCCCACCCTTCTCCCCGAGGGGACTCAGTGCGGCTTACAATGTTAATGACAATGTTTTCATCAGAGGACCAGCTAAATATCATCATGAGATATTACCAAAGGGTAACAAGCAGAGGTCACATTCATGAGCCATGAACACTTTGGGCAACTTCTACTTAATTAAATAATAGAGGGAGACTACATGGCCATCCTGTGAAACTACATTTTCAAAACTTCCCCATACTCTTGAAGTACATTTCCTTCCCTCATTCATCATTTAGGGTTTCACTCTTTCTGTCACTCAAAGAAATTCTGCAGGAGCAACATTCTATGACCCTAGTGCAGAGCTTTCCAAACATGTGTCGACTATATTGTGGTGTGGTGTGAGAATGTAATGACAAACCTTTGAGTCTATGTTGAATAAGCAATAAATAATATATATTTAAAATATATATGAAATATTTTTATGAGATATGTTGCATCTCTGTACATTTAATTATTACAATTTATGCATTTGTCTGTATCTCTTATAAGGGTCTGGTTTAACCTCCAGTTTGCTAATGAAACTGAATTAATGTGTCACAAACTGATTGTTTAATGTGTTGTCGAGGGGGATTAATTGCCACATTCACACTTGCCTCCAACAGACAAAGAGTTCTTTTTCCCACCATGGACCTTTCACAGATATATAAACCTCCCTTGCCTAGTTTCCAATATACCTCACAATCTCTGAAGATGCCTTCCATAGATGTGAGCAAAATGTCAGGAGAGAATGTTCCTGGAACATGGCCATACAGCCCGGAAAACTCACAGCAACACAGTTATTCATGTTTTAAAAGTGTGTCACCAACATGAAATGTTTAGAAAGCTCTGTTCTAGTGAAAGATTACAATGACTGATAATAGATGGTGCTAGAAAGTTAGAAAGGAATGTGACAAGTGTCTTAGAAGTTGCTTACCATTTTTTTGCACTCATTGAAAAGTTCACTGGTCAAGATGCTGCATGCAGTCTCTACCATGACTTGCTTCACTACATTACCATTGCACAAAGAAGATGCCAGGGTTTGCTCCTGAAAAGTTCAATTAATAGAAATTATACTGTTGTTTATGTATTTAACACAAGGATTTAATGACCAATTCAAGGAAACCTTAGGTGTATCATGATGTGAAGTAAACAGAGCTAGCATTTCATTTGATGAAGAGAAATGGAAACTGGGTAGGTTATAGCTGGAAGCTTCTCCCAGATATAGAAACAAGCCAAAGTTTCCAATAGTAGAGTGAGACAACTAAATAAATGTAATAAAATATGGTAAATTAAATTCTAGTTTTAGAGCACAACTCAGCCTACATTAAGCAGTAAATATAAGTGTAACTAATTTGAATGAGAGATATTTCAAGTATAGGTAATGGTAAAGGTTTTCCCCTGACGTTAAGTCCAGTCGTGACCGACTCTGTGGGTTGGTGTTCATCTCCATTTCAAAGCCGAAGAGCCGGCGTTGTCCGTAGACACCTCCAAGGTCATGTGGCCGACATGACTGCATGGAGTGCCGCTACCTTCCCGCTGGAGCGGTACCTATTGATCTACTCACATTGGTATGTTTTCGAACTGCTAGGTTGGCAGGAGCTAGAGCTAACAGCGGCCGCTCACGCCGCTCCCAGGGATTGAACCTGGGACCTTTCGGTCTCCAGCTCAGTGCTTTAATACACTTCGCCACTGGGGCTCTCCTTGGAATTTTAAATACTCTGTGGGATGTATTAGACAGGAAATATAAAATAAGAATTATAAAAAGCAACAAGCTTTAAACATCTTTTTGCTTTTTGTATATAATTGTAGATTATTTAATGGGTTTGTCGATTAACAGGAAAGAAACAATCTTAATTAGTAAGATTGTTAATTAGATTTGCTAATACAGTAGAGTCTCACTTATCCAAGCCTCGCTTATCCAAGCCTCTGGATAATCCAAGCCATTTTTGTCATCAGTGTTTTCAATATATCGTGATATTTTGGTGCTAAATTCGTAAATACAGTAATTACAACATAACATTACTGCGTACTGAACTACTTTTTCTGTCAAATTTGTTGTATAACATGAAGTTTTGGTGCTTAATTTGTAAAATCATAACCTAATTTGATGTTGAATCGGCTTTTCCTTAATCCCTCCTTATTATCCAAGATATTCGCTTATCCAAGCTTCTGCCGGCCCGTTTAGTTTGGATAAGTGAGATTCAACTGTTTTTCGAACTTGAATTAGCATTGCTTCTAAAAATGTGCTAAATATGTAATATAGGCCTCTATCATATAATCCAGATTATCAAATCAGATAATCCACATTATCTTCTTTGAACTGGATTATATGAGTCTACATTGCCTTACAATCCAGTTCAAAGCAGATAATCTGGATTTTACGTGGCAGTGTAAATGGAGTCTTAGTTTAACCTTTATGTTGGGTTTTCTTTCAGAAATATTGCAGCATTCCCCATTTACACTGCCATATAATCCAGTTCAATCTGCTTATTTATATGCCGCCCTTCTCACCCCGAAGGAGACTCAGGGCAGATCACAATGCACATATACATGGCACATAATCCAGTTCAATCCGCATATGAGTCTACATTGCAGTTCAAACTCTATTGTATGGCAGTGTAGATGGAGCCTGAGATGATTCTCCAGATCATTCCTATCCAGGCATGTTTCAGTGACACACACACATAGGTTCAGCCAAATTTAGACTGTTGGGTCTTTCCAACTTTTCCCTGGCCTTACTGACTGTGACATTTTAAAAAGGGGAAGTGCAGACAGATGCTCTCTCCACAGTCTTCACACTTAATAATACCTTTCTGACATCAGCACACTGCGAATTAATTTTCCAGGAATTCCCAAAGTCATTTGGATCCACCTCAAGCTGCTTTCTGCTGCTTGTCAAGTCATTATTTTGGATACCATCAAAATTCCCACACAGGCCACATACTTGATCCTTGCAAAGAAATAAACCACAAGAATTAAACATGGTTCTGCTTATTATTATTATTTTAAAAATCATTAAAAAAACAAATATTAACATAAAAAGAAGAGCAACAAAACAGAAACATTAAAAATAGTTACATATGACATGAGTTATACTGAATGATTTTGAAATGCAAAATGAATCTCTTTGTTTATTTGTTGCATTGTATTAGTCCTTCACAGATGGGTCAGTGGAATATGGCTTTTCCCATTAGTTTGACTTACGTGAGAAATAAACGGGAACCATGTTACTTCAAATATAATATTATCTTTGTGCTCTTTTGCTCATCTTACTTGCCATGTCAGTCTTTCTGATAGTGCTATATTCCAACCCTTTTTATACTATAGGTCTATGCTAGGTGCTATAGGATTTCCCCCAATTACTGGCAATGATCTGCTTAGTCAACAGAAAGGAAAACAAATCCTTATGATTATTCATTTTTTTTCACCCCTAAATAGATATAATAGTGCTAAATCCAGATTAAGGCTGATATGGTAGCCAATCATCTGGCTAATTTCGGATTGTATATCTTCATTCTGCTATCACCACCATATGAAGTAGGCTAGGTTCAGATGGTATTAGTCCAAATTTATTTAATGGTGAATCTGGTATATGAACCCAGGACCTGTCCGGCCAAAATCCATCATTATCTTACAAATTCAAATAGTATAACAACACTGAAATCACTGAACTGTATAGTATATAATCCCTTTGTACCATATTCTTTGGATGAATAAAGCATTATGCTGTGAAATACTTTACTAAGGAGAAAGTATTTCAGTGAGTATTTCTCCAGTGTACCTACACATTTCCATTATTTTTTTTGGAAAAAAAACTGGGAAAAGGCCCTTTCACATTTTATCACTGCACCATAGGAATGTTATAAAGTTGTAATTAAGATACTTTTTGTGCTTGTTTGAGCACAACAGGGTTGGCATGTACATACAAACATACACATTTAATAAAGAAAGCTTCATTAAATAATACACTTTATTAAATAAAGTTAAATAAGTAACTTTAAATAAATAAAATAATGCACTTACTTTGTAATTCTCTTTCAAAATAACACTAATTCCCATATCTTGGTCCCAAATTAGAGAGATCAATCTACTCAGTAGCAGAATGTAGTAACGCCCAGACTTCAGGACTTCAAAGTTGGCTTCCTCTCTAGGAGATGTTAGGATGTTAACCTACATAAGAAAAAAATAAAGACATCTCAGCAGCATGAATCTAATTTAATATCTGAACTTATATTTTATTATATGTGATCATAGCTGACAATAATAGGATTGTTTGCTCATGTCTGAGATCACTTAGCATCACAGCAGTTTGGCAACAATGTTCTGCACCCTGGGATTTTGGGAGATCTTGATCCCTCCTCAGATGAAGTAATGCTGATGCTAACAGGTTCATGCTGTCCCAATGTTCAGCCTGATCAATCTCTGTTATGTGTTTGATGTTTCCCATCTCCCCAAGTAATACGTCATTCCAGGAGATAGTCTTAGCGTGAATCAGTTTTCCTGGGTACTTACGGTTTTTGTAATTAACTGGTACATTTCACTGGAGTATATAGAAGAATATAGTGAAGAAGATAGGCAAAAGCATACATAAAGTACTGTCCTGAACACCATCATTAGTTCAACTCTGACACTGTCTCTGCAAATCAGAAAGGTTTTAGAAGATGACTAAAAGGCTAGCACCAGATCTCTTTTCTCTTCTAGTTTCATTCTAATTAAGCTATAAAAAATACTGTGTTAGTACCAACTTAGGAATGTGAAAATGGGAACTTATTCCAGGAGTTGATAGTAGCTATCAGCCAAGCAAAGGGCAATACCTAGTCAATGTTACCTACCATCTTGTGTCAAATTGTGAAAGAACAATTTTGTAAGGTGACCCTATGCATGTTTAGTTGCACATACATAAGTGTAGTGTGACTTATTCTCAGGTTTAAAAAAATCAGAAGATGTTTACTTCTTGGGAGGAGATCAATGGCCAACCTTGATAAAAGTGAAGATTAGAGACATCACACTGGCAACAAAGATCCGTATAGTGAAAGCAATTGTATTCTCTGTAGTAACCTATGGATGCGAGAGCTGGACCATAAGGAAGGCTGACTGAAGGAAGATAGATGCTTTTGAACTGTGGTGTTGGAAGAAAATTCTGAGAGTGCCTTGGACCGCAAGAAGATCCAACCAGTCCATACTCCAGGAAATAATGCCCGACCGTTCACTGGAGGGAAGGATATTGGAGGCAAAGATGAAGTACTTTGGCCACATAATGAGAAGACAGGAAAGCTTGGAGAAGTTCATGGTTATGGGGAAAATGGAAGGAAAAAAGGAAGAGGGGCCGACCAAGGGCAAAATGGATGGATGGTATCCTTGAAGTGACTGGCTTGACTTTGAAGGAGTTAGGGTTGGTGACGGCTGACAAGGAGCTCTGGGGTGGGCTGGTCCATGAGGTCACGAAGAGTCGGAAGCGACTGAATAAACAACACAAAATTTTACTTGCTGTATTAGATTTTTTTAAAAACAGAGGATGTCAAATTAGAGTATTTGGATGTTAACAATGACTCAGATATGGACCAGTTGTAAAGGCCTGATGTTAGGTACCACTACTGTCAAAAGAAATGTCCTTTCAGACAAAGCACACAAAAAATTCAGTAGCTCAGATAGTGGGTTCTAGGGACTTGTCTACACCACCAAATTAACCCAGCTATAATTCAGACCATTTAGCCCCAGGCCTGCCCAGGATTCATCTCATTAGCATCATGCCTACCCTGTAATAATATTTCTGTCCACACTCCAAATTAAAATCAGTACAGTTTGAGCAGTTTACTCACAAGTACGTGGATCACTCTTAGCACCCCCATCTACTGCAGCTATGTCCCAACAAGCAGCGCTGGACTTTTTTTAAAATGGCAACCCATGCCACCCAGAAGCCTGTCCTCCTCCCACTTCTTAAAGTCACTCCAGTCTAGATTGTACACTCCTAGCAAAACATAGCAACATACAAGATTTTCCTGAAAACTGCAGAGCAAGAAGTGAATTTTGGTGTGTTGTATGTATCTAATCCAGTTTAGCCATCTGAGTTGACAGCGATCTACATCCTGGATGCATGTATCCCACAGTTTAATTATGCACTATGCATTTTCCCCTTGCTTTTATCCTTTAAATATATAATTATTATTTTGCCATTGTCTTAACAAATGTCTTAGAGCAAATTGCTTCGCCATACTTGCTGCTGTTGTGCACTGCAGGGAGGCAGAGTTGGGTGCCCTCCCTGCTCATCTTGAGCCTCATAAAATCATAGAATAATAGAGTTGGAAGAGACCTCATGGGCCATCCAGTCCAACCCCATTCTGCCAAGAAGCAGGAAATTGTATTCAAAGCACCCCTGACAGATGGCCATCCAGCCTCTGCTTAAAAGCCTCCAAAGAAGGAGCTTCCACCGCAGTCCGGGGGAGAGAGTTCCACTGCCGAATAGCCCTCACAGTGAGGAAGTTCTTCCTGATGTTCAGGTGGAATCTCCTTTCCTGTAGTTTGAAGCCATTGTTCTGCGTCCTAGTCTGTGTCCTAGTCCTCCCTATGACTTACCCTCATGTATTTGTACATGGCTATCATGTCTCCTCTCAGCCTTCTCTTCTGCAAGCTAAACATGCCCAGTTCTTTAAGCCGCTCGGCCCGCTCCTCATAGGGCTTGTTCTCCAGACCCTTGATCATTTTAGTAGCCCTCCTTTGGACACATTCCAGCTTGTCAACATTGCCCTTCAACTGCGGTGCCCATAATTGGACACAGTGTGATTCCAGGTGTGATCTGACCAAGGCAGAATAGAGAGGTAGCATGACTTCCCTGGATCTACCGTGTTTCCCCGAAAATAAGACAGTGTCTTATATTAATTTTTGCTCCAAAAGATGCTCTAGGTCTTATTTTCAGGGCATGTCTTATTTTTCCATGAAGAAGAATTCACATTTATTGTTGAACAAAAAAAATGAACATTTATTATATACTGTACAGTAGTTGTCATCATAAACCAGCATAACCAGACAAACTGTGAATCCTATCAAGAATTTCTTGTTACTACCAATATTTCCATGTACAACACTTTATGGTACGTACATTTACCGATCCTACATGCTCTGGTGTTCTGTTCGGCGGGCACGCTTCCAAACAAAAACTTTGCTAGGTCTTACTTTCAGGGGAGGCCTTATATTTAGCAATTCAGCAAAACCTCTACTAGGTCTTATTTTCTGGGGATGTCTTATTTTAGGGGAAACAGAGTAGGTGCTATACTCCTATTGATGCAGGCCAAAATCCTGTTGGCTTTTTTTAGCTGCCACATCACATTGTTGGCTCAAGTTTAACTTGCTGTCCACAAGGACTCCAAGGTCTTTTTCACAAGTACTGCTGTCGAGCCAGGCAACCCCCATTCTGTATCTTTGCATTTCATTTTTTTCTGCCAAAGTGAAGTATCTTGCATTTGTTCCTGTTGAACTTCATTTTGTTAGTTTCGGCCCATCTCTCTAGTCTGTTAAGATCGTTTTGAATTCTGCTCCTGTCTTCTGGAGTGTTACCTATCCCTCCCAGTTTGGTGTCATCTGCAAACTTGATGATCGTGCCTTCTAATCCTTCATCTAAGTTGTTAATAAAGATGTTGAACAGAACCGGGCCCAGGACAGAACCCTGCAGCACTCCACTCCTCACTTCTTTCCAAGATGAAGACAACGCATTAGTGAGCATCCTTTGGATTCGTTCGCTTAGCCAATTACAGATCCACCTAACTGTCTAGCCCACATTTTACTAGTTTGTTTTCTAGAAGGTCGTGGGGGACTTTGTTGAAGGTCTTACTGAAATCTAGGCATGCTACATCCACGGCGTTCCCTGTATCAACCCAACTTGTAACTCTATCGAAAAAAGAGATCAGATTAGTCTGGCATGACGTGTTGACCATTAGCGATCGCATTTTTTTGCCTCAGCCTCCCCGGGACTTGTTATTTCATCGAATGTGTAAAGATCTGTGGTCTCTGGCAATAAGGTTTAGATTGACATCCTTGTGGTGATCTGTTCCACATTAGTTGTGTGAAGTCTTTTTTTTCCTGCTCCTGAACCTATTGCTAATCACCTTCACAGACATGGATTTTGAGAAAGGAATCACATCCATAGATTTATAATAAACCTCTATTCTGTACCTTCTTAAATTTTATGTTTTACATGTCTATTGAATCTATTTTTATATGCAAAAGAGAAGAATCATGGATGGACTTCACTCCATCAGTTCCTGAAGAACTGACTGGACCAAGGGTTTGAGAAAATTCAGTCACTACTAAAAGTAATGTGTACTCTTTTTGCACACAGACTCACAAACCTCATCAGGCGCACTTTAAACTAGATCCACTGGGGGAGGGGAACAACAGCCTGGCGAACACTATATTACCCACGACCACAGGGAACCGCCGAAAGGCTAAACGGAGGGCTGCACAAACACAGCAAGGACCAAGTACAGAGAGCACAATAATCCCAAATAAACAGTTCGAGGGGAGGTCACAGGGGCTTACATGTCTTTACACTAATGTTCAGAGCATGGGAAATAAGCAAGACGAACTCCAACTCCTAGCACAGCACCACACATACGATGTCATAGGCATCACTGAAACCTGGTGGGATGACTCCCATCACTGGAATTTAACCATTGAGGGCTATAACCTCTTTCACAGAAATAGAACAAAGGGGAGAGGAGGGGGAGTAGCTTTATATGTCATAAACAGTTACGTTGCAGAAGAAATGTAAGACTGTAATCCGGGAAAACAGCTTGAAAGCATCTGGATAAGAATCAAGGGAACCGGGACTCAAAAAGATCTTGTCGTGGGTGTCTACTACAGACCTCCGAGTCAGGATGAAGGACTTGATGAAGCCTTCTGTCAACAGCTGACCAAACAGGCACAAAGAAGAGATATAGTAGTCATGGGCGATTTCAATTATCCCGATATCTGCTGGAAAACAAACTCAGCCAAGAGTACAAAGTCCAACAAATTCCTCACTTGCCTTGCAGATAATTTTATGGTCCAGAAGGTAGAAGAGGCAACAAGGGGATCAGCAACTCTTGATCTAATCTTAACAAATGTGGAAGACCTGATCAATACAGTTGAAGTGGTTGGATCCTTAGGGGCAAGTGACCATGTGCTCCTGCAGTTTGCAATACAAAGGAATGCTGAAACTAAGACAAGTCAAACACGCATTCTCGACTTTAAGAGAGCTGACTTCCAAAAAATGAAGGAATTACTGAGCGGCATTCCATGGATGCCGATATTAAAAAACAAGGGAGTTAAGGATGGATGGGAGTTTTTCAAAAGTGAAATACTCAAGGCGCAAATGCAAACAGTGCCAACAAAGAAGAAAAATAAGACAAGTGCAAAGAAGCCAGAATGGATGTCCAAAGAACTTCTAACTGAGCTAAAGCTCAAAAGTGACATGCACAAGAAGTGGAAAAGGGGAGAAATCACCAAAGAAGAATTCAAACGTATAGCCAACACCTGTAGGGAAAAGGTTCGCAAGGCTAAAGCGCAAAATGAGCTCAGGCTTGCCAGGGACATAAAAAACAACAAAAAAGGCTTTTTTGCTTACGTTGGTAGAAAAAGGAAGAAAAAGGAGGCGATAGGGCCATTGCAAGGAGAAGATGGGGTGATGGCAACAGGGGACAGGGAAAAGGCAGAACTACTTAATGCCTTCTTTGCCTCGGTCTTCTCAGAAAAAGAAAGCCATCTTCAACCTCAGCAACACGGAATGGACGAAGGATTGGGGGAAATCCAACCCCAAATAGGGAAACAAGTTGTCCAGGAACACTTGGCCTCTCTAAACGAATTCAAGTCCCCAGGGCCACACCCAAGAGTACTGAAGGAACTAGCGGAAGTTATTTCAGAACCACTGGTAATTATCTTCGAGAGTTCTTGGAGAACGGGAGAAGTCCCAGCAGATTGGAGGAGGGCGAATGTGGTCCCTATCTTCAAGAAGGGAAAAAAGAACGACCCAAACAATTACCGTCCGGTCAGCCTCACATCAATACCAGGCAAAATTCTGGAAAAGATCACTAAGGAAGTGGTCTGCGAACACTTAGAAACAAATGCGGTCATTGCTAATAGTCAACACGAATTTACCGAAAACAAGTCATGCCAGACTAATCTGATCTCTTTTTTCGATAGAGATACGAGTTGGGTCGATACAGGGAATGCTGTGGATGTAGCGTACCTGGATTTCAGTAAGGCCTTCGACAAAGTCCCCCACGACCTTCTGGCAAACAAACTAGTAAAATGTGGGCTAGACAAAACTACGGTTAGGTGGATCTGTAATTGGCTAAGCGAACGAACCCAAAGGGTGCTCACCATTGCGTCGTCTTCATCATGGAAAGAAGTGACAAGTGGAGTGCCGCAGGGCTCCGTCCTGGGCCCGGTTCTGTTCAACATCTTTATTAACGACTTAGACGAAGGGTTAGAAGGCACGATCATCAAGTTTGCAGACGACACAAAACTGGGAGGGATAGCTAACACTCCAGAAGACAGGAGCAGAATTCAAAACGATCTTGACAGACTAGAGAGATGGGCCAAAACTAACAAAATGAAGTTCAACAGGGACAAATGCAAGATACTTCACTTCGGCAGAAAAAATGGAAATCAAAGATACAGAATGGGGGACGCCTGGCTTGACAGCAGTGTGTGCGAAAAAGACCTTGGAGTCCTCGTGGACAACAAGTTAAACATGAGCCAACAATGTGATGCGGCTGCTAAAAAAGCCAATGGGATTCTGGCCTGCATCAATAGGGGAATAGCGTCTAGATCCAGGGAAGTTATGCTCCCCCTCTATTCTGCCTTGGTCAGACCACACCTGGAATACTGTGTCCAATTTTGGGCACCACAGTTGAAGGGAGATGTTGACAAGCTGGAAAGCGTCCAGAGGAGGGCGACTAAAATGATTAAGGGTCTGGAGAACAAGCCCTATGAGGAGCGGCTTAAAGAGCTGGGCATGTTTAGCCTGCAGAAGAGAAGGCTGAGAGGAGACATGATAGCCATGTACAAATACGTGAAGGGAAGTCATAGGGAAGCAGAGGCTGGATGGCCATCTGTCGGGGGTGCATTGAATGCGATTTCCTGCTTCTTAGCAGGGGGTTGGACTAGATGGCCCATGTGGTCTCTTCCAACTCTACTATTCTATGATTCTATGATTCTATACTCAGAGAAAAGAAGAAAGAAAGAAAGAAACCCTGACTCAGCAAATTCAAAATAAATTTCTAATTTTGTGGATTTATATTTTAGCTTATTTTCATAATATTTCATTTCTATTTGTATTGATTTGAGCTCTTTAAAAGCAGCATGTACAAGTCTCCAAATAATAACACAAAACTCAAGGAGAATGCCTTTTTGGACAACTTAAAAATAACATTTTCAATGGAAATGGTTGGATTAACATTCTATATATTTAAGTCCAAAGCAAAGCAGCATTCTGTGGCTTCATGTTTCACTTCAAACCTGTTTGCAAAGCTCCAGTGTTCCAGGGACAATAGAGCACTTTTGGATGTTTAGGTAATGGTAATTCTATATCACTCTGGAGGTCTGTGAAGAATGAATGCAGGGACATTCCTGGCTGTTACAATGTTCAAGGCAAACAGCTGAACTCTGCCCTCTAGAAAGGGGGAAAGGGTTCTTTCTAGCTGTCGGCAGAAAGTGGAAGGTGGGGGTGGATCCTTTTATTTACTCTGTACAACATGTGGCTGGAGGGAGGACAGGGTAATGGGGCCATCTAGCGACTCCTTTTTCAATCCGAGAATTGCTTTTTGGTTTTAAATAAATCTTTGTTGGTATATAATAACAAAAAATAAGAAGAAAATGAGAGAGGAAAAAACACAAAATGCAAACAAATCACACTAACACATTAACATAAATTATAACTAGCGAAGAAAATACTAAATACTGCAAATAACAACCCCACTTTTCTTTTACTTTTTCCTGCCTCACATAAGACATATGAAACATTCTCGATCTGAGAATAGTTGTTAATGAAGGGACAAATATTGTACGGGTTCTTCAACAGACTGTCAGGAATTATTTCTACATGGCTTGCAAGATATGCCTAGTTCTCCATCAAGTCTTTCTGGGCGCCTAGCATTTGCCTATTCAAATTGAGCCTCTGAGCTACTTCTTGAGTTTGAAACAACTGGGAATAATGCTATTTCTATGCAAGCTCCTCCAATTTCGCAGCATAGAAGGAACAGTCAGTTCATGGCCTTTTGTGATGATGCATGGTATCTCCCATTCTGCCTGTCATCATGCAATCTGGCTTGAGTCCTTAGCATTATCAGATACCCTTGTGAAAGGTGATCTCACAGAGCACAGTGGCCCGTTCTTTCCCAACAGTGGACAATGGTCACAATAGGGGGCCATGGTCATGACAGTCTGGAGCAATGAGATACTGCTCTCTGGTGATGCTGTCAAAGGCTGCTTTTAAGTCAATGAAAGCAACATAAAGTCTGCTCTTTCTTTTTAGATGTTTATATATTAGGTGGTTTAGGACAAAACAGTTATCCATGGTGGATCTTCCTGATCTGAAGCCGGCTTGTTCGTCTGATAGGATTTTATTTTCATATTCCCAAAGCTCTAATTTAGAAAGAAGTACTTTAGAATAGATTTTGGCCACTATATCTATTAGGCTGATAGGTCTATAGTTTTTTTGGATTTTTTTGCACTTTTTTTGTAAATAGGGATAATTGTTGCCAATTTCCAACCTGTAGGAATATTGGCAGTGTTATTTATGTGATTACATAGACCTGCTATTGGGGGGCCCACCAGTCAGGGTTGGATTTAAATAACTCTGGTGGTAAAAAGTCTTCTTCAGGAGCTTTATAATCCAGGTTTAGTTGTAGGTCAGTGATCTTATGTTGTCTGGGGAGGGTCTGTTCGGGAGATTAGTTCTTCTCAGGGGCTTCTGTTTCCCTCTTCTTTTCCCTGTTGGAGCCTTTCTTTCCTCTGGTGTTATTCATGGTAGTAAAAGGTCTTCGGTTTGTTTGCAATTGTCCTTTGCCTTGTTGTTGCTGTAAGGTCGCAAGTTCCCGCCAGTGAGACAGTGACCAGTGGGAAACATAAACACATTCCCTGACTGATAAAAGACTAGGGCAATAAACTACTTGGCTAATAAAAACAAAGTAAATAAAATTAAAAGCAGAAGCGCTTTGCTGATGCAGCCTGCGCTCACGTCAACTGGAATTGTTTATAGCCTTACTTAAGCACCTACTAGTCCCCAGGATGACTATGAAGCACAGACTTTGTAGATACTGCTTACCTATATCTGATCAAAGTCATTCTGGGACGAATACCACAATTTTGCCATCTTGAGGGTGAACTCTATTAATTTTCAGAGCAGAGTTAATCATTATACAAAGTCAAAGTCAAGATAAAGTTTTCCTTGTTTTCCTTGCGTCCTTTAACATAAAACTGTCTTACCACCTGCACAAAGCAGCTCAGAAGCACTTAAACATCCTATGGAATGGCCCAGTTATAATATTGTTATGCTACAACATTGGGCAGAAGCCCCGGTGGCGAAGTGTGTTAAAGCACTGAGCTGCTGAACTTGCAGACTGAAAGGTCCCAGATTCAAACCCCGGAAGCAGCGTGAGCGGCCGCTGTTAGCTCCAGCTCCTGCCAACCTAGCAGTTCGAAAACATGCCAATGTGAGTAGATCAATAGGTACTGCTCCGGCAGGAAGGTATCGGCGCTCCATGCAGTCATGCCGGCCACATGACCTTGGAGGTGTCTACGGACAATGCCGGCTCTTCAGCTTAGAAATGGAGATGAGCACCAACCCCCAGAGTCAGACATGACTAGACTTAACGTCAGGGGAAACCTTTACAACATTGGGAATTGTTGATGGCCAATCATGGCAACTGCTTCCTCCCACATCAAATCCTGGGAACAATGCTGTACCATGATTAAGATTATTCTTGCTGGGCTATTCTGAAATCCCAAGGCTAAACCACAGGTTTCTTGACGAACTGTCTGTCAGCTTGTCTGTCTTTGTCTCTCTCTCTCTCTTCTTTCTTTCTTTCTTTCTTTCTTTTGTTCTTTCTTTCTCTTTGATTCTTTCTGTAGATACTTTCAGAATTCCTATTGACCAAGTATGAACAAAAAAGAAAAAGAAAAGCAGAGAGGGCTAGTCTTCTGCTCACCAGCTACCTCCAGACTGTTAAAAACAAGCCACAGATCTACAAAGTGTAAGTTTGGCCATGAAAAATAAAAATCATAAGAGATAAGACAAAGAAAAGGTTATCCTTGGATACATTTTTGGAAGAAGCCTTCAGGTACCCTCTAGATTAGTTTCAAAATGTTTTTGATTCCTTATGCAATATTTATCTGACTTGTCTCATTTCACATAGAAATCTCGATACTCTGCTGAAATATTACGAGAAACTCATCTATATATCTTTCCCAGCCTTTGCTGAGGTTGCCGTTAATAAAATAAAAGCTGGACTGGGTAAGGATGGGAGCTTTTGCACCAGCAGAATGTGTCATGTGAGGTTTTGTTTTTTTGTTGCGAAGAGTTGCTTTGGTCTAAAAGTTGGGGAAAGTTAACTGCAGTCAGGTTGCTTTTCCTGTTGGAAAACCTTTCTGACTACACTTGCCACTCTTCAACACTTGGCTCTCATTGAAGAGAAGATCTGCACACTTCAACAATGCATTTACTCCCTTTAATCTGTCAGAGAACATGAGGACGTCCTGAATAGAACTACGGGAAAATTGATTTTCCAGTGCCAACAGGAAGAAACAATCAAGGAAAATGATACCTCAAACAACTGTACAAAAGCAAGCTCTAACACTAAGAATGTGAATTCTAGAGAAGAAACTAAGGGGAAAAATCAGAGCCATGGTAAAATTTGCAATAAAACATAAGATGTGAATGATCAAGACCACACACTAATTGAAAGAATTTTGGATACAGATGTGTACCTGTGTCACCTAGCTCTCAACAGAGTGACATTTCTGATCTGAAGGACTCCATTTATAAATATAGTTGACCCTCCACTTTCACAGGGGTTGAGGAACAAGATTCCCATAAAAATCGAAAAACCATTAATATCTCAAGCCCCCCTCTCACAACAATATTCAGCATGGTTGATGGCTCTAGGGGCCCAGAGCGGAGTGTAGCTATGCATGCAAGATACAAAGTCTTGGTGCAGTGTGTTATTGCAATTTTGTTCTTTGTTCAATCGTATTATATTGTAATAAATATATCATTAAAAAGAACAACAATTTCTGAGCACTCTATTATTTCACGTTTTCATCCAATTGCAGAGTCACCTAACAGTAGCACTGTTAGCCCACACTTCACCAGTGTGTTTGCAAAAATATCATGAGGAAACATGCCAAAAGCCTTACTGAAATTAAGGTATGCTAGACCCAAAGCACTCCTCCAAAGCACTAATTAAAAACTACCAAGTTTTTAATTATGTCCAAAAAAGATATAATTTAGCTTTCTGGTTCTTAGTAACCGGCCGCACTGACTGGTCAGAAGTTGCTCGGGTCCTATTTCTTGGCCTTCTTGAAGATGGGGAGAACATTTGACCTCCTCCAGTCAGCTTGGACCAAACCTACTCTCACAAGAATTCTCAGTGATTCCTGACAGTGGCTCTAAAATTATTTCTGCAAGGTGTTGTCGAAGGCTTTCATGGCCGGGATCACAGGGTTGTTGTATGTCTTTCGGGCCGTGTGGCCATGTTCCAGAAGTATTCTCTCCTGACGTTTCACCCACATCTATGGCAGGCATACCTCACAACCTCTGAGGATGCCTGCCATAGATGTGGGCGAAACATCAGGAGAGAATACTTCTGGAACATGGCCACACAGCCTGAAAGACATACAACAATCCTATTTCTGCAAGTTTCTTAAATACTATTGGATGCAAATAATTTTGCACTGGAAACTTGAATCCATTAGGTATTATTTTACTGCTTATTTACCTACTCTGGGCTTTAGTCCCCTTAATGTATTCTATTTTTTGTTTGATAGTATTGTTTCTCCTCTGGAAAAAGACTGAAACATTGTACAGTTTGTCCTTCTATTTGTCCCCTTACCTGCAGATGACAAAGATAGTGAAGTGCAGTGTGTCTAAATAATGTTCTTTCTTTTCAGGAAACAAGGTTTCATTGTCACAATCATCATTTATTTATTCAGCATCATCAAAGTACATGGCCAAAGAACAACAGAACAGGCTCCTGCCCTAAAGCTTAAATTAAAATCTGAGACAAAAGGCAAGCGGAATGGCAGTGTGTGTGTGTGTGTGTGTGTGTGTGTGTGTGTGTTGGGGGAGGGGAAATTATGTCCATCAAATACTGTCTCTTCTTTTTCTTCTTCCTGACCTAAAGTGCTTTCACACACAGTTTTCATCCTGCCAGTTACCCTACCTCAAACAAAGAATTGTACAAGAGTCCTTAAACGCTATTTTGCATTTCTAGGGTAAAGGAAAAGATTTTCCCCTGACATTAAGTCTAATCGTGTCCGATTCTGGGGGTTGGTGATCATCTTCATTTGTAAACCAAAGAGCCAGGATTATCCGTAGACACCTCCAAGGTCATTTGGCTGGCATCATTGCATGGAGCACCGTTACTTTCCCGCTAGAGCAGTACCTATTGATCTACTCACATTTGCATGTTTTTGAACAGCTAGGTTGGCAGAAGCTGAGGGTAACAGCGGGAACTCACTCTGCTCCCTGGATTCAAACTGCCAACCTTTCAGTCAGCAAGTTCAGCAGCTCAGCGGTTTAATCCGCTGCACCACCAGGAGCTCCTTGCATTTTTAACCCTTCCATATTTTCCAACGTACTTCTATTTTCTTGCAAGAAAAAAGGATGCTGATGAGGGAAAAATTGAATAGATGCACATTGACTTTTGTCTGCTCTGGAGCCATTGGTATGTGATATAGATGGGAGTCTTGCAGAAATTATAGAAATGCATTTCCCTGACCTTATACCTGCAGTTCCAATAAATCTCTGGAGATTCTTCTTTATTGGTAACTCTAGATGTAATATTCTCTGGTTTTTATTTTTACATAAGTCTTCTGGATATAAATCCACTTCATTAGATGCCGTACAAAGTGATGATAAATGCTCAGGTATAAATCAATTTTCACAGTTCTGTTTTATACCTAAGCATATCATTCTGTACTGTATCCAAAGAAATGGGTTTAGCTCCACGAAAGCCTGTGTAAAAATAAAAACCAGTTAGTCTGAAAGGTGATGCTACATTTCTTTTCTCCTCCCCTCCCCTTCCTTCAAGGGACTAACACAACTACTCCTTTAAAACCAATCACAGAATAGTTTCATCATCCATCAAATTCCTCAGAAATTTCTATCTCACTGTAGACCTGGCAACAATGAATGTTTCTCCCATGTGGTGTGGGATGTTGCTTTATTCAGAAATGACATTTTTAAACATTAGAAGATCACTGAAAACATGTTCTTCCACAATGGTACTACTGTAAAGATGGAGAAAGAGGGACATACTTACATTTCCATTGTACAGTTCAATCTCTCCACTGTCAATCAGAATAGTAATCCTTTTAGTGCATTTCTCTCCTGTGAAGCCACATCCCTCATTAGCCACAAGAATTCTAAAGGTTCCAGAAGCAACATCATTGTCATCACAATAATCCTTAACAAATGGAGATATTGAGAGCCAACATTAGAACATATACAGATACCCATTTTAAAGTTTGTCAAGACTAAATTTTAGAAATATCTGACAACAATAACCTCTGAAAAATATTTGTATTTACACTCTAAACTCTATGAGTAAGTATCAGTTCTGGAAACATGCTTATGAATATATAAGCAGTGCCTGAGTTACAAACATCTGACTTACAAATGACTCACAGTTACAAACAGGGATGAGAAAACAGGGAGTGAGAGAAATCTGCCATCCAGAAGGGAAATTCACTCCTGAAATACTTATCATGGGGAAAGGGGTGTCCAGTGAAGCTTTATTGCCAATCCTTGTTTCTACAATAAGCCAAATCTTTCAAAACTTGGGGACTGTCTGTACACATTTTGGCTGGGTTTGCCAAAACCCAAATTTATAACTAACACAATTTGCTCCTTACCAAATCCAGAGGAGGCAAGCATTTCCCACCCTTGATATTTCGACTGAGTTTCAGCAGTATGTAGACAACAAAACAGCAAGGAATATTTAATGTGTCTTTGAACCTCTAAATGATTTCATGAAAAGCTGCCATCTTTCTATAGCCTTGAGAGAAAGGCAGAAACACATCACTGGCATTACACGAGGCTTCAAAAGTGTGCAAAAGCACTACTTTCTAACTGCTTTCTGGGTTCCTCTAAAGCATTACATGAAATCTGAGAGAAGCCCCCACCCATCTCTCACCAGATCAAAAGGTACATTCACCAGATGGCAAGCATATTGGTTGATCCCTTGATCTGCTTCACACGTCATTGAATATTCTGTGAAACTTTTTACTTCTTGTCTCATAGCCCGTTTTCACCAGCTTTGGGGCCAAGGGGCTCTTGCCACTGCCTCTAGGATCCACACATTGACCTGATGGAATTGCTTTCCAGCTCCCTCCTACATCCTTCCTTATCGAGGGCACAGAGCATGATGTATCACATCTAATTTAAAGATGTCACAAACAAAAAACTGAAATAAAATTTGGAGTGAATTTTTGTGTTCCTCCTCTGGTTCTTTCTCTTCTGGAAAAGTTTGAGAAGGAAAATGATTTCAGCCAGCAACCAGAGTAACGATATTTATTACTCTCAGCATGTTACTGATTACCACCACCTCACCTGAACTAGTACATATTGACAGTTCCCTGGAAATTTATATTTCAGTCCATCAAAGGTCAAGTAATGAGCTGTACCAATGACTGAGCAGGTCCCGTCACAGATGTTTTCTGTACATTCCCATTTTTGACCACGGCATACACTGTAGTGGGCAGAAAAGCAGTTGCAAAACTTAGCAAATATTCTATTCGTAATTTGATATGATGCTGAAAATAAGGTCTGTCTCTTGGAGAAAGCAAGTACAAAATCATTAGTGACTGATGAAAGGATCAAACAACACAGTTTTGAGGCAGATATAACACTTTTTGAAAAAATTGAATTAGATGAGTGGTTTTTTCAGCCTGGAAGGCTGAATTCTCTTCCAACAAACTGTTGAAGGACTTTACTCCAGTGCAGGCTTAGCTAACCATATGGTTACCATGAGCCCAACGATAAAGAAAATGATTTTGCTTGTTACATCACACTTAATTTTGAGCAATAGTCTCTCTCACAACATGGATCAGCCACCCTCCCCCGTAGTCAAACTTGCAGATTTTTGGATGGGGAGGATACACAATGGGTGGGGAGGATGTCCCAGGGTGCTCAATGATACAATGGAGTCAAACTACAGGAAATAAATGCAGTTTGATGCCACTTTAACTGCCATGGCTCAATGATGTGGAGTTGTCATTTTACAAAGTCTTCAACCTTCTTTGCAGAAGAGTGCTGGTGCCTCACCAAACTGCAACTCCCCCTGAGCTTTGTTCAGTATAGTATACTTTATTTGACAGGGCAATAAAGACAGTATGCACATTTGTCATTGTTCTGACCTGACAGTGTGACATTTAGGACCTCATCCCAAAGGCCACCGGAATCGCCACACATTGTGGTGTTTTTGGAAGTATACGTCTGGAGGCATGGGGAGCTCATCACTCCAAATCACCCAACTCACCATCCCACAGGGAGAAGCACTGATCACCTGGCTTCCCCCATTGTTCCTGGCGGAATATAGGAACCCTCCTGTGTTGCAACCACAGCGCCATGCTCCACTTCACCTTCCCTTTAAGCATGGAGCCACAATAGAAGTACCTGTGTGTCCTGTAATGAGAGCCGGCGGGGTTCTTACTTAAAGGGAAGCTGAAGTGGAGCATGCCACTAATTCTAACTCCATCTGATGAGGTTGTAAGTGTGAAGTGTCTCCAGTTCATTCTGATGATTTTAAGCTTCCAGTTCAAATGATGTTTTTACACAGATTGTGCCTTCCTGATGGGCTGTTCTATGTCTTGTTTTGCTTTTGAAGTATTTAGTATGTTTTTGGAGTTAGAAATTAAGGATAGAACATCACATTTGGATGAGTTACATTATTTGAATCATAGAATCATAGAATAGTAGAGTTGGAAGAGACCTCATGGGCCATCTAGTCCAACCCCCCGCTAAGAAGCAGGAAATCGCATTCAAAGCACCCCCGACAGATGGCCATCCAGCCTCTGCTTAAAAGCTTCCAAAGAAGGAGCCTCCACCACAGTCTGGGGGAGAGAGTTCCACTGCCGAACAGCCCTCACAGTGAGGAAGTTCTTCCTGATGTTCAGGTGGAATCTCCTTTCCTGTAGTTTGAAGCCATTGTTCTGTGTCCTAGTCTGCAGGGCAGAAAAATAAGCTAGCTCCCTCCTCCCTATGACTTCCCTTCACGTATTTGTACATGGCTATCATGTCTCCTCTCAGCCTTCTCTTCTGCAGGCTAAACATGCCCAGCTCTTTAAGCCTCTCTTCATAGGGCTTGTTCTCCAGACCCTTAATCATTTTAGTCGCCCTCCTCTGGACGCTTTCCAGCTTGTCAACATCTCCCTTCATCTGCGGTGCCCAAAATTGGACACAGTATTCCAGGTGTGGTCTGACCAAGGCAGAATAGAGGGGGAGCATGACTTCCCTGGATCTAGACGCTATTCCCCTATTGATGCAGGCCAGAATCCCATTGGCTTTTTTAGCTGCCGCATCACATTGTAGGCTCATGTTTAACTTGTTGTCCACGAGGACTACAAGGTCTTTTTCGCACACACTGCTGTCAAGCCAGGCGTCCCCCATTCTGTATCTTTGATTTTCATTTTTTCTGCCGAAGTGAAGTATCTTGCATTTGTCCCTGTTGAACTTCATTTTGTTAGTTTCGGCCCATCTCTCTAGTCTGTCAAGATCGTTTTGAATTCTCCTCCTGTCTTCTGGAGTGTTAGCTATCCCTCCCAGTTTGGTGTCGTCTGCAAACTTGGTGATCGTGCCTTCTAACCCTTCGTCTAAGTCGTTAATAAAGATGTTGAACAGAACCGGGCCCAGGACGGAACCCTGCGGCACTCCACTTGTCACTTCTTTCCATGATGAAGACGACACATTGGTGAGCACCCTTTGGGTGATTTTTTTGTTTATTGGGATCCTCATTTCAGGACAATGTGCATAGATGCTTAGCTGATTTGGTGAAGAACATGGCATCCAGTTGGCAACCAACTGGACTGTGTTCATGGCCTTTGAGCTTGACATAGTCCATCAGTCTATATCTAGTTAAAAACCATCTCATCAGCCAGCAGCATGATGGAAGGAGAACTGTTTATGCCTAAAAGTTACATGACCCCATTTGGAGTCACAACCCACAATTTAACCCGTGGCTAGCACAGCAGGTTAAATCACCAGCTACTGAAAATTTTGTCAACCGGAAGGCCGGCAGTTTGAGCCACGGGTTGAGGTGAGCTCCTGCCATCAGCCCTAGCTTCTGTTTAACTAGCAGTTCAAAAACAGCAATGTAAGTAGATAAATAGGCATCGCTTTGGTGGGGAGGAAAAAGGCGCCCTTAAAAAACATGCTGGCAAAATTTGATCAAGAAGGCGTCCATGGACATCAGCCTCCTCAGTGCGGAAAATGGAATAACAACACCTCCCCATGACCAAGTCAAGCACAACCTCCAGATGTCAGAGATGGAAAAGCGGGAAATCTTGCCTTTATCTATGTATTGTCTGTTTTTGCTATTACTTGTGACAGCATTGAATGCTTGCCTTGTATATATTTTGTGATCTGTCTGAATCCCCTCAGGGAGATAGAATGGAATATAAATATATTATTATTATTTTATTATGACACAGCAAACAAGATAGATATGCTGGATTTCGTATCACAAAATCACAAGTCGAACACTTCCCAAGTATCTAGGACTGTGTGATGTATTTTCGGATGATGCGTGCAGATCCCAGTAGGGTGGCCTTTTGCAGTTGGCAAATCGTAATTTTATTATTATTATTATTATTATTATTATTATTATTATTATTATTATTATTATGAAGCTTAGGGTATGGGACCCTAGAGTTGGCACTAAGTAGAATTACAGGTGCTGAATTGAGCATAAAAGCAAAATGAAGGCACATTGTGGGACATAAAAACAACAAACCAGAGCCATCTTTGGACTGGTAGATCATTACAGGAAGTGCATTCTAAATTTCAGCTCCATAGGGAACACAAGGGAACAGAAGGAAACAATGGCAAGCTGTGGCACTGGAGCCTTTTGTCACAGGACTATGATTTTTGATATAATGTACATCAAGGGAGATGAAAATGTGGTAGCAGATTCTTTGTAATTCACTGTTTAAAAGGGGGAAAGAAATGCTTATATATATTTAATGGTATGGATAATTAAGATATTAATTAAATTATTATTAAATTAAATGTTATCTCTATCAAGCCTGCACTGGAGTCAGGCCATGCATAATGATACAAAACCCACATAACACATTTATGACGTCATCCTGAGGAACCAAAACCAAGAATAAAGAGATGGATAAAGAGATCTGCCACAGGTAAACATAATAAATAAATGAAACAATACCTGATGCAGGAAATAAGAAAAAATAAGAGATTTAATTAAAATTAATTGCCTTACAAAACATTTACTAACTTTCCAATAACTTTATACACATCATTTAACAACTGGAAAATGGAATATTTATAGCCAACATCCATAAAGGCATTTTTTTGTTGATACAGTGGACACCAATTTAAAAACAAGCCAATTTCTTACCAAGTATTGCAATCTAGTGTAACACTCTGTCCTGGAGAATACTCTTGTCCATTGTGAAAACAGGGGCATTTTCCAGGCACAATGCATTTGTTTCCATGCCGCACCTAGAATAGACAGAGATTTTATTAAAGTTGTACAACTAATGGAATAATTATTCTAGGACACAACAGAACACATGAAAACAAAACACATGAGCAACAACCAGACATCTAGACTCCATGAGGGGTTTAGTGACTGTGGAGAGGCGATGAGGACATTGCCCATCTAAACAAGAATCCTGCCATCCTGCATGGTATTTTCCTTCAGTCCCTAAATATCTAGCATTGCAATAACTTAAAATTTCATTTGACTATTTAGAAATGCAGTTAGCATAAAAAGGGTAATTCTGTCTTTTCAAGTAATTAAATATGAAAAAAAATCAAGTTTGCAGAGAAATCATGATTTATTAGCCATTAAGAAAGCCCTTTCTGGTGTCCCAACCAGGGCTGGATCTATCCTGTCATATAAAATCCAGATTGTCTGCTTTGAACTGGATTAAATATAATCCAGTTCAAAGCAGATAATGTGGATTATCTGCTTTGATAATCTGGATTATATGGCAGTGTAGTTCCAGCCTAGATGTGCTTTTGAAAGGTGGAACCAAGAAAACAGCCTCTTTCAAAGACACCAAACTTGAAAAGATCTGTTGTTGTTATTATTTATAATTATACAATTACATAAGCATTAAAATTTTGGCTTTCTGCTAAGTGAAGTGTGAAAGGTTAGTGAGACAACTGCTCTAAAAATTGCTATTTTGACTGGATACCAAAAATGCCACATTATGTCTTCAATAATAAACATTTCGATCATGAAATATTACTTTACTCTTTGACATCAACAGAACCAATTTTTCCTACTATCATTTTGTAGAAAGCAATTAATGGCTGAGAACAACAATTGCTGACAGTGTGAATTTCCATTTCTTAAGCAGAACCTCTGCTCTCCCTTCAAAAGAGAAAGAGAAAATGAGCAAACTTTCCAAGTTAACAAGTGCAATGTCAATGTCAATCCCTAATACTGCTTCTTCAACAATACCGTCCACTGTGTTGTCAAAGGCTTTCATGGTCGGAATCACTGGGTTGCTGTGAGTTTTCCCAGATTATAAGATTATCTATCTATCTATCCTTCTATCTATCTATATAAATGTAATGTTCATTTTCTTATGGAGTAAACAACAAAGCCACTGAACCCAATCACACTAAATTTGGCCACAAAAGACATAATCATCCAAAAAATGTCTTTCAAAAAAAACCTAATAATATAAAGCTCAAATTAGAGGAAGAGGAAGAATTTTTCCCCTTGCTGCCAGTTAGAAAGGTAGGCTCCACCCACTTCGTCTCCTAGCAACCCACTCAGCCCAGGGGACAGGCAGAGTTAGGCCTCATTTAGGCCTCATGCACACTGCCTATAAAATACAGATTATCTGATTTGAACTTGATTATATAGCAGTGTAGACTCAAGGCCCTTCCACACATCTATATAACCCAGAATGCCAAAGACGGATAATCCACAGTATCTGCTTTGAACTGGATTATCTTGAGTCCACACTGCCATATAATCCAGTTCAGTGTGGATTTTATACAGCTGTGTAGAGGCCTCATATAATTCAGTTCTAAGCAGATAATATAAGATTATAAATATAATATCTAAAATTACTGTGGTATAATAATACAGAACAATATAATCTTTAAAATCAGGACAGTAAATAAAGAGCAACACTCTGAAAACAGGGAAATTTTTATTCCTGTGAGTTTTTATGTAGGCAAGGCCCAGTGCACTGCTTTGTCCAGGGGGTAAAGGAGCTATAACGCTGTTAAGATGTTCATGCATCTGAGCCACTAACATGAAGTAGACACAATTGTATGTATGAACATTTCTGCTGAACTGAAATATGACAGAAATAGTTGGGCAACACTGCCATCTAGTGGTAGATAGAATTTTAACAAGTTTCATGACTAAAAAAAAAAAGTCCAGCAATATATGTGCCAATTGATTTCTAGTTGCCAATTGACTTATGATGATCTCATGCATTTCACAGTATTTTTTAAGACAAGAAATACTGACGGGTAGACAGTCCAGTCCATCATTTGAAATATAGCCTACAACACTTGGAATTCATCCAAGTACTAACCCGGGCTGGCCCTAGTTGATGCAATATATAAAGAGCAGTTGTATAACAATGAACGTTACCAAATAAGCACACTTAGCACGAAATCGGAGCTTTCTCCAAGTATGGATGAAGAGAGGGTCTTTTTCTTATCACAATAAGGAACTAGTAGAGACTAGCAATCTTCTCCACTAGGATGGCTTTCCATGTGCATTTCTTCAAGTTTTGCTTCTATAATATGGCAAACTATATTAATTTAATTTAATTTAAATTCTGGTAGAGAATTCAACATTGCTCACAAAAATGAAACAAAGCAAAACTATAATCTTGTTTTTGTTTTGTACATTCCAGTAATTTCTGAAAATGAAATCTATCATGCAGGTTTCTTGGCAAACTTAATTCAGAGATTTGTTATTGCCTTGCTCTGAGGCTGAGAAAATCTGGCTAGCTCAGGACAACCTAGCAGGTTTCCTTGGCCAAGCAGAGATTTCTACTGAACTCTGGATGGTGAGGGAGTTCATGCAGTCACCTGTAACGGCTGAAGGAAGTGAATAACTGGTTTGCAGATGGTGCCATCAAGGAACAATGCAATGTCTCAACAAATTTGACAAACCTGGATAAGCCCTACCTTGGTCTGGATAGAATTTCTACAAGTGATGCAAATACAGTTACAAAAGAAGGTAAAGCGGGATAGGTGTATTCAGTAGTAGAGGGAAGAACAGACAAGCTAAAACAAACATGTCTCAAGACCATATTTTTCAAATAATTTCATTTGAAATTTTATTTTAACTTACCATTCCAGAGGGACAGATGCAGCCGGATACACATCCGTGACTGACACAGCCTAATTCTAATGTCTGGCAAGTCTTCATGCATTCTACTCCCTTAGCTCTTGGATCATTTGCAGGACATACAAGCATGGTCATGGGGTGCCTGCACGCCAAACTTCGTTTTACTTTAAGAAATAAAACAACATAACATCCTCAAAAGTCTGGCCCAGAAAGAAATTGTAATAATATCTCCAAGAGTATTTGAAGTCATGGTCTTCAAAATCCTACCTTCCATAATTATAAGTCCAGATAGTGCTAACTTTGAATGTAACAACCAACAACTCAACTAACTGCAGTACTTCTACACCCAATCTCTTTACTACTGCTGAGACACTGATATTCAGAAACTTTTTACAATAATAATTAAAATAAAGACTTTCCAGCGAACTTTCTGTAGTTTTTAAAAATTTCTTAGAAAGAAAGTTAAAACGAAAACTACCTAGAAAGCTTAACACACTGCAATATTAGTCACCAATTATGGCAAAGGTCTGTTCAATTGACTTTTTTAATGTCAGGAGCGACTTGAGAAACTGTGAGTCGCTTCTGGTGTAAGAGGATTGGCCGTC
Source organism: Anolis carolinensis (assembly GCF_035594765.1). Taxonomy (NCBI): domain Eukaryota; kingdom Metazoa; phylum Chordata; class Lepidosauria; order Squamata; family Anolidae; genus Anolis; species Anolis carolinensis. The sequence continues at coordinate 101,020,314 of NC_085845.1, read as the reverse complement.
TGCAAGGATGTTGCCCAGGAGATGCCTGGGTGTTTTGGATGTTTTACCATCCTTGTGGGAGGCTTCTCTCATGTCCCCTTGTGAGAGGCTTCTCTCATCAGTTTCACACTGATGTAGCATTGGGAACTGTAAAATAGCAATAAAAATGTGGAAAGATGGGTGCTTGTTTGGTAATTTGTACGTTTATAACGTGATTAGGGATGGCATTTAATTTTAAAACAGGGCTCTTTTACACTGTAGTACTTCTAAGTATGGAGCCCCACATGGCGCAGCAAGTTAAAGTGCTGAGCTGCTGAACTTGCAGATCAAAAGGTCACAGGTTCGAATCCGGGAAGTGGAGTGAGCACCCGCTGTTAGCCCCAGCTTCTGCCAACCTAGCAGTTCGAAAACATGCAAATGTGAGTAGATCAATAGGTACTGCTCTGGTGGGAAGGTAATGGCATTCCACACAGTCATGCCAGCCACATGACCTAGGAGATGTCTATGGACAACGCCGGCTCTTCGGTATAGAAATGGAGATGAGCACCAACCCCAGAGTCAGACATGACTAGACTTAATGTCAGGGGAAAACTTTTACCTTTACCTACTTCTAAGTAAATTTGCCCATGGTTTGGAAAACATTTATAGATGCTCTCCAGCTCATGCAAATATGGGTTGTCCCCAAGTTACGAACAAGATAGGTTTTGTATGTTTGTTCTTAAATTGAATTTGTATGTAACTCAGAGCAGATACTTTTTAAAGGGTAACTCCAGCCAAAATTTTGTAATTTTGGGAAGGGTTGACAACACCCCTTTGGTGTTTATTTTGCTGCCTGTGTCTCTGTTCAGAAGATTTCACCTCATTTTCCATCCCTGTGATCATTGGATTTTTAAAATAATGTCTGGTTTTGGAAACAAAGATTGGTTAGAAATCTTCAGTGGAGACCTCTCTTCCCTATGATAATTTTTCAGGACTGAATTTCCTGTCCTAGGGATAAATTTCTATCACTTTCTGTTGTCTTACCTCTCTTTCTTAACAGTCATTTGCAAGTCAGATGTTTGTAATTATGAGTTTGCCTGTAATATTATAGTTTTTTTTTTGTCAGGAGCAACCAGAGTTGCTTCTGGAGTGAGAGAATTGGCCGTCTGCAAGGATGTTGCCCAGGGGACGCCCGGATGTTTTGATATTTTTACCATCCTTGTGGGAGGCTTCTCTCATGTCCCCGCATGGAGCTGGAGATGATAGAGGGAGCTCATCCACGCTCTCCCCGGGTGGGATTCGAACTTTTAACCCCTAGGCCACCGGAGGCTCCATGATATTATAGATTATCAAATGAGAGCTAAAATTACCCTGCCAAAGACAGGCTAAATCTGTAGTTATCAATCTTCCTGAATAAATTTTAAGAGGTAATTAAAAAGACTTGCAGTCCAAATAAGTCTCTAGGACTAGATAGATTCTTAGGGAAATTTTTGCAAACATTTCAAAGAGATATTGCTTTCAAATTTACATAGCATTTTAATGATATTCTGGAGACTGCTAAAAATCCAGAAATTGTAAGGCACTCAATAAATATTATTTTATTAAAAGCATGTAAAGGTCCATTGCAAATGAATTCCTGTCAGCAGCAGCTTGCAAATTGTTGCTGTAATTTATAAACCAGACTCCACAATTTATTGAATTCATCTATTGTATTTAATTTAGGTTTCTAGAATTCCCTCCCCCAAATTTCTCAGTGTTACACTGGGAAGGAGGGATGGGAAATTTGGAGGGAGGGATAAGATTCCTAATTTGCCCTTCCCTGATTTAGGTGCTCTTAACTAAAAACTGCAAGGCACAAGAAATCGAGGAGCTAAACAAAGAATGAAAATGAATGCAAGGCTCATTTTATAATTGCCCGTTGTATCCCTCTCTTCAAAACAAGAAACATAAGGAAAGGACAAAATATAGAAAATCCATATTGATTTTTAAAGAAACAATAGTAACCTCTGGCTGAAGGATGATGCTGAAAGGAAACATCTGGCAGAAAAGCTCCTGGAAGTTTCTTTGAGCTGCAGTGCATGAGTCCATTTTCACAATAACTAAAACCAAAAATAAAAAGGGTTTGTTATTTTGTGATTTTTTTAAAAAAATTGATACATGTGTACATGTCTAGACAGGCTTTCACAGAAGTCAGAAATGCAGGATTACAAAGTTGAATTGTTGCAAAATAAAGGAAATATACTGATGTGCAGTAAACATGGAGGTCAAATAGTTATAATTGTTAGGAGCTCCTTACATCACCAGAACTGCTGGAAGGAGGGGTCAGAATCACTACTATGTACTAATGTTTATGTCATTATGATTATTTCAGGATCATTATGATTATGTCAGAAACACTTCTATGTACTAATGTTTATGTTTAATATTTTAAAGCATCATTAGATTTAATATATCCAACACATTAACAACCATCACAGTTAAGACTTAAAAGTTTCAGACAATTCAGAAGTCAAATTATTTTACACAAAACTGTAATTTGACATTCATCTTCTCAAGTAGCTAATGATCTGAGTTTGGAGAGTTATTTTTAATAACTAGTTAATTACGGTCAGTGTACTGTATCCACAGGTTCTCCACCCACAGATTCAGCCATTCGTGGCTTGAGAATAATTTTTAATATTTCCAAAAGGCAAAACTTCATTTTGCCATTTTGCTACAATACTGAATATCATGGGACTTGAGAATCCATGGATGTTGAGTCTTTGAACCAAACCCCAGTAGATAATGAAGTTCCACTATATCAGTGGTTCCCAACTTGTGTTCCATAGATCACCAGTGGTTCCCAAGAACTAAAATATGATCTGCGGCCTCACCATTACTACACCGTTGCAACAAGAGTGACTAGTCTTGCAAAACCCTCTTATAGTCAGAGCTGGCCCTAGGGTATTTTTCAAGTGTAGGCGAACAGAATTTTGGTGCCCCCCCAAACCAATCACTGAAAAATAAAAGCGTTGGATAAGCGAAAATGTTTGATAATAACGAGGGATTGAGGAAAAGCATATTAAACATCAAATTACATTAAGATTTTTACAAATTAAGCACTAAAACATCATGTTTTACAACAAATCAACAGAAAAAGCAATTCAATACCTTGCGGAGGCAGGCCGCAAGAGACAGGAGTTGCCTCGATAGCGCCCCCAACAAGATGGCGCCACAGGCAACTGCCTAGTTGGCCTGGTGGTTGAACCGCCTCTGCTTATAGTGCCAAGGCAATGAGGGTGTCGGGAGGGGAGAGGCTGACTAGCCACAAAAGGTGCGACAATAAGCCTGCTGACTGCTGCTTCTCCTCCTCCCCCTAAGCAGAGTCATTCCATGTGGCGCCTACAAGCAGGGGTGCCTTGGTGTGTTTTTTTTAGATCTGTTCCTGGTGTTATTTGGAGTGCTGATGCAAAAAAATTGCATTGGATAGACCACAGCAGCTCTAGATAATTAAATATGGTTTTCTGTGGGTGTGCAAATGGTGACCATTGGAGGGCCTATGTTTTGTATCAGAAACTAGAGCTGATGTGGTCTATCCAATGCAATTTTCTGAATCGGCATCCCAAATAACCAAACTGAATCTAAAGTTGACCAAAACCTGATTTGTAACCCTTTTAGTACTCATGCTGGAGAGTGATTCCTGGTCAAAGTGGTCCCTGTTCATTTGTTCATTTGTTTCAGTACAAATACTGGAAACGTTGGACAAGGCAAAAAACAAACAAAAACTATCTAATGAATATTTTCTCTCTTGGAATAAATTGAATGCTTTTAAAGAAAAAAAACTGACAACTAAATAATATGAAGAGTTGTATATAAGACAGGAAACAGAATTACAAATAATAATGATCTAATCTAAAATCCGTAGTTCCCATCAAGTCATTTGTAGGTGTCTGCAAAGCAGCACACATTCTCAATACTGAATTCCATAATATTCTAATAAATGGATGGCAGCAAAAAAGATGTGTTGCAAAATACTATTATACCATAATTCCTTTCCCCCATATTTTTAAATTTGTGAGAGTTAAAATAAGATAGTGCCTATGTACTTACCAGTGTTCCATGTTTTACCCCCTGCCTTTTCCTTTTCTTCTTGTTCCTGTGCTCTTTTGTGCATTGTTATAGCCCCAAAATCTCAAATATTTGTTCAAAAGTGTGTCACTTGCAAGTCAGTATCTCCCTAATCAGAATGGCAATGTTTTCTTTGTGTGGATGAGACAATACATGGAATATAATTAGAGGATGTCTAATTTCATGAAATCAGCCTGAGGACCTTCACTTACCACATGGTATGATGATCTGAGAACACATCATCAGGCTGGAAGATCTCACCATCATAATAACAAGGGCACTGTGACTTGGGGAGACATCCTCCCTGTTCATCAAGGTATAATCCATCTGGACAATAGCAACCTTCCATACAAATTTCACTGCAGTCTGTATCTGGATATGACAGGGTTCGACAAGTTTGGTTACATGGACTCCCACACTGCTGGTAAATCTGACCTTCTGGACATCTGAAAGCTGTAAAATAGCATAAAAGAATAAAGTAATTATAGGTGTGATATTAGTTACAGTAACAAATACGCAAAACACTATTCTGAGTTGTCAGAGAACCAGTTTCTTTTAAAAGTTCCTACTCATAAGCAAAGACATCAGAAATTACCCAAAAGATATTCCCATATTGCACAACAGGGCTTTAAAAAGCATAAAGTTTAGAGAGGACACTTTTTCTATATGACAATATATCATTTTTTCAATGCTGTGGAAGAAAACATCATTGCAAAATGTATTCTTTCTTAGTCCAAAGCTGGTACAGGAAGTAGATGCATTGACACAAGTAATACGCATTCTGCTGAGGGTTGTTTTGTGTTTTCTGGGCTGTATGGCCATGTTCAAGAAGTATTCTTTCCTGATGTTTCACCCACATCTATGGCAGGCATCCTCACAACCTCTGAGGATGCCTGCCATAGATGTGGGTGAAACGTCAGGAGAGAATAATTCTGGAACATGGCCATACAGCCCGGAAAACATACAACAACCCTGTGATTCTGGCCATAAATGCCTTCGACAACACATTTTGTTGAGATTGCAACTCAGCAATTCCTGAAGTTTGGCTACTCTCTGCATGGGGAAGGCAATGAAAGAGTAAGAGAGATCAAAGATCTTGGCTACTAGGTGAAACTGGAAAGAAGATGCATGCTGATCTTGGTTTTCTGACACTATGACATAAAAGAAAAATACTGCAAAAACTCACACTACAAAGATACATAATATCAGTCCTGAACAACAAGGTAGCAACTACCTAATCATTTCAGGCTTGCATCATGTTTGACTGAAAAAAGTAAACAAAGGATGCCAGTTACCACCAAGCCTTTGTAGTCTAACAAGTTTTTATTCTTTTTTTCTTCACCAGATTTTTGTAGTTTCAGGCAATGTACTTAATCCTTCTGGATTACCCTTTAGCTTGGTAGGCCAACAATGGTTTTAATCTGTTTTACTTCGTTCATAAGAGCCGCAGTGACACAATAGGTTAAATCCTTCTACCGGCTAAACTGCTGACCTGAAGATTGGGTAGCTGAACTGAAGGTTGCCGGTTCGAATCCACAAGACAGGATGAACTCTCATCTGCCAGCTCTAGCTTGCAGGGACATGAAAGAAGTCTCCCAGCAACACATCCGGGCATCCACTGGGCAACATCTCCGTAGATGGCCAATTCTTTCACATCAGAAACTACTTGCAGTATGTTCTCAAGTCGCTTCTGACATGATAAAAAATGCATTCATAAATCATAAAAATTATAACCAGGACTTTTTTGGGGGGGGGGAAATAAAATATTTTGCACATGTAATAACTGACTTTTATCTCATTGCCATACTGTATATATATTCAGTTTTCTTCCCAGTTCAAAAATCACTGACCTTTAAATTGGGAAGAAGGTCTTCAGCATTGCACAATCATCTATCTACATTATATATTAATACACAAATATTACAGCAAAACCTGGGGCCAAATGAAGAATTACACCAGGGATTCTATTAACATTGTATTTTGACAAACATACCACAAAAATCTAGCTTCCTCCAATTTATGAGAACATTTCTGCGAGCACAAGCCAGGGCATAGGTGGAGACAGCAGCACATAAACAGTCCTTGCCATCCGAACAGGAACAGACATCGAAGTGGCAATTCTTGATGTATGGAGAAGGATCAACTTTGTCATGGCATGGTTGAAACAGCAGAGATAACAGCAATGAACAGGAGTTCTCCGCAAACTTGGCTAAAGTGATAACAAATTCAAAATATTATTTTATTAACACATTAACACCAACTGCTACAGAGAGAAACAGGAACAGTCGTAATCAGAAAGAAAACAGTGTTCTGGCAGCTAACAACTTAGCAACCTCTGAGGATGCCTGCTGTAGATGTGGGCGAAATGTCAGAAGAGAATGATTCCGGAACATGGCCATAAAAGTAAAGGTAAAGGTTTCCCCTGACGTTAAGTCATCATGTCTGACTCTGGGGGTTGATGCTCATCTCCATTTCTAAGCCAAAGAGCCGGCATTGTCCGTAGACACCTTCAAGGTCATGTGACCAGCATGACCGCATGGAGCACCGTTACCTTCCCGCCGAAGCGGTACCTATTGATCTACTCACATTTGCATTTTCGAACTGCTAGGTTGGCAGGAGCTGGGGCTAACAGCGGGCACTCATTCCTTTCGGTCTGCAAGTTCAGGAGCTTTAACACACTTCGCCACTGGGGCTCCTTGGGCCATACAGCCCAGAAAACTGACAGCAACCCAACTCAGCAAATGTGGGTCAGCTTTGCTGGTATAATTAAAATGCTAACATATTTTTACATTATAACCTTGTGCACTGAAAGAATTGCTGATGCACTTGAGACATAGCTAAATAGTAAACAGACCAGTTTTTCCATTTGGCACTTTTAGAAGGAATTCCTTCTAATTTCCTTTGGTTATTATCAGCAAGCCATAACAAAATGTGGACATTAATGGATAACTTGAATCACATTATATGTTATTTATGTAATAGTAAGAGTACAAGATTAGTTTTATAGTCATTAATAATAATAATAATAATTGTTTAATTAGCACCAGAACTTAGAAGTATAAACACAACCTACAACTGAGTGATACTGGGGTGGATGGGTGAATAGCAACCCAAAGGCACTAGGGACAATAACGTCAATGATAAAGGGGAAATGGAAGTGCTGGTACAAGAAACCCAAAATTGATGAAAACAAAGACTAGGAAGAAGCTGGAGATAATTATTTATAGTCTCAGATGTCTGTGCACTAATGCACAGGACATGAGAAATAAAACAAGGTGAATTTGAATTCTTAATACTGAAAGATAAATATGATTTCATAGACATCATCAAAATTAGGTAGGTTGTAGCAACAGAGGAAAATCAACTTATTCCAAAGAAATAGGCCAAAAAGTAATAGAGGAGAAGCAAGAGTATATATAAATAATGTGTGCACCAGGATCCACAACTTAAAGGATGAAAAACAGGTTGATAGAATATTTATAAAATTAAAAGGGTGATAAACAACAGGAAGATCATTGGGAGACTGTACTATAGATGCCCAAATCAGACTGAAGATTTGAATGATGTGTTCCTAGATGAAATGACCAAACATTTATAAAAGAGAAACTTCAACCATTCTGATATTTGTTGGAACTCAAACTCTGACAAGAAAGCAAAATCCAATGAATTCCTCACTTGCTTTCTTGATAGTTCGTCCTCCAAGAATTAGAGGAGCCCACAGAAAGAGAATAGAACTGGTCAACTGAGTGTTAAATATTGGGAATAATGGATAAGAGTGATCTCATTCTCCTGTAATTTGTTATGCATTAGACAAGGGAAAGTCATACATAGCCAAATACACACTCTGTACTGTAAGAAAACTAATTCATGTAATATTGGGTGATAGCCCATGGTCAAAAATGATAAAAAGGAAAGTGCTTCATTATACATGAAAGTTTGTTGCCTCGTGTTTATCTTATACACAGCTGTATAAAATCCACATTGGACTGTATGGTAATGTGGACTCAGATCTCCCAGTTCAAAGCTGATACTGTTGATTATGTGCCTTGATATTCTGGGTTATATGGCTGTGTGGAAGGGCCCTAAGACTCCGAGATCTCTTTCACATGTACTGATTTCAAGTGAAGTGTCACTTGACACTTATTTATTAAATAAATAAATAAATAAATAAATGCACACTTCACTTGTGTGCATGTGACACTATATGTGTGCATTTCATTTTTGTTTCAGACAGGATAATTACCTTTCCTTTATCCTTGTTGAAACTGGTTTTCAGATTTTAAGTCCAGATATCTTATTTGTTGAGGTAGTTTTAATCTTGAAGCACAACTATAATTAAAATTATGGTCCTTCCCCACATTATGTTATTTCTACAAATTAGAAACAACTAATTAGCACCTATTAGCAAAGATTCCCTGTGGCTTTTCTGGAATAGACCTCACTTATGGATACTTCAGAAGCCTCAAGCATCCATAAATCTGACACCAACCTAAACCAATCATTTCAGTGTTGGGCACAAGTAAACCAGTGGCTGGCCACCCTTGAAAGCCAAGCGGCTGCTGGTGACCAACTTTGCAGGGCATCCAAGGAGCTAAAACGTAATTTAACTGTCATATAGTAAAACTTAAGATCAGTGCTGCATCCACCTAAAATTGCTATCTGACAAATAAGCATATCTGGGGATGGGGGGAGTTGAGTTGTGATTGCTGGGAGCTATCAGTGGAAGAGTGCTGAAGTTTATTACAGTTTGATGTTTTCTGTAGACCACTTAATGTAATGCATGCAATGAAGATAATACTACTCCAATAAAGTTTGTGCCAAAATAATATTTTTAGATCTTTCATATGTTGTTTGCTGCATTTAATTGGTATTATTATGCTGGAAAAAAATTAATGTAATACTATCCTTCATAGTTTAGCTCAGTTGTAAGCGCCTTTACCTAACTGAGGGCTGAGACTGCAGGAATTGCTGTCTTGTTTCTGCAAATCTTGGCAATCTCCTTTAAGCTTCCAGGAATTTCCAAAGTCTTCAACACGGGTTTCGACAAGGCCAGAAGGTGTCAGAAAATCATCTCCTTGATCGCCATTGTAATTACCACATAAGCCACAAGTCCGTTCAGTATATTCTGAAGACAACTGAAGAGACATAAGTTATTATTTTGCAATGTTTTAAATTATTGTTATTAATTTATTTCAGAAGTCGGGAATCCACTCCCATTAATGCTGGCTATCCTGACTAAAGATTGTAAGACTGGCAATCCAACAACATCTGTAGGGCCAGACATTCCCTACCATGAATTAATTCAAGAATAAATCCAGTAAACCAAGGGTGTATCTATATAAAATAAAAGTCACAGACCATGATTGAAAACTTAAGTGTGTTTACGGAATCATAGAGTTGTCTAGCTAAACATGGCCTGAATACAGGAAATAAGAACTTCATTTTTTTATGATTTACATTGTTGTTATCAAATTAGAATCTTTATATTTCGATGCTATTTCGCTTGCAAGCAACAAAAATCAGGGTGCTTTTAAAAAATAGGCATAAATACAAATAATGCAAACCCAATGACCCAGATTATTAAGTGAGCATTGCTTATGAAAGCCTTCTTAAAAGTCACACTATGTTTTGTTAGGTTTTTTTTTATAAAAAATCTTACTATTTATCAACTCAGCAAGAGGTCTATTTGAAACTGGGCTCTTTCACAAGTATATGTACTATCACTGCCCTCTGACAGAGGCCCTATCTACACTGCTATATAATTTAGATTCTCAAAGCAGATAATCCACAGTTTAAAGGTAAAGGTTTCCCCCTGACAAGTCCTAGTCGAGTCCTACTCTGGGGGTTGGTGCTCATCTCCATTTCTAAGCCAAAGAGCTGGTGTTGTCCATAGACACCTCCTAGGTTATGTGGCTGGCATGATTGCATGTTTTCCAACTGCTAGGTTGGCAGAAGCTGGGCCTAAAAGCGGGAGCTCCCCCCGCTCCCCAGATTCGAACTGCCGACCTTTCGGTCAGCAAATTCTGCAACTCAGTGCTTTAACCCACTGCATCACTGGGGGTTCTCACCCTCCTCATAGACAGGAATAATAAAATCATAGAGTTGGAAGGGGCTTCAATGACCACGAAGTCATACCACATGCTCAATGCAGGATCTCTAGCTTTCAGTCAGCAAGTTCAGCAGCTCAGTGGTTTAACCCGCTGTGCCACCAGGGGCCACTTATATGAGTCTACACTGCCATATAATCCAGTTAAAGCAGATAATTTTACATGACAATGTGAAAGAGGCCAGAGGCTTCATCTATACTGCCACTATAATACAAATTGAACTGCATTGCATGGTCATATAATCCAATTCAATGAAGTTAAACTGCATTATATAAGTCTACATTGGCCATATAGTGCAGTTCAAGCTTCATTATAGTGGAAGTGTAGATGGAGCCACAGAAGCATTAAATCAAGTACAGTTTAGAAGGGGTTGGAATCACATTATGCCTCAGCTGTTATGATTGAGCCTCATGGCTCTGTTACTGACAGACGTGGGCGTAAGACTCCTCGAGAGTCAGATACTCTCGAGGAGCGAGAGAGAAAAAGACTGCGAGACATATTTGCAGCACCATCTGACGAGGAGTCTTTCGAAGGGTTTACGGAGAGAATGGAGGAGGGGCTGGTTAGCTCAGAGGAGGATGAGATGGATTGGACTCGGGTAAGGGAGGAAGTGGGTGCCACTGGCCATGATGGGACAGAAGATGAATGGGGACCTTCAGGATTAGACCCATGGTTTAGCTGGAGGGATGGGACGGGATCCACAGCTGGAGATGCTGTTGGGCGTAGTCAGAGGTGTTCCAGCTCTGACGAGGAAAGTGATGAGGAAACGCCCGGGTTAACGAGGACAGCTGACAGTGATGAAGATTTGTAACTGGCATAAAATGGGGCTTGAGAGCAATTGCAAATTGCGTTGGGCAAGGTAATCTGGGCAAACGCTTGGGATCCGTGTGTGTGTGGGACGCTTCCCTGAAGACTTGTGTGCTTTCCTGTGCTGTGACGTAAGTTGATTGGAATCCAGGGTCAGACGGCGGGAGGGATTGTGTGGGCATTTGTTTGTGCAAACCTGTGCTTACTCTTATTAGCTTGACCTTCCGTCGTCTTCTTGACGGACGCCATCTCCTGCTTTGAGAACTCGGACTGAACTGACCACGGCTTGTCTTCCCCCCTTCTTGGACTTGGAAAAACTACAAACGTCTGCTTCTGGCTTTGATCTACGGAACGGAACTGGTCTACTCAACTGCTACAATCCTTGGCTGATTTACTCGTGTTGGAGATCCTGTCTGCTGTGTGTGTGGGGGAGCGACGCAAGTTACTCTAAGCACAGTGTTGGCAGCAGAGAGGAATCTGCTGCCAATTAGTTGCATTCTTTGTATCTTTTGTTCCTTGGCTTTCGTTTCGTTTATACCCAGGCTGACGCAAGCAGTTTGTTTTTACCCGGATTAAACTCCGGTTTAATCCGGTTTATCTTTTGAACATTTACTTTTGCCCCTTTTTGCTCCTAAAGGCAAAAACTGCCTGGCCCTTGTGTTTTACGGGCATTTTTGAGTTCTGTAATCTAATAAACTCTGTTACTTTGAATCTTGTGGCGTTCTGTCCTTGACAGATTGCCCAACGCCCATAAAAAGTTTATTGCAGCAATAAACCCGTCAGGAAGACGATGGATGAGTTACGGGCCAAAGTAGACCAATTGCAAACGGCTTTTACCGTTAGCCAAACAGCTCAGGCTGTGAAAGGACATGTTTTGACTCCTGAACGCTTTGACGGAACCAGGTGCAAGTTGCCAACCTTTTTGGCACAAGTGGAGCTTTATTTTTCTCAGCTCAGTGCTCATGCTTTTCCTACAGACACTAGCAAGGTGGCCTTTATTTTGAGTTTGTTGACCGGTCCCGCAGGACAATGGGCCACTAATTTAATTTTGGGAAATGACCCAGTCAAGGACAATTTGAATAATTTCAAAAAGTTGTTAACTGATACTTTTGGGGATCCTCTCCGCACGGAGAACGCTGGGTGGGCTCTGTATCGGTTGAAACAGGGAAAGGGGACTGTTTTGGATTACTTAAATAAGTTTAACCTGTATCGCCACCAGCTGGATTGGGGGGAAAATGCATTCATGCTTTTATTTACTGCCGGGTTAAGTGATATGCTCCAGGATGAATTAGCACGCTTGGAGCCGGCTGAAAGCTGGGACGCCTTAGTAGCTAAGGTGCTGCGTTTAGACGCAAGGTTCGAGGCTCGTAAACACTCAAAAGCAATGTGTGCGCCACCCATGCATGTAACCAGGGCACCTGTGGTGATGGGGGAAGAGCCCATGGAGCTTGGGGTCTTTAAAAAGCTGTCTACAGAGGAAAAGAGCCGTAGGAGGCAGCTGGGCTTGTGTTTGTACTGTGGGAATGCTGGGCATTTTGCCAAAAATTGTAATGTGAAACCTTCCCAGCTTTCGGGAAAAGGCCAGCCCTAGTGCGACGTGAGTCCAACGCACTAGGGCTCCTCAAGCAGTCAACTGAGGGGAGGAAGCATGTTTTCGTACCCATTACATTATCTGTTGGGGGAAGGGAACTTGTTTCTACTTTGGCACTGCTGGACTCAGGGGCTACGGTCTCCTATGTAGATATTGAGTTTGCTAAGAAGCATGGCATTCCTAGAGTGCGCAAGGCATGCGACGTGTGGGTGGAAGGAGCAGATGGGAGACTGCTGGAGACTGGGGTGGTTAACCATGAAACCTCAGCAGTAACGTGGGAGGTGCAGGGAGTAACGGGAACGTTTGTGTGGGATATTACGAGCTTGCCTAGATATGATGTGATCCTGGGGATGGATTGGCTAGCTGTAGTAAACCCACAAGTAGATTGGGCAACACGTAAAGTGATCTTAAAGAGGCAGGATTGTTGCACTCTAAATGTTACTCATTCTGATATGGAGGGAGTGCCTGCTGAGTATGGGGAGTTCTCTGATGTATTTTGTAAAAGAGAAGCGGACAAATTACCACCGCACAGGCCATATGATTGCGCCATCAAGTTGGCAGAAGGTGCGAAACTGCCAGCAGGGAGGCTGTATGCCTTGACTGTACCGGAAAGGCAAGCTTTGCGGGAGTTTCTAGATGAAAATTTAGCCAAGGGGTTTATTCGCCCATCTAGTTCTCCAACTGCGGCACCAGTATTCTTTGTAGCCAAAAAGACTGGGGAACTTAGGCTGGTCTGTGACTATCGGATCCTAAACAAATACACCATTCGGGATAGGTACCCGCTCCCTTTAATCTCGGAACTGTTATCAAGGGTGCAAGGGGCTAAGGTCTTTACCAAGCTTGACCTGCGGGGGGCCTATAACTTAATCCGTATACGGGAAGGGGATGAATGGAAGACGGCATTTAACACGTGTTTCGGATGCCACGAGTTCCGAGTCATGCCTTTTGGGCTTTGTAATGCTCCTGCGGTATTCCAGAGGTTCATGAACGATGTGTTCAGGGACCTAATTGATCAATTTTTAGTGATTTATTTGGATGATATCTTGATTTTTTCTAAGGACGAGAAAGAACATCGTCAACATGTCAAGCAGGTTCTGCACCGACTGCGGGCTAATGGGCTTTTCGCCAAGGCTTCCAAGTGCGTCTTTCATGTGCCTGAAGTGGAGTTCCTAGGTCATGTAGTGTCAGGTAGGGAACTTAAAATGGACCCACATAAGGTTGACGCCGTCAACTCATGGCAGGAGCTGAAGACTAAGAAGGATGTACAAAGGTTCTTGGGTTTCGCTAATTACTACCGGGAGTTTATTCCGAATTTTGCAAAGCTCACGGTACCTTTGACGCAGCTTCTGCGCAAGAAACAGCCATTTGTGTGGGGGCGGGAAGCTCACGAGGCGTTTCTACAACTAAAGTCTAGTTTTCAATCGGACAACATACTAACCCATCCTGATGTTGACAGACCGTTCGTGGTAGAAGCGGACGCTTCTAGCTACGCGTTGGGGGCTGTATTGTCTCAGAAGGATTCCTCAGGGACCTTGCGTCCCTGTGGATTTTACTCGCGGCAACTAACACCCTTCGAGCAGAACTATACCATATGGGAGAAGGAGTTGTTGGCGATTAAGGTGGCGTTTGAGGTGTGGCGGCACTGGCTTGAAGGGGCACGGCACCAGATCGTGGTCAGATCTGATCACAAGAACTTAGAGCACTTGCAAACAGCAAAGAAGTTAAACCAGCGTCAAATCCGCTGGGCTTTGTTTTTCTCCAGGTTTAACTTCAAGGTGCAGTTCGTGGAGGGGAAGGCAAACTTGCGGGCCGATGCTTTATCCCGCAAGCCGGAATTTAAGACCAATGAGCAGGTAGTATGTCAGACCATCTTGCCTACTGCCTCTCTGTGTGTTGTAGATAATGAGCTTGGGTTACATGACCAGATCCTTGAGGCTCAGAAGGATGATGTGTGGACTCAGGAGCAACTGATGCTGCTCTCTGCAGGTAACCGTACCATACTGTCGCATCTCCAGGATCAAGACGGGGTATTGGTGCGTAGGGGGCAGGTTTACGTACCAGTAGGGACCCTCAGGTTGGAGGTGATTAGAGCCCACCATGACGAACCCATGGCTGGGCACTTTGGCAGGTTCAAGACCGTACAGCTTATCACCAGGAGCTACTGGTGGCCAAAGATGCGGCAAGACATTCTGCGCTTTTGTGACAGCTGCGCCGTTTGTCAGCAGAGTAAGACGCCTGTTGGGCGCCCTAGAGGGTTGTTATCGTCTTTACCTGTTCCGGAGAGGCCATGGCAAATCATTTCCATGGATTTTATTTCAGATTTGCCTAAGTCTGGGGGTTATACTTGTATTTGGGTGGTGGTGGATTTATTTAGTAAACTGGCTCATTTTATTCCTTGTTCAACCATTCCGGCGGCCCCTACGTTGGCCTTACTATTTACAAAGCACATCTATCGTTTGCACGGAGCACCCGAGGTGATTATTTCAGATAGGGCTCCGCAATTTGTGTCACGCTTTTGGAAACACTTCCATGAGTGTTTGGGGACTAAGTTAAACGTGTCTTCAGCTTTCCATCCGCAAACGGATGGACAGTCGGAACGGGTTAATGGGCTCTTAGAGCAGTATCTGCGTTGTTTTTGTTTAGATCAACCCACGGCTTGGGTAAAGTGGTTACCGGTGGCGGAATTTGCTTACAACAATGCGGTGCACACGTCTAGTCAGCATACGCCATTTGAGCTAACTTATGGTTTTCACCCACGGGGAGGTGTGGCGCCGTCGACCAATGTGGTCTCTTCGGACCCTGTGTACCGCTCTTCGGAAATGGCTGCATTGCATGATGTTGCCCGTCGCTTACTGTTGGAAGCTAAGGCAACGCAGAAGACTCAGGCTGACCGCCACAGGCAGGCAGGGGAGGAGTTGGAAGAAGGGGATTTGGTGTGGTTATCTTCCAAACATATTAAACAGGCTGGGGGAAAGTTTGCGCCTCGGTATTTGGGTCCCTTTCCTATCGTTAAAAAGATTTCTTCTGTTGCGTTTCGTTTGCGTTTACCGTCTAGTTTAAAGGTCCATCCAGTCTTTCATCGTTCGCTGTTGAAACTTGATACCTCTAGTCGTCGTGGTGCTATAGCGGAGGGTATCGCTGCCACTTCTCCGCCATCGGGGGAGGAGGCCTTTGTGAGAGGGGATAGTGTTATGATTGAGCCTCATGGCTCTGTTACTGACAGACGTGGGCGTAAGACTCCTCGAGAGTCAGATACTCTCGAGGAGCGAGAGAGAAAAAGACTGCGAGACATATTTGCAGCACCATCTGACGAGGAGTCTTTCGAAGGGTTTACGGAGAGAATGGAGGAGGGGCTGGTTAGCTCAGAGGAGGATGAGATGGATTGGACTCGGGTAAGGGAGGAAGTGGGTGCCACTGGCCATGATGGGACAGAAGATGAATGGGGACCTTCAGGATTAGACCCATGGTTTAGCTGGAGGGATGGGACGGGATCCACAGCTGGAGATGCTGTTGGGCGTAGTCAGAGGTGTTCCAGCTCTGACGAGGAAAGTGATGAGGAAACGCCCGGGTTAACGAGGACAGCTGACAGTGATGAAGATTTGTAACTGGCATAAAATGGGGCTTGAGAGCAATTGCAAATTGCGTTGGGCAAGGTAATCTGGGCAAACGCTTGGGATCCGTGTGTGTGTGGGACGCTTCCCTGAAGACTTGTGTGCTTTCCTGTGCTGTGACGTAAGTTGATTGGAATCCAGGGTCAGACGGCGGGAGGGATTGTGTGGGCATTTGTTTGTGCAAACCTGTGCTTACTCTTATTAGCTTGACCTTCCGTCGTCTTCTTGACGGACGCCATCTCCTGCTTTGAGAACTCGGACTGAACTGACCACGGCTTGTCTTCCCCCCTTCTTGGACTTGGAAAAACTACAAACGTCTGCTTCTGGCTTTGATCTACGGAACGGAACTGGTCTACTCAACTGCTACAATCCTTGGCTGATTTACTCGTGTTGGAGATCCTGTCTGCTGTGTGTGTGGGGGAGCGACGCAAGTTACTCTAAGCACAGTGTTGGCAGCAGAGAGGAATCTGCTGCCAATTAGTTGCATTCTTTGTATCTTTTGTTCCTTGGCTTTCGTTTCGTTTATACCCAGGCTGACGCAAGCAGTTTGTTTTTACCCGGATTAAACTCCGGTTTAATCCGGTTTATCTTTTGAACATTTACTTTTGCCCCTTTTTGCTCCTAAAGGCAAAAACTGCCTGGCCCTTGTGTTTTACGGGCATTTTTGAGTTCTGTAATCTAATAAACTCTGTTACTTTGAATCTTGTGGCGTTCTGTCCTTGACATCAGCAGCACTTAAATTTTAACCAACAATTAGTTCACACTCTGAGCAAATGATTAAATATGATTAGATAACAGGTATATACAGCAGAGGTAAAATTTCCACAGTTTAAAAAAGAATAACTGTTAAAAGTTAATTTGTATTATAATTGCAGTGGGTTCTTGGTGTCCACTGGGGCTTTGTTCCAGTACTGGGGCTTTGTTCCAAATAGCAAAATCAAGGTTTACTTTTTGGGAGATGGGGGTGAATGGTCTTCACACCATGGATGGTTGAATCTGTGGATGCAGAAAGGGCTAACTGCATAATGCTTTTGTTTTTTCACTGTTAAGACAGCCAAATGCCCAATTTTTAAAAAGTTACAATAAATCTTCTGGCACTTTCAAATGGATTTGTCAGGATAATCATTAGATCATTCACAAATGCACTAAATCTGTATAATTACTTTTTAACCTTTTTAACCTTTTTGTTTTTCCTAATGATAAAAAGCTAGCTATAGGGAGCATACTATGCCCCTACTAAACTCCACTGGTTGCTGACAAGTTTCTGGGCGCAATTCAAAGTGCAGGGTTTTTTTAATCATGTCAGAAGTGACCTGAGAACATATTGCAAGTCACTTCTGGTGTGAGAAAATTGGCCATCTACAAAGACGTTGCCCAGAGGATGCCCGGGTGTGTTACCATCCTGCTGAGAACTGACAGACGGGAGCTCACCCAGTCTCGCAGATTCAAACCGGCAACCTTCAGGTCAGCAGTCCAGCCGGCACAAGGGTTTGCCCCATTTCGCCATCTATAAAGCACTATATGCTTCAGGTTCAGCCTGTCTTCAAGACCACATCTTTTTGGTCACTATATTTGATGACTTACTGAGTGATCACTGTGCATTTTATGAGGACAGATATTGTACACAGCTGCTATTTTATTGCTTGTCGGGTTTTTTAGTATTTTTAACTGATAGGGGTTTTATCGCTGTTTTATGTGTAGTGGGGTTAATTTTAATTGTTATTAATTTTACCTCTTTGTATTCTATTGTATTTGTATTGTGTTTCACTACTGCGTGCATCCTGTGAGATGCCCCGAGTCCCTCCAGGGAGGTGGCGAGAAACAAATAAAGTTGTTTATTATTATTATTATTATTGACACAACGACGTTGTATGACACAGCAAACAAGATAGATATGCTGGATTTCGGTTCACAAAATCACAAGTCGAACACTTCCCAAGTGTCTAGGACTGTGTGATGAATTTTCGGATGATGCGTGCAGATCCCAGTAAGGTAGCCTTTTGCAGTTGGCAGATCGTAATTTTGTCAATGTCTATTGTTTCCAAATGCCGGCTGAGATCTTTTGGCACGGCACCCAGTGTGCCCATCACCACTGGGACCACCTGCACTGGTTTCTGCCAGAGTCTTTGAAGTTCAATCTTGAGGTCCTGATAGCGGCTGAGTTTTTCCTGTTGTTTTTCTTCAATGCGACTGTCACCTGGGATGGCAACATCAATGATCCAAACCTTGTTCTTTTCCACAACTGTGATGTCTGGTGTGTTGTGTTCCAGAACTTTGTCAGTCTGGATTCGGAAGTCCCACAGTATCTTTGCGTGTTCATTTTCCACAACCTTTGCAGGTTTGTGATCCCACCAGTTCTTAACTGCAGGGAGGTGATACTTGAGGCATAGGTTCCAATGAATCATTTGGGCCACATAGTTGTGCCTCTGTTTGTAGTCTGTCTGTGCAATTTTCTTACAGCAGCTGAGGATATGATCAATGGTTTCATCGGTTTCCTTGCACAGTCTGCACTTTGGGTCATCAGCTGATTTTTCGATCTTGGCCTTGATTGCATTTGTTCTGATGGCTTGCTCCTGGGCTGCAAGGATCAGGCCTTCTGTCTCCTTCTTCAGGGTCCCATTCGTGAGCCAGAGCCAGGTCTTCTCTTTATCAGCTTTTCCTTCCATTTTGTCAAGGAACTTTCCATGCAGTGTTTTGTTGTGCCAGCTGTCAGCTCTAGTTTGTAGTGCGGTTTTCTTGTACTGGTTTTTTGTCTGCTGTGCTTTGAGGAGTTTCTGATTTTTGACTTCAATCAAAGCAGGTTCTTCACTTTGTTTTACATATTCTGCCAGGGCATGTTCTTCTTCTTTGACTGCTTGTTTTACTTGCAAGAGTCCTCTGCCCCCTGATCTTCTAGGCAGATACAGCCGGTCAACATCACTGCGAGGGTGCAGTGAATGATGAATGGTCATAAGTTTTCTTGTTTTTCTGTCCAAATGGTCCAGTTCCATCTGTGTCCAGTTTATAATGCCAGCAGTATATCTTATGACAGGTATGGCCCAGGTGTTTATGGCCTTGATGGTGTTGCCTCCATTGAGCTTGCTTTTGAGAATTTTTCTGACCCTTTGTGTGTATTCTTTACTGACCACAGTTTTCACATGTTCATGCTTGATGTTGTCCAGCTGTAATATGCCCAGATATTTATAGGCCTCTGGCTGGTGACACCTTATTGTTTGGCCATTGGGCATATTGATGCCCTCACTTTCAATTATTTTTCCCTTCTTCAATGCCACTGTCGAACATTTGTCCAAACCAAACTCCATGTTGATATCAGTGCTAAAAATTCGGACAGTGTTGGTCAGAGATTGGATTTCAGTTTCCGTTTTCCCATATAGCTTCAGGTCATCCATGTACATCAAATGTGA
This sequence comes from Anolis carolinensis, assembly GCF_035594765.1. Taxonomy (NCBI): domain Eukaryota; kingdom Metazoa; phylum Chordata; class Lepidosauria; order Squamata; family Anolidae; genus Anolis; species Anolis carolinensis. The sequence continues at coordinate 101,000,729 of NC_085845.1, read as the reverse complement.
AATTTTGTGAGAATTCTTAGATGTTTGTTTTTTGTAAGATTGTTGACAGAGGGATCATGGCAATAATGAAAAGCAGAGGGGACAATGAGTCTCCCTGGAAAATTCCTCTCCTGATGTTGACAAGTCCATAACTTTCATTTCCAACAAACAGTTCAGTTTTCCAGTGCTCCATCATGTTTTCAATGAAGGTGCCAACGTTTTTACTAATCCCGATGGCATCCAGGCACTTGATGATCCAGCTGTGTGGGAGTGAGTCAAAGGCCTTTTTGTAGTCAATCCATGTCATGTGAAGATTAGCTTTTCGGCTCTTACAGTTCTCCACTCTTACACTCTTACAGTTGTTATTATTATTATTATTATTATTATTATTATTATTATTATTTAATATCTCTATTCAGAATCTCCAATACTAAAGGGGCCGGGCTGTGGTGCAGGCTGGTGAGCAGCCTGCTGCAAGAAATCACTCTGACCATGAGGTCATGAGTTCGAGGCCAGCTCGTGGCGGGGTGAGCACCCGTCAATTAAAAAAATAAAAAATAGCCCCTGCTCGTTGCTGACCTAGCAACCCGAAAGATAGTTGCATCTATCAAGTAGGAAATAAGGTACCACTTATAAAAGTGGGGAGGCAAATTTAACTAATTTACCACGTTGGAATGAGGAAGTGCCGTCATTGGATGATGAAATGGATGATGAAGCAGCTGCTCCCCCCTGTGGCCAGAATCGAACATCCCCTCAGGAGAAGGTTAAATTGCCTCTGCGTCTGTCTCTGTCTCGGTTCTATGTGTATATGGGCATTGAATGTTTGCCCTATATGTATATAATGAGATCCACCCTGAGTCCCCTTTGGGATGAGAAGGGCGGAATAAATACTGTATTATTATTATTATTATTATTATTATTATTATTATTATTATTATTATTATTATTAAAATAAACAACAATGATAACATCAAACATCATTGTTTACTTCCCTTTTGTATCTGATATAGGTTAGACAAGTCGCTATTAATTAATTAGCCCTACAAAAGTAAAAAAAAAAATGACCTCAGCTACAGACTATGATTCTCTCAGTTCAAGCTTCAGAATTTCTAATGGTAGATTTAAAACATAGAAAATAATATTATTTAAATTTCTGCAATAGTAACAGGTGAATTTCTAGAAAAGAAAAAGCCCTGTGTTGTACTTTGAAGGCAGGCAGGAAAACATAGCTAGAATTTTTGCATGCCTCAGGCACATTTTCTTATGAAAAAAAACCTATACAAATGTGGGCAAGAGGGTAGCCAAAATAAAATCATACCTTCATTATAAGACTTCCATGACCATCCCAATCAATTTGCATGTTCTCTCCATAGCTGAGGCGAACAGCAGACATGACAGTGTGCCAGATATGGAGAGCTCCTAAAGGTGGGGGGAGGGATCAGATATTTGAATGAGAAACTTACAATAACCCGAGAAATGCAATCTGCATTGGTACTGTATCCACAATATATTCCAAAATCTGAGTTAATTCTATTGCATTTATCTATTTAAAAAAAACCAAGACCTTTAAATACTTATTGCAGTTGATCCATTATCAATTGCTTGTCATACAATTTAGAAACAATCTAAATTATATTTCATACATGTTGCCTTTATAGTGTAGTATTGTAAGCAAGTCTTCACATACATATTTTCCTGCAATGAACACTGGACTTCTCAACAATGCGCAATACACTCATCTGACAACATTTGCTTTTCTTTACAAAATGTTTTTAATTAATTTATTAAATTAAATACTTTAAACATTTGAAACATAATACGAATGGGTTGCTGCGGGTTTTCTGGGCTGTATGGCTGGGTTCCAGAAGCATTCTCTCCTGGCATTTCACCCACATCTATGGCAGGTATCCTCAGAGGTTGTGAAGTCTGTTGGAAACTAGGCAAATGGGTTGTCGAAGGCTTTCATGGCCGGGATCACAGGGTTGTTGTATGTCTTTCGGGCTGTGTGGCCATGTTCCAGAAGCATTCTCTCCTGCGGATGCCTGCCATAGATGTGGGCGAAACGTCAGGAGAGAATGCTTCTGGAACATGGCCACACAGCCCGAAAGACATACAACAACCCTAGGCAAATGGGGTTTATAGAACTGTGGAATGTTCAGGGTGGGAGAAATAACTCTTGTCTGTTGGAGGCAAGTGTTAATGTTGCAATTGGCCACCTTGATTAGCATTGAATAGCCTTACAGCCTGGCTGCTTCCTACCTGGGGGCATCCTGTAACGAGGTGTTACAAGCTGGCCCTGATTGTTTCCTGTCTGGAATTCCCAGAATACAGCCCGGAAAGCTCACAGCAATCCTGTGATTCCAGCCATGAAAGCCTTCAACAACATATAATACAAATGTCTTATCTCACCTTCTGTTCCCAGATCTACATCCTCCCAACTCTCCCATTATTTACATAGCATTATAAAAATACAGCACTGTCAATTCTAATACTTCTACAATATTCCACCTCAATCTTTCTTGGACATTTGGTGGTTTACATTCACCACTGCTTTTATACATGAAACTACTAAATGGTTTCCAAGTTTTATCAAATAGATCTTCCTTCAATTTACCTTTTTCTAATATTAATTTATAAGTTAACTTTTCTGATAGAGCTATCACCCATATCCGATTTAACTAATTCTTTATCCATGGAATGTCCAGGGTGGGAGAAAGAACTTTTGTCTGCCTGAGGCAAGTGTGAATGTTGCAATTGGCCAGCTTGATTAGCATTGAATGGCCTTGCAGCTTCAAAGTCTGGCTGCTTCCTGCCTGGGGGAATCCTTTGTTGGAAGGTGTTAGTTGGCCCTGATTGTTTCCTGTCTTGAATTCCCCTATTTTCTGAGTGTTTTTTTTCCCAACATTCTGAGAGAATACTTCTGGAACATGGCAATACAGCCCAGAAAACTCACAGCAACCCATTTCCCATATTGTCATCCAAGATTCTTTAAAGGTATCAGAAACTGAATGTGGGAATTTTCCCATGCAATACATCTGTTCTACCACTTATATAGGAATCTGGCTATTTGGTATAGGAAAACAAATGCACCCTCTGGCCTAATATGGGGTACTAGTAGAAACATGACTCACCTTGCATGAAAGGAAGTTGTATGTCCTGCCCATTCAAAGAGATGCCGCCACCATGTTTTAGTTTAATAGTGTAGTTCTCATCCTGAAGTTGAACAAAGACTGAATGGGTGCATACCGCATCAGGATCGTCTGCACACTAAAGAGAAATCAAGGTGTTAAAACAGTGTTACTCTTTCAATTTTGCTGTCCTGTGATGGATCTGACCATTTGTTTTAATAACAATTTAGATCTTGCCACAATAAACACTATTATTGATAAATCTGGCTACATGCACCTATATGATCAAACAACATCACAGTCAACAAAAGAACACAATTTTCAATGAGACAATGGCCCCATCTGCACTGCCATTTGATGCAGTTTGAAACTACATTATGCGATAGTGTAGATGGGATCAATGTGGGTATACCTACACATATTTAAATTGGTTTAACAGGCATTCCCTTTTTTCAAGGAAATGGGATGGGAGTTATGAGCTAAGAATATATCAAAGATAAATTATCAGCTCCATTAGCAAATTTCAGAAATTAGGACTTGGCAAGGAAATGGGATGCCAAGCTATACCACCATACTGTTATAAAATTGATATACATCTGTTTTATAATTACGCTTAGAATGCTGTGTCAAATCAACACATAGATCTGATAGTGTTGACATTCCTCCAAAAGTCAACTCAAAAACCAGACAGACAATGCAGGAACACATGCAGCACATCAGCAAATATGAGGACAGTGTTTCCTCACTTATTGCAGAGGTTACGTTTCAAGACCACCCGCAATAAGTGAAAATCTGTGAAGTAGAGGAGCTATATTTATTTTAATATTTACACATTATATTAGTAGTTAAGTGGCCTTTTTTGTTTGTCTGTACAGTTCAATACACAGTAATGTTATGTAGTAATTATTGTATTTACGAATTTAGCACCAAAACATTGCAACATTTACTACAAAAACAATGACTACTAAAAGGCAGACTGCCTTGGAGAATACAGAACCTTGGATAAGTGAAGCTTGGATAAGTGAGATTCTACTGTAGCAGAAGTTATTATTACCTGAACTGTCTCTATAAAGACAGAAAATTTGTTCTCCTCACAATCTCTAGCAAATACATAATGGCAGATGCCACTGAATGTGAAATGCTTGTTGTCAAAGCTTTTGAAATGAGATTGGCCAGTGACAAAGCATTCACCTATGGAGGAAAAGAAGAAAAATGATTTTAAATTAAGTCAAACCAAAGCATCTATTTAAAATAGAACGATCTTGCTCTTATTAAGGCAAAGCAGAAACAAAAGTAGACATTGTGTTGATGTTGTTCTGTGCCTTCAAGTCATTTTCAGATTCAGTGTGGTTTTCTTGGGTTGAGATTATTTCATAGAATAATAGAGTTGGAAGAGAAAACATGGGCCATCTAGTTCAGTGGTTCCCAACCTTTTTTTTTGACCAGGGACCACTCTCCAACATTAGTAACAAAAGGATTACAAATCAGTTTTTGGTCAACTTTAGATTCGGTTTGGTTATTTGGGGTGCTGATTCAGAAAATTGCATTGGATAGACCACATCAGCTCTAGTTTCTGATACGGAGCATATGCCATCCAGTAGTAGCCATGTGCTTGCCTACATAAAACCATATTTAATAATCTAGAGTTGATGTGATGTATCCAATGCAATTTTCTGAATCAGCACCCCAAATAATTCCAGGAACAGGCTTAAAAACGAAGACACCAAGTTGCCCCTGCTTCCAGATGCCACATGGAATGACTCCACTCAGGGGAGGAAGGAGGAGGAGAAGCAGCAGTCAGGAGGCTTGTTACCGCACCTTTCATGGGTAGTCAGCCTCTCCCCTCCTGACATCCCCATTGCCTTGGCACTATAAGAGTGTTTCATGAGACCAGTTGCTCTTGTTGCAACAGTGTAGTAACTGTGAGGCCACGGACCATATTTCAGTTCTTGGGGACCACTGGTGTTCCACAGACCACAGGTTGGGAACCACTAATCTAGTTCAACTCCTTTTGAATTACCCAAAATTTTCATGGCTGAGTATGGAATTGAGGCTTGTCACTAGAGTCATAGAAAAACACTCAGGCCACTACTTCTGAGGACTGAGGAAAAACATATATTGGGCTTTGGCCCTTTAAAGTTCCCTTTAGAACAGGGGTCCTCAAACTTTTAAAGCAGAGGCCCGGTCCACAATCCTTCAGACTGTTGAGGGGCCGAATTATCATTTGTATGATAATACATGTATATACACAATATATATATATAGTGTGTGTATATATATATATATATATATATATATATATACACACACACAATATAATTTACAATAATATATAATAATTATAACATATTGTATATACATATAATATTCATAATATTATATTGTAATACGATATAATACTAATAATACAATATAATAATATTAATTATATATTTTATTTTACATGTAATATTACTAATAATATTACAATATATTGATACAGTACAATACAGTAATTTATTACCAGTATTGTACTATGCTAATAATATAATATTGTATGTAAATTTAATTTGTAAGCCTCTCTGAGTCCCCTTCGGGGTGAGAAGGATGGCATATAAATGTAGCAAATAAATAAATAAATAAATTTGAAAGGAAAAAAACCCCAACAAATTCCTATGCACACTGCAAATGTCTTATTTGTAAAGCAAAACAACAACAGCAACAGCAACAACAATGAAAGAACAATACAATATTTAAAAATGAAAACAATTTTAACCAACATAAGACTATCAGGATTTCAATGGGAAGTGTGGGCCTGCTTCTAGCCAATGAGATAGTCGAGTTAATTAGGATTGTTGTTGTTGTTGTGTGCCTTCAAGTCATTTCAGACTTTGGGCGAGCCTAAGTCAAAAATTATTTATTTATTTATTTATTCATTTATTTATTACATTTATATCCCGCCCTTCTCACCCCAAAGGGGACTGGGAGCAGCTGTATGTACATACAATATATTATATTACTAGCATAGCACAATATTAGCATTATATGTCATCATATTGAACTATACCACTATACTGTAATATTATATGTAATAAATAACATATAATTAATATTATTATATGGTACTAGCTGTGCCCGGCCACGCGTTGCTGTGGCGAAGTATGAGGCCCCTTCTACACAGTTGGATAAAATGCACACTGAAGTGGATTATATGGCAGTGTTGAGTCAAAATAATCCAGTTCAAAGCAGATAATATAAGATTCTAAATGGGTTATATAGCTGTGTGGAAGGGCCTTGAGTCTACACTGACATATAATCCAGTTCAAATCAGATAATCTGTATTTTATAGGCAGTGTGGAAGAGGCCTAAGTGAGGCCTAACTCTTCCTGTCCCCTGGGCTGAGTGGGTTGCTAGGAGACCAAGTGGGCGGAGCTTAGCCTTCTAACTGGCAGCAATTGGATAAAAACAATTATTCCTCTCCCTCTAATTAGGACTTTATTTTTCTTTTCTTTTTGTTGTATGAACGTAGAGGCATGGATGAAAGGTTGTGCTGCCAAGTTTAGTGTTTCTGGGAGTTTTGTTGTTTTGTCCTAGGCCGAAATTTCATTACCCTTTCATATATATATATATATATAGATTATTATTAGTATTATATTGTACATGATAATATTATTATCAATATTATACATATATACAATCTATTATATTATTAAAACTGGTATAAAATATTATATTATAAAACTGAGGGCAGGGGCCAGGTAAAAGACCTTGGAGGGCCGCATTCGGCCCCCGGGCCTTAGTTTGGGGACCCCTGCTTTAGAATAATAATAGTTCACCTTACGTAGAAGTTCTTATAAAAAATACTGAAGTATAAAGGGACTACATACAAGTGAGAGACTGAATAACTAGTAGAAACAGATGTTTAAAAAATTAGGCAGAAGGCAGGTTTCTTCACTGAGTAAAACAGATGAAATACATTCACTGCTCCTTCTCAATCCCAAGATCAACATACCTGGGCAGAGTTCATTGTCACAGATCCAGAGGCCATGCCTACAAATACTGGGACATACAAATTTAATAAATTAGATATATGGACAAATTTAGTGTCTCTTGCTAATGATGTACCAGTGTTGTGTGTGTGAGAGTCTTCAAGTCATCTGCCAACTTATGACAATCCCATGAATTTTGTTGACTTTTCTTAGACACCAATAACTCAGTGATGGTTTCACCAGTTTCTTCCTCTGAAATACTGCCTACAACATTTGATATTCATTGGTGGTCTCCCATCCATGCACTAACCAGGACTAAACCTATTTATACAGCCTAGGAAGTTTATGCCCGCATTAAACATCTATCAAAGAAATGTCATTGTGGGAGAAGGAAGTTTAACTCTGTTTCACACTAATATACAAATCCTCCCTTCTATTGTCAATAGCCATAGAGAAAAAAATAATAATACAGTAGAGTCTCACTTATCCAACACTCGCTTATCCAACATTCTGGATTATCCAACACATTTTTGTAGTCAATGTTTTCAATACATCATGATATTTTGGTGCTAAATTCGTAAATACAGTAATTACTACAGAGCATTACTGTGTATTGAACTACTTTTTCTGTCAAATTTGTTGTATAACATAATGTTTTGGTGCTTCACTTATAAAATCATAACCTAATTTGATGTTTAATAGGCTTTTCCTTAATCCTTCCTTATTATCCAACATATTCGCTTATCCAACATTCTGCCGGCCTGTTTATGTTGGATAAGAGAGACTCTACTATACAACCAGTTATTTTATTGCTTGTTTATCTTCCCTGTAACTAATAGCAGCTCTGGAAAAAGAACAAGTTTCTCCTCTTGTAATACCCTAAATCCTAATATCTTATTTTTGCTACCATGGCATATGTCAATAAAACAAAAAAGATAATGAACAGTGACCCCAATTATCTATCTCCCCTAAAAGTATAGTTTAGCATTGACAAAATACTGTGAGATCTTCTGTGCCATATTTTAAATGTGGCAATTCTGTCCTTTACATTTTATTGCCTATGAGTTTTATTGTATTAACTTTTTTTCTATGAACACATGCTTGAATATTTATATGTAGCCCTTGAAAATCACTGTGTGCTTCACAACACATTTCCCAAAACATTCCTAATGCATAATCATACAAGGTCTGAAATGTAATAGAAGGAGCCAACACCCCAGTCCCTGGTGACTTGTGAAAATATTCATCAATTTCATTACACTATTATATTTACCATGAATTGCAGTCCTGATAGACAGAAGAGCCAGGAGCATAACGCTTGCCAGAATGTGTGCAGGAACATTCAGAGCTGTCAACACAGACATCTCCATCTAGAAGCTTGCCCTCTAAATAAGCCACCAAATGGGGAGGGGGGAGAGAAGAGATTAAATTGAGAACTGTGCATGCGCTGCATTCTAAATTCAGTTTCTATTTTATTTTATACAACAAATTTTAATACTTATAAATTATAACTTTTATAACCTCTATGAGACTCTCTAGGAGAGATTAGTGGGTGAATCTTAAAAGGGTCTGGGATTATACACACACACACACACACACACACACACACACACACACACACACACATATATATATACATACACACACACACAATCCAGTGGTTTTCAACCTGTGGGTCCCCAGATGTTTTGGCCTTTAACTCCTAGAAATCCTAACAACTGGCAAACTGGTTGGGATTTCTGGGAGTTGTAGGCCAAAACACCTGGAGACCCACAGGTTGAGAACCACTGAATAATATTTTTATCAAAGGCTTTCATGGCCAGAATCACTGGGTTGCTGTGAGTTTTTCGGGCTGTATAGCCATGTTCCAGTAGCATTCTCTCCTAACATTTCACCTGCATCTATGGCAGGCATCCTCAGAGGTTTATTCAGACGTCTATTTGCCTCTCTACTGAAAAGAGCTAAAACCAACTCACTTGCATCTGAAATATTTTATTTATCAGTTCAATAGATGGTGGGAGTGATTTATCTGAATTTCAGCAATGCATTTGATAAGATTTTGTCAAGATATTTTAATTAGTAAGTTAACTAGACATGTATTCGTTTTCTTCATGTAGCTGCTTCAATTTTGTCAGATTTTCTGGTTGCTACTTTTAGGGAATGTATTCTTAGCAACTCCTGCCAACCTAGCAGTTCGAAAACATGCAAATGCGAGTAGATCAATAGACGCTCTGGCAGGAAGGTAACGGCGCTCCATGCAGTCATGCCGGCCACATGACCTTGGAGGTGTCTATGGACAACGCTGGCTCTTCGGCTTAGAAATGGAGATGAGCACCAACCCCCAGAGTTGGTCATGACTGGACTTAACGTCAGGGGAAACCTTTACCTTTACTATTCTTAGCAATCTCCTAGACCAGGACAAAACATTGTTTTTTATATAAAACCAGGGTATGGCTAACTGAGTAGTTTGAAAGACATTCTTTCTTCTATCTGAGTTTTTAATGTTTTTATTATAATGCCATGAATACAAGACTACAACTCTTAAAAATCAGGAAATAGGAAATATAGATGTTGAATAGTATCTGAGAGATGGGAATTAAAACCCACAGAATACTACAGATCATCATTCAATGTCTCAAACATGAAGCCATCCCCTTGTCAGCTCTAGATGTCCATGTGGGGACATGAGAGAAGCCTCCCGCAGGATGGTGAAACATCAAACATGCAGGCGTTCCCTGGGCAACGTCCTTGTAGATGGCCAATTCTCTCACACTAGAAACAACTTGCAGTTTCTCAAGTCGCTCCTGACACAAAAAAATACACTCTAATTTTTCACAGATGAAAACTGGGACATATTTGGTCAAGCAACATACAAATTTGATGATAAACGTTATCAATAGAGAAGAATAAGTAGATTAGGAGAGGCTTCAGCAGCATGCCTTTTCTTGAATTGTCTCCCTCTTGCTGATTTTTCTGAACACAAACTAAAGGAACTGGAATAAGCTGAAGACAAAAAGAGAAAGTAGAAGGATCGTGGACACAGTTTTGGGCACCACAAATCAAGAAAGATATTGATTAACTGGAAGGTGTACAGAAAAGAGCTATCAAAATGATCAAAGGCCTGGAAGCCAAGCCCTATGAGGACTGGCTTAGGGAGCTGGGTATGTTTAGCTTGGATAAAAGAAACCCGAGAGGAGACGTGTTGCCATGTTTAAATATCTGAAAGGATGTCACATTGAGGATGGAACAGGCTTATTTTTGGCTGTTCTGGAACCTAGGACATGGAACATGGAACAACCTAGGACATGGATTCAAATTGCAGAAAAAGAGATTCCACCTGAACATTAGCAAGAACTTCCTAACTTGGGATAAATTAGATGAACACCAACCCATGCAGAAACTCACACAAACCTTTATTTCTTGTTACTATACAGTAACTGTAAAATAAAACAGACATACAAACAATATAGCAGCAGCCTTATTTGAAGACATGGGTGTGAGAAGAATAAATACTTCTAACCATCTGAAAGAGGACATGGATTTCCTTCTTCAAATAAAAAGAGGAGATCCTGTTCAAAGTTCCCTCTGTAATCAAACTAGTAAATGCATTACCTGGGCAGCTGCAGCCATCAACACATTTTTCTTGACACACTTCATTGACATTTAAGCTCTGGCAAGTTTTGGCACAAGGGGATGTGCATTCCTTGTACTCCAAGCCAACTGGACATTGTATCCCTGAAAAAAAGTACGGTATGTGGATTGGAGACATAAATCCATCAAGAATCTCCCAGGAATATGTTTAATTCATGGAAGGAGGAGAAGCTTCTAAAATTTAAATCCTGATTCTACTTTGTTTTTCAAATTATTTTTTTAATTTCTAAGGCAGTCAATATATCAAAAGAAATACAGTAGAGTCTCGCTTATCCAACGTAAACGGGCCGGCAAAACGTTGGATAAGCGAATATGTTGGATAATAAGGAGAGATTAAGTAAAAGCCTATTAAACATTAAATTAGGTTATGATTTTACAAATTACGCACCAAAACATCATGTTATACAACAAATTTGACAGAAAAGGTAGTTCAATAAACAGTAATACTATGTAGTAATTACTGTATTTATGAATTTAGCACCAAAATATCATGATGTATTAAAACATTGACTACAAAAATGTGTTGGATAATCCAGAACATTGGATAAGCGAGTGTTGGATAAGTGAGACTCTACTGTATATATTAACTTACAGTGAACATCTGACTTTTGAAAAATGATTTTGTAAATGTCAAAGGCTTTCATGGCTAGAATCACTGGGTTGCTGTGAGTTTTCTGGGCTGTATGACCATGTTCCAGAAGCATTCTCTCCTGACGTTTCACCCACATCTATGGCAGGCATCCCCAGAAGTTGTGAGGTACCTCACAACCTCTGAGGATGCTTGCCATAGATATGGACGAAACTTCAGAAGGGAATGCTTCTAGAATATGGCCATACAGCCCGGAAAACTCACAGCAACCCAGATTTTGTGAATTCCCAGAACCATTCAAAAACAGTTTAATCCAAAGTAAGCTTCGGGCAAAATTCCGAGTTGTTTTTTATTCTTGTCTTTTTCCATTTTTCAAAGATGCTGCAGATTAAAACGGAAACTTATTAAAACTGAAAATGAGATATGTAGATACAGCATGTATAATAGCCACTTTCTCAAACAGTCGACCATCTCTCTTAAAAAACGAAACCACCTAAGAGATTAAAGTGAATGCTGAAAAATACCTAAACATGGATCTCAATACTCCAAAAAGTGCTAAAATACATTTTTAATTTTCTGCTGGTCTTGCTAAATAGATTATTGCAGAAAGTAGTAGAGTCTCCTTCACTGGGGATCTTTAAACAGAAGTTAGCTGGCCACTTCTCAGGACACTGCTTTAGCAGCAGATACCTGGATGGGCAGGGGGTTAGACTGGATGGCCTTTTAGGTCCTTTCAGTTCTATGATTCTTCAGCTAATAACATGCACACTCATGTCACACAACATGAGATAAATGTATATATAATGTATACAGATTTGTGGATCATTTTAAAGAACAGATTAGTAAGGGAATGTGGCAAATTGATTTATGAATGTGCAAAATGCAACTAACATGGGAACAAATAGTCTGATGTGTCATTCTCCAAGATTAACTGATTCAGAATCTACATTTTCACAACTTACGGCAGTCACTGGTTGCTGTCCATCGTTCCAGAATCACACCATGTTGGGCACAGGTCCTGGCATACTCTAGAAAAACTGCGCAATGGCAGTTTTTGTCTTGGGCACACCTGCACATGTCTTCTTCACATAGATTAATAAATTGTTCTGGATCAACCACATGATGACATTTGGAAAAAACAGTTGAAACTCTTAGCAGCTGGCAATTTTCTACACTGATCTGGAAATACAGAACAATAAAAACAATTACAAATTTCAACTTTAAGATTAAGCATCAAATTTTAACGGTTTTATGGTATTTATGTTTTATTTTTATATGATGTATTGTATTGTATTGTTATTGTTGGTTGTGTGGCATTGAATATTGCCTTGTTTTAAGCCACTCTGCATCACCTGTGGGGTGAAAGAGAGTGAGATATAAGTATAGTAAGTAGAATAAAAAATGTGCTATAAAAATGCTTGTATTTGAGAAAGTTGATTAAGAGAACACATACTGCCATAATCTGGATGGTTGGAAGCCAAGTCCTTCTTCCCCGCAAGTCCTGCTCTTCTTTCTTTATTCTGTTTGTACTTTTAGTATTAGTTGATATTTAATGTGTGTTTATGCTGTTTTTAGTTTGTTTGTATTATCCCACATATGTTTTTCACACAGTATAAAAAGTGTTTTTTTGTCTCAGTGTTTGTTTGTTTTTAAATAAGAAGCAGATGAGAAACAAACTTTAGTGGATAATTTGACCTAGAATCAAGGAAAATAATTAGAAGAGTGGCTTACTTCATTTAGTGAGACGAACACTCTCTTCATTTCAAATACATTTTCCAGGTAACAGACAACTTTAAATGTGGATATTAACATACAACCAAAATCAAAAACATGGCACAATGTGAAGTAAAAGATAGAGAAGCTCAATGTTTCTTTTTAAAAAAAAGACTAATAGCCGATTGTGGCATAGACCATGAACCTGAAGAACATCCCTGAAGAATCTATACACTCATGTAAAATAAATTTGCATAATTGACTAGGAACCAGAAAAACTCTAGGGCCAAACTAGAGACATTACCAAGGAAGAATTGAAGACTCTATCTGCAGCAAAAAAAGGCTCATTGGATGATAGATAAAATTTCAAATGGCTAAAGAGAGGCAAGAAGCAAAAGTGAAGGGAAACAAGTCAGAATTATGAATGCATAATTCATCCACTGTGCAGAGGGACAAGGAGAACTATATCAGGCAATGTAAATAAATAGAAGACACCAGGAAAGTTAAAACAATAGATTTCTTCAACAAGATATGAGAAATGACAGGGAATGATAAATTAAGACTGGGGATGCTGTATGTCCAACAGAAGGCCTTTCCGCATAGCCATATAACCCAGAATATCAAGGCAGAAAATCCCACAATATTTGCTTTGAACTGGGTTATCTGAGTCCACACTGCCATATATTCCAGTTCAAAGCAGAAAATGTGGGATTTTATTCAGCTGTGTGGAAGGGACCAGCAAAACACCGGGCTGTGCCGGGCTGTGGCACAGGCTGGAAAGCAAGCCAGCTGCAACAAATCACTCTGACCAAGAGGTCATGAGTTCGAGGCCAGCCCGTGCCTGCGTCTTGTCTCTGTCTCTGTTCTATGTTATGGCATTGAATGTTTGCCTTTATGTGTGCAATGTGATCCGCCCTGAGTCCCCTTCAGGGTGAGAAGGGCGGAATATAAATGCTGTAAATAAATAAATAAATAAATATGATCATGAAGATGATTTCACTGAAGAAGTCAGTAAAAGAGATGACAAGTTTGTTCAAGGGAAGAACCTTTTGTCAATGAATTTATAGTTTTAGAATGGAAAATAGGAGCTTGTCTCAAAGCACTTGGGAAAAATAGATGGCATACCACTTGCTATTTCAAGCTTCAAAAACAGAATACATCTGTCATAAATTGACTCTCTTCCATAGTATGTGGTATCACTGGCCTGCAGGCTCAAGAGACACAAAATCCACAAGAACATGTAACAAAAAGTCTTTATTTTGGTGCCTTTCAACACAATTAAATTATAAAACCATACGCCACTAGATGGAGATAGTGTTCAAGCCTGGCTAACTGCTTATCCAAACCCTTCTATTTGAAGCCAGCTGCTACAATTATTACAACTCTTACTTATCTGTTACCACAATTAAGTCCAAAGGCTTAGCTGGCTCCTTCCCTCCTTCTTCAACAGTCTCTCTCAATAATTCCTCTTGTTTGTCCTTCTGGCCTTCCTTCTCCATTCTTCCACCTTCCTTCTTGCTGTTCTGTGTATTTTCCCATTTCAACCCCTGCTCCAAGGTTCCACACACTCTTTTCCACACCTCTTGAGCCTGCACATTATTATCCTATTATCCCTTTACATACAAGTATACTCTTCCAGGCTCCATTCAGGATTCTCTGCTTGAGCAGTTCCCTCCCTGTTACACCATCCAAATTCTAACAAAATCAGCTGACCAATATGGAAAACAAAATACAAGCTCATACCCCATGTTTAATATACACTCTAGTCCTCAAGAAAGTGTTTTGCAGTCATAACCCACCATTGAGTAACTCTGCAATGCAAGCAGCATACAGATCAATATTTTATCATAAAGGCTACCACAAATAAACCAAGAAATGTCAACCACCGTGTCAGACTACACAGAGAAGCATGTGATCAATTTCAACAGAAAGGAGCAAACCACAAAAATTAACAAAATCTGGCTACTGGTATTTAAAAAAACTTTAAAATCAAGACAGTAAATAAATAACTTTCAGAAAACAGGGGAATTCCAGGCATGAAATAATGAGGGCCAATTAACACCTCCCAACAAAGGATTCCACCAGGCAGGAAGCAGTCAGGCTTTGAAGTTGAAAGGCCATTCAATGCTAAGCAAGATGCTCAGTTGCAACATTCACACTTGCCTCAGGTAGACAAGAGTTCTTTCTCCCACCCTGGACATTCCACAGGTATATAAACCTCACTTGCCTAGTTTCCAGCAGAGCTCACAACCTCTGAGGATGCCTGCCATAGATGTGGGTGAAACGTCAGGAGAGAATGCTTCTGGAACATGACTCACAGCAACCCAGCAATTCCAGCCATGAACGCCTTCGACAACACAAACCAAGAAATGCCAGACATCCAAGTTGGCTCCAGAAAAGAAAAAGGAATGAGGAATCATATTGCAAGCATATTTTGGATAACGAAGGACACAAAAGAAATTCTGAAGAAAATCCTATTGTGCTTCATAGATTTTAGCCAAGCCTTTGACTGTGTGGGTCAACAAAATTATATCTATTTATTTATTTATTTACAGTATTTATATTCCGCCCTTCTCACCCCGAAGGGGACTCGGGGCGGATCACATTACACATATAAGGCAAACATTCAATGCCTTAACATAGAACAAAGACAGAGACAAACGCAGGCTCCGAGCTGGCCTCGAACTCATGACCTCTTGGTCAGAATGATTTGTTGCAGCTGGCTGCAGCTGGCTGCAGCTGGCTGCTCACCAGCCTGCGCCACAGGTGCAGATAATTAAAATTATCTATATTGTAAGCTTTTTGATAGCTCTGAGAACCATACACAAACTTCTCCCTCCCTTGTAACACTAAAGTGATTAAAGAAAGAGTGCTTGATTGGCTGAAAGGCATCATAGGACCCTTCCACATTGCCATATAATCCAGATTATCAAAGCAGATAATCCACATTTCTGCTTTGAACTGGATTATATGAGTCTACACTACCATATAATCCAGCTCAATGCAGATCATCTGGATTGTAGAAGGGGCCTTAGTAAAGTTCTCTGTAAGCATATTTTCCCAGATCTAAATTCTACAACCTAAACCAGCCCATTTTACTGTCTTTACCTATGATTTATCTGTGGACTATAGGTCCTTGTCCCAACAGGTTTTCAATCACAATTCTGTAACAAGTGTGATGCTACGATCAGAGTTATCATCAACCAAAGCCACTGGAAGGATTCATACTCATGAAGAACATGTCAAAAAATGCTATAAACAGTATGTGAAGAGGATAAAAGAACAAGCAAATTCTACAGGGTAGTAGGCGAAATACCATCTCAACCACAGCTATTGTTCTCTGTCTCCTATAGCTGACAATGGCACATTAAATTGAGCAGAGGAATGGGAGAGCTCTGTGCTATTGAGGCCGAGAGTGGCAAACAAGGGAAGCTGTGTTCTTGGTATAAAAGATGAAAATTCTTCAGTAGGCACTGGTATTGCCAGACTGCTATTAATAGAACAATGTTTAACTTTGACAGCAAATATATTAGAGTAATGTTTGAAAATGCCATTGGAAAATAAATAGGCTTCCCTTCTTTAGCCTGAACCAGAAAGTCCCTCTTTCAAAGCAGCTACATTTGACAAGTAGCTGACACAGATAGGACTGTTGCAGTCTAATATCTGGTTCTGAAAAAGTTGGCTTTGGACAAACAGCCTTGCCATTACCCAACACTGAGTGACGATAACTCATATCCGAGGGAAGAAATGAATCTCTTTCTGAGTGTAGATGTAGAAAAAGTGGAATATCTCCTTCTTGAGGATAAATGTCTAAAATGTGATATGTTGCATGAAAAACAATCAGTCCATCCCTGATTAACTAAGCATCTATGTCAGTGGGCAGATTTAGCTCTCTCAGGATGATTTACAATTTAGCTATAGATTAAAAAAAAAAACTATTGGTCACAGGTGATTTACATAGCCCTTAATTAAGTACTGAAGCCATCATAATGCAATAGAATCTCACTTATCCAAGCTAAATCTCCTGACAGACCCCACCTGGACATGGAAAGCGCCTTAAACGTATATTTAAACGTATAATTATGTATATTTTTAATGTATATTCTTAATGGATTTTTAAATTTGATGAAAACTGTTTTTTTGATGTGTATTGTTTATATTGTAAGCCGCCCTGAGTCCCCTGATGGGTGAGAAGGGCGGGGTAGAAGTGATGTAATAATAATAATAATAATAATAATAATAATAATAATAATAATAATAATAATAAT
This sequence comes from Anolis carolinensis, assembly GCF_035594765.1. Lineage (NCBI taxonomy): Eukaryota > Metazoa > Chordata > Lepidosauria > Squamata > Anolidae > Anolis > Anolis carolinensis. The sequence continues at coordinate 100,983,433 of NC_085845.1, read as the reverse complement.
AATACGGGCTGGCAGAACCTTGGATAAGTGAATATCTTGGATAATAAGGAGAGATTAAGGAAAAGCCTATTAAACATCAAATTAGGTTATGATTTTACAAATTAAGCACCAAAACATCATGTTATACAACAAATTTGACAGAAAAAGTAGTTCAATACATAGTAATGTTATGTTATAATTACTGTATTTACGAATTTAGCACCAAAATATCATGATATATTGAAAACATTGACTGCAAAAATGTCTTGGATAATCCAGAAACTTGGATAAGCGAGGCTTGGATAAGTGAGACTCTACTGTAGTTGCAGATTTTCTATACTGTGGTGCTTTCATTAATCAAAGGTATGTCTACGGTCAAGAAATTAAGATTTGGAAGGGCACCTATAAAGGAACTAGATCAGATCCTCACTATCAAAATCAGTTTTGTCCATGATATGGTATTTTCAATCGTGAAAGCTAGATAGTGAAGAAAGTTGACAGGAAGAAAATCAACTACCAGTAATTAGAAATGTGGAATTAGATTAGTGTTCTATAGGTACTACTAAAAAGATTTTTTAAAAAATCTTGGTCTTAAAGCCTGGACTGTCCCTAGAAGCCAAAAGGATGAAGCTGAGATAAACATACTTTGGACACGTCATGAGTGTTGGAAATAGCAACCTTCTTCAAGCCTCCAATAGTTGTTTTGTATATAATTCAGATTACTTACTGTATTATATATGTGTGTGTTGATATGCAGTTTTATTTTAATTCTATGTTGTGGGAGGGGCTGTAGACCACATGACCAGCTCTAGAATTGTTCAGGACTCAGACTATTTTTTAGAAGAACTGTATGCTTTCAGACACCAGTAGAAACAGTATGCTATACAGAAGCCATTCGAATTTTAATGTAGAAACTGAGACTCTATTAGACTCTCAGACCAGAGAGATGCTGTTGACTTTGGACTGTTGATTATAAGAAAGATGCCCTGTGTTACCTACACAGAGAAACTACTTCAAATCCTATCTGTAACTGATATGCAAAATACCTGTATACATGAAATTTGTGAGTAAACTACATTACTTTTAAATAAGTCTGCTTATTTTTATCTCTTGAGAACATAATTTAAAGGCAAATATATTTTAAGAGAGAGTAGATGTTTCTGGCAACTAAAAAACACTTCTGAAACTCTGCTATCTATGTATCTAACTATCTGATTTTGTGCATTGGCATATCTTTGTCCCTAACAGTTCAAAGAGATACCTAGGTATATCAGTTTAATAGCTGAAGGATCTAATTACCTTGCATGAATGCCATTTTCTCAAAATGTGATGGCATCGTTTTTCAAAAGGTTATGACTTCTAACAACGTCATGCATTTCCAAAGATTATAAAATCTCTAAAAGGTTATGGAGATTTACATGTTCCAAAAATAAGAAGACACAACTCACTAGAAAAGACAATAATGCTTGGTAAGGTAGATGACAGTAGAAAAAGAGGATGACTACAGGAAAAATGGATAGGTTCAATCAAGGAAACCACAGCCCTAAATCTACGGGACCTGAGCAGGGATGGTGATGACCAGGACTCTTAGAGGTCTCTTATTCACAGGACCGCCATCAGTTCATGCTGACAATATTCCATAAACAAATTGGAAAATAACTGCACCCAGTCTGTGCGTAAATATCCTTTTGGCAAATGTGAATCTCCATGAATATGTAGAGACCACCTTTTGAAAACCACTTGTCAAGGAAAGCGTAACTTTGTTAGAAGTCAACTTTCTGAACAAGTGATAGTCATAAGCAGCCATGTAATGGCACACAGGTTACTCAGCTGTTAAACTGAAGAACCATATCTTTAAACTGCCACATCACTACAAAAATATATTTGATTAGTAGAGTTTTTAAGATGTTTATTTGCAGTTGCAGTTGCCCAAAAGCTATGCACTCCCTTGAAACCTCTTAGTTTAAAACATGTACTCAGAGAACATTTCTTATCGAAGTTCAGTTACAGGTAGGATGTAGCTTCTCTCTGTGTTGAGTACACAGGACACCATTCTATCAATAGTCCATAGCCTTTAAGTATACTTGTACTCACTGAAGTCCATAATCATACTTCTGTACTGAAGTTTCTAAAGCAAACTTCTCTACTGAAGTCCAAACAGCAACCTGCTTTCATTGAAGACCAAACACATACTTCTCCATTGAAGTCCAAATAGCAACCTTCTCTATTGAAGTCCAAACACACTCTGAATAAAAAATGGAGTCCTGAGCCTGCACATGCTCAGTACAATCACATGTACATAACCCCTCCCACACCAAAGAGCCAAATTGGCAAATTAACATTCACAGGTTAGCAAATATATACATTAACAAATAAATAGTGAGAGGCTTAGGAAGTTGCTATTTCCAACAGACATCAACATGGGATGACGTTGAACTCCAATTTCAGCATCAAGGATTGAAGAGAAATAATCTCCCTCAGGTCAAATGTTGCAAGGGATCAGAAAGGGGGCATGCTGGTCTAGATGCGTCTTCCAATCTGGCAGCCAGGTTTGACAACAGCACATCATCTATTACCTCTCATCAGCCCAATTTTTTTAAAAAATATTTCAATGGAAAATATGTACTGATATTCAAAAGCATACTTTGATAAGCTTTCCATCAAGTTAAAAATATCCTCTGAGAAAGTGAAAAGTTGGAAGTGCCATCATGTTAATACTCAATTCCACCACCAGTGGCCAGCTGTTATTGAAAAATGATGACACTACAACTCAATGGGAGTTGCCCCATTTAACATGGCCTCCCTTGTACCAACCTCATCTGCCATATCAGATGTGATGTTGCAGGTCTGATTTGGTGGGGCCACTCGCCGGCATTTTTTTTCTTCATTGTTCATGGCCCATGAATTAGCAAAATGATAGCTGTTTTCCTCCAGAATCCCTGCAATTGAGAAAAGGAATAGAAATGCATGGATCTCCAATTCTGTGTGAAAGTATGCAGTTACAGAACAACCTAGGTTATGACTTGACAAAAGGCACAGCACTCTCTTTTTAACTTGTTTCTCAAAATGAATGACCCCTCTAGAATAATAGCTAGGGTGACTAACTTTCTGCCATTAATTTAAGAGAGATTTAGTCACAACAAATTTTGCACATTTTAGCATCACAGCATCACTCTAGCAAAAGTTCATGGAATGAATCCCAAGTTAACAAAACATCTGTCAGTGAAAGGTTCCACTCCACTTTTCCTCCTTCCCCTCTGTCTGGCTGGATTTTTAGCAGCATCAGTATTTGAAGGATTATCAAGTTTGGCTGGAGAAACACAGACATTCAATGCTAAAAGGATCGGATTCTGCTTTAGTTAATCCTATTGCAGTAGTATGTGCTTGCCCACAAGAGGCAAGGTGCATAGTAGTTGCCTCCAGAAACCCTTACTGACCATGTGTGAAGAGAGACAAAATTCATACAGATAAGCCTGCCTCACTAGCCATCCTATAAGCATATTTTTACAAACAGATTAGGAGGTTTGGCTATAAAACTAAAAAAAGGGGGAAGCTGCTGAAATGAAAAGTAATCTCTTAATAAAAGAAATACAGTAGAGTCTCACTTATCCAAGCTAAACGGGCCAGCAGAACCTTGGATAAGTGAATATCTTGGATAATAAGGAGGGATGAAGGAAAAGCCTATTAAACATAAAATTAGGTTATGATTTTACAAATTAAGCACCAAAACATCATGTTATACAACAAATTTGACAGAAAAAATAGTTCAATACACAGTAATGTTAAGTTGTAATTACTGTATTTATGAATTTAGCACCAAAATATCATGATATATTGAAAACATTGACTACAAAAATGCCTTGGATAATCCAGAACCTTGGATAAACGAGTCTTGGATAAGTGAGACTCTACTGTATACAAGGATTCTGTGGAAGGTCACAAGTGCTTTTGCTTTCATAATGTGGAATTATCTGACTTGGTTGTTTCATTTCACATATGCACAATTAGTTATGAATGAAATGTTTATGGGAACATTGAGTTATGAATAAAAGATTTATGGGAATATCTCCTCTTTTTCTTCCTCTTCCTTTCTCTCCTCCTTCCTCTTCCTTTTTCCCCCTCATCATCTCTTCCTCCTCTTCCTTCACTTCCCAGTGACACTTAGATGGATAGGATTCCAGGGATATAAATATACATGTGCGAGATACAAAGCAGTGACTGTTCTGCCCCCACCCCGTCATAAAAGCTTGGAAGGTGAACTGGCTGTGCAGAGAACAGATCAGGGACTATATAGTTCAATCAAACAGGAATGTATTAACTGACAAGAATTTTAGACTTTTTCTCCTCCTGAGTCTCACTACAAAGTCTTTATGAAGAGAGGTAAAGTCTTTGAGAGATCGACACAGTTTCTGGCTGAACTGAGGCTCTTGAATATTTATTTCTTCTTATTGTCTCTTTCTTATATGGTGTTCAACTGTCTCTAAGATGGTCTCAGTATTAAACTCAGACTGGACTTGAATACAGCTCCAACTGGACTTGAATACAGCTCATATAGCTCCAACTGGACGTGCTATTTATACACCTTCCGGCCTTCCTCTCTCTTCACTTCCAGTCACAAAAAGGCTGACTCTTCCAAAAACCAGAAGTGCCTTGCCTGAGGCTTCATCCCTGAGAGGATTCTTAAAGGGGCAGGGCGATGGAGGTTTCAAATGCAAAGGGCTGTCTGGACTGACTCCCCAAAAACTGTACATAAAAATATTAACTAAAAAGGGCTTAACTAGGGGTAAACAGAGCTGAAATCAATTTTATTATGACCTAAACATGAAAATGTCCTGTACAACCAAATTTCACAATAAATTATTGATTATATTTTAGTTTATTAAATGAGAGAGGGGGCTAAACAAACAATTTTTGCAATTTTCCCATAGTTCTTTACCCATATTTCCTTTAAAAAATAAATATGGAGTCCCTCATTATGAAGCCAAGGCAGCTTAAGGGATTGTGGTTTTATGTTGGCTCTATCAAATTATTTTTGTGCACACAAAATGGGACTCGTGGCAGATGCATTTATTTTTATTTTCTGTATGTGCATGTACACATAAAGTCAGTGGCATGCAGTGTTTTGAATGCTGGATGAGGGAGGACATTGGGGATCCCCAATGTCCATATTCACATGCAAACTTCCCCTCGTTTCTTCACACTTTAAAATTGGAGTCCCACGAATGCCATCAGATGATGCAAGACTTTTTCCAGGGGCATTTTTGGAGCCAGGTAGCTATCAATTCTAGTTATCTCTATGGACTTAGAAACATGAAAAGGCATGAAATTTAATGTGTGATGACAATTGTTGCATTTCTCCATGTAAGTAACATTTTATGATGCTTACTTGTAGACGTTCAAATGGGCGGTCTTAAATTTTCCTCAATTATACTATTGCCTCATTGCTCCACTAGGATGGACCTCTCTATAGGAATTTCCAAAATGTCATAACATGAGTATTTTCCAAAATCTCAAGGTTTTGCATTTCCGTCATGGCGTAATTACTCTTTTTTAAAAAATAAAGGAAATAAAAGCTATACAGGTGGAGACTACCCTTCCACGTATGATAGCAAATGAAATGGGTGATTGCTGTTGACATGGTTGTAGTCCATAACGTGGGATGAGGTAGACTAAATTCTCCATTTTCAAACAAAATGGAAAGGCACAGAACACTATGATAAGAAATTAATTTAATTTAACATGGCCCAAAGGAAATGGAGCTCTTAGAACCCTAGAACAACTTTTTAATGGAGATCTTAATGGCCTGAGGGTCAGGTAATTTGTAATTGTTTTAATGGTATCATGATTTGATGTTTTGATTGTATTAATTTGTCAAATGTTGGCTTATGTAGTGTTTATTCCTGTTTAGGTTTGCTTATATGTTGTTTTTGTTGTATTTTATGTTATGTATTTTTGTCACTCAACCATTATACGCTGCTTTAAGTCCCACCCATGGGAGAAAAGCGGGATAATAATAATAGTAATAGTAATAATAATAATAATCCCTTTAAAAATACAAATAATAATAAAATGCAAAATAAACATTTCAAAATAAGATATAAAAACACAACTGACCTCTCAAGCAAATGCAATTATGAAATTTTTACAAAAGATTATTGTTCTACTTAACTTCATTTTAGTTTTTGCTAAATATAAACCAATATATTTAAAATTAATACATAACCATCATCAGTAATATTAATATCAGAATTTAATCACTTTGACTAAGGTTTGGAAGGTCTTGAAATTCATTACCTAAAAATCCGATCTTATCTAGCAGCAGAAAATAAGCTTGCACCCTCTTCAATGTGACATATTTAAACACGACTACCATGTCCCCTCACAGTCTTCTTTTCTTTAAATTAAGTACAGTAGAATCTCGCTTATCCAACATAAATGGGCCAGCAGAACGTTGGATAAGTGAAAATGTTGGATAATAAGCACCAAAACATCATGTTTTACCAAAAAAATCAACAGAAAAAGCAGTTAAATACATGGTAACATTATGTAGTAATTACTGTATTTACAAATTTAGCACCAAAACATCGCAATGCATTGAAAACATTGACTACAAAGCACTGACTACTAAAAGGCAGACTGTGTTGGATAATCCAGAATGTTGGATAAGTGAAGGTTGGAAAAGCGAGGCTCTATTGTATACCCAACTCCCTATGCTGCTTCTCATAGGACTTGGCTTCCAGACTTTTGGTTGTTTTGGTTGCTCTTATCTTGAAACATACTAGCTTGTCAACGTCCTTCTTGAATTGTCATGCCCACAACTGGACACAGCATTTCAGCTAAGTCTGACTAAAGCAGGCTTATTACTTTGTTCAATCTAGATATTATAGCCCTAGAATTGCATTGACTTTTAATGCATCACTGTGAACTCCTATTCAGTTTGTGGTCAAATAAGGCCCTTTCCACACAGCCATATACCTCCGAACATCAAAGCAGAAAATCCCACAGTATCTGCTTTGAACTGAGTTATCTGAGTCCACACTGCCATATATCCCAGTTCAAAATGTGGGATTTTATTCAGCTGTATGGAAGGGGCCTCAGATTCCCAGAACCCCTTCACTTGTACTGGTTTCAAGCCAGGTGTCATCCAACTTATATCTGTGTGCTTCGTTTTTATTGCTTAAGGAGGAGGAAAATGGAAAATGTCAAAACAGAAGGGCAATAAGTTTTCAGGAGAAATTCAGTGCTCTCCTCAAATCACACAGATCTTAGGGTTTAAATTTGGCAGGCCTCTTTGAATCAGAGAAAGTGAAATTGTGCCAAGGTGGAGAGCAAAAGCTATAAGGGGAATTGGGAATATATGCATGTTACATTGATTCACACCTTGTATCTCCCTCCAAGCTTTCTAAGGCAGCCACCATTCCATGCAAAAGCAATGATGCATATCTTAGGATCTTTTGTAGATAGTGAGGAAAAGGGAACCATGGCATGAAAACATTGACTACAAAAATGGCTTGGATTATCCAGAGGCTTGGATAAGTGAGACTCAACTGTATTTATAATCTTTCTTTTCCTTCCTGCTCTCTATTACCTTAACATGGCAAATTCCATTGTCTTCAGCCATTTCTGCTGATCTCCATGCTTTGCTCAGTTTTGATACCAGCGGACCAATCGCACTTGAGGGGTCTTTATAACCTTAAAAGGCTGAGAATCACTCTAATACATATTTACCCCTGCAGTCGGAGTGAAGCTAGAATCCTCCTCCTTCCCATCTTTAATTATCTCAGATACATTTGTAAAAGATGACTGAGATATTTTAGTTTATCAGTAAGATTGCACTTGTTTAAATTCTTTGTCCTCACCTTCCAGGATCCTCTTTTGGCTTCTCCCACTTCCCTGCCACACAAAATTGGCAGGTGTGGATTGGTAAACTATTGCCTTTCAGAATCCTTCACTGACCATAATTGTTTGAGTGCTCTTGTTATAAGCTATGCTAATGTGACTTACAAGATGCCTCTTGTCATATTCTGGACAAGAGGCCAGGTAGGGACAATGGTTTCGCCTGGAAAAAGACAAACCTCATATTAAAAGAACAAATTGGATCTTTCCTATGAAGCCCCTTCTCTCCTGTTGAGACAAGGAAATGGTCTCATTGTTGCATTCCAGAGAGCAATCAGCAGCTTGATATCTTATTTACTCCTAATAAATCTTACCAAACTACTACATCATACTTGTCGGCTTTGTCACATGTGGCAACTCCATTGTTTTCATCATAGGACTATCTAAGAGTTGATAGGAGGCATTGCCACAGGGTGACAGAGGTCCTGTGCTGAAAACAATGGAGCTGTCACATACAACAAAACCAAGCAAGTATAAACAAATATTGGAATAGCATGGGGAGATTCCAGAAGGCTATCCCCCTACTGATTCCAGCAATTCAAGAGGGGGATCCCAGACAAAGGGGCTGGAATACACAGCACTTTAGAGCTCTTCCAACTTAGTTTCTTAGATTCTAATGTGATGTATGGTCAGAATATTTGTACGATCTCTCATTTAGGCTACAATCCTGTACACATCTGGGAATGTTGCTTTGTAGAGACTGTTATTTCAGAGTCACAAGCTGGAAGAGAAACTATGATTCACTGGTTGCTTCATCCTGGATTGTCTTTTCTTTCTCAACTTCTCAATCAACTTTTGACTGCAACATGATGTATTCCAAAAGCAACAGGAAGTAGCCACCCAGTCTTTATCTATATGCCAAAGGGAGATTTACTATCTGCCCATTCTGGACAAATGTCATTCATTCTGATGGGGCACTGGGATGGATTCACTGGCTGTAGGACAGAAAAGAATGAAATGGGGACTCTCAGTGTCATTTCTTCCTGCAACTTTGCCAGGATCCATGCCCCCAAATGCCCCATAAATGATAAGATCTCCATAGGAGACACACCTTAAAATAAGGAACACATCATGGAAGGTGACACACACAAGGGAGTAAAAATAAACAGAAGTGCACAGTGTGAACAGCAACATGAAAAACCAAGAGAGAGAGGCATTTTGAGAGCCTGGTGATATGAGGCAGAGTAAAAGGGAAATGGAACTGGCAGCATATAATTATTAAGACAGCAATACATTGTGAGGTTGCAAGCTGAGACAACAGAGGGAAGTGATACAAGTGGAAGCCTGTAAGAGGTCAGGGAGGATGTGTTGCAAGGGTATGAGGGTAACTAGGGAGCAGGAGGGAAACTGAGTTAATGGTGCAAGTGGTGGTATGTGGGAAACAAAGGAAAGGGGCACTGAAAGAGGGCAAGGGAGGGGTACGAGGAGAAAGTAAATTCAACAACAGAGTTCCAAAAGCAAGAGAGGGGAAAAGGATCTTTACAACCTTCAGAATCTTAAGTGCTACCTTCAACATAGTATCTAACTTAAGCAGCAATCATTACCAAAATTTAAGTAGAAGCAACATCTAAATGCACCTGTATCGAATAACTCTACGCAGTTTTCTTACTTGGTCAGTGGACTGAGTAATTAAAGTTCAAAATTTACTTCATCAATCTCTCCATCAAACTGGCATTGTTATTTTTCCAACCTCTTTCAGGCCGATGAGTTAGAAAGCCAGAACTCAGTGACAGAGTATCCTAAACTGACCAACTGGCCTACTGTTTCAGTACAGAAAATTGCAGACCTGATAACTGGTTTAAAAATGAAATCGCTGCTGGTTCAGATTTAATTATCCCAGAGATTTTGAAATCAGATCCTGAGTGGTGGACAGTCTTGTTAGCAGTGTTCATCATCATTAACAATACGGGCATCCTACCAAACAGTTGGTGATTTGCCATTATAATACCAATCTACAAAAAGGGTGACCCTACTGATCCTTCCTGTTACCGGCCAATTAGCTTTCTATTAGTATAGAAAAATTATGCAAAATTCCTATTAATTAATTTGCAGACCTGGCTGGACCATAATAAAGTCATCGGCCCTGAGCAAGCTGGATTATGTAACGATAAAGCAGCCTTGAATCACTGCTTAGTACTTTTGCATTTGGCAAACAAATACTCTACACATAAAGCTTCCAAGCTATTTGCTGCTTTCATTGATCTAAAAGGAGTCTTTGACTCCATAACAAGAAACCTGTTGTGGGACAAACTGAGGTCTTTGAATATCGATCCCAGATTTTTGTTTCTATTTAGACAATTGAACACCAATGCTGTTTGCCAGAATGTGCATGGATGCACATTCAGAGCTTTCTTTCACATGCTATAATGGGAATTTGTGGCCTGATTGCTGCAGTTGGAAGCTAGGTTTGTACTGCATTAAATGGTGAGTGCAGATAGGGCCTCTGAAATAAGGACAAGATCATGCAAACAAACAGAAAAGTAATAACAAAAATTTATAAACAATTATTGGAGTGGGAGACAAAAGAGACTGAAAAATCTTATATGATAAGATGGAGAGAAAACATAGGTAGGAGTATAAAAATGGAAGAATGGCAAAAAATATGGGAGATAAAACTAAAGTACAGTTGTGTGATGGATTTAAAGGAAAATTGGTATAAGATGGCCCTTAGGTGGTATATGACGCCACAAAAATTAGGAAAATATAAAAATGTAAGAAATAAGTGCTGAAAGTGTGAAGAATACAAAGGATCCTTTTACCACATGTGGTGGACGTGTGGAAAGGCGAAGAAATTTTGGAAGGAAGTAAGAGATATGTTAGAAAAAATACTAGAAATAAAAATAGCACATAAACCGGAATTATTTTTGCTAGGCATATATGAGCTAAAAATGGATAAAAATAAAGACACATTACTCTACCTCCTAATAACAGTGGCAAGAATTTGCTATGCCAAATTTTGGAAGGAAAAGGAGATACCAGACGAGAAAGAATGGTTAAATAAAATCCAAGATATAAGAAATATGGACAGACTTACCTTCTTACTATCTAAAAGTAAAGACATATATATAAAAGAGACAGACTGGAGCAGAATTACAGAATATTTAAAACAAAATATATATAAAATAATGATATAAAAATAGAAAATAATAAAATAAACAAAGGGTAAATATGGAAAAAATGGCTAAGAAAAGTAAGAAATATATTAAAAACCAAATAAGGAGTAAAAACATGAAGATATAAACCAAAGAACCAGAAACACGGAGAAGGAAAAATCGAGAATTGACAGTGGATCAAGGAAAAGGACTAAAACTCTCCTAGAAGAGTCCCGGGAAGTCATCACCAAAGAAAATCTAGATTTTTCTTATTTTCTATCATCTTTATCTTGACACTTCTTGGACACAATTTCCTCTCCCCCCCCCCTTTTTTTTTCTTTCTCCTCGTACTGTCAACCCTTTCCCTCCCTTTCACCGACTACTTTCTCTCCTTGTTACTTGACTTTCTCTCTCCCCAAACTTTCTTTGATTTTATATGTTCTTCATGATTTTAGATTCACTTTATATTTTGTTTTAAATGAAAACTGTAATAAAGATTATTTAAAAAAGAAAAAGAAATAAGGACAACTGCAGCCAGTGTAGTTCAGTAGGTGGAATATTGGTCTAGGCTCTAAAGACAAGTTCCAGTTCGGCCATAGAAAATCACTGGGTAAACTTGGGCAAATCACATTCTTTCAAGGCAAGGTAAAAGTAATCACCCCTCAACAAATCTTGCCAAGAAAACTCCGTGCTATGTTTGCCTTAGTATCACTATAAGTGGGAAATTACTTGAAGACACACAACAACAGGAATTACGTACATTTTCAGTTTTTGCTGAACTTCAGCTCCCACCATTATTCTTCCTTACATATGTTGAATAGGTTGCTGAGACTTGGGAGCTGTAGTCAGTCCAAAAAGACTTGGAGGCATGCAACAACAAATTGGCAAGTTGGAGCTGGTTCAGAGAAAGTCAACAAAAAGCATAAAGGCTATGGAGAACAAAATATATGAAGAAAGCCTGGATCCACAGGCCATGCTTGATTTAGAGAAGATTGAGGACTGACATGTCCCAGAGGGCCAAACCAGGCCTTATGAGTTCAAATTTCAGGATAGTGTAGTTTGGCAATGAAACCAATTGCCTAGAGATGGGATGGAGTCTCCTTTTCTGGATGTCTTTTAAAAAAGCTGGAATGATACATGCTGGCAATGTTTTAGGTTGAGCCCCTACCCTGAGGGTGCTTCTACACTGATACTATAATCCAGTTTGGAACCAGTTTGAGAGGAACCAGTTTTGCTGTGCGGGTGATCAGAGCTAGAGGTTGCATTCAATGGCACGTGAATCCCCTTCCAACCCTTTGATTCTATGATTCTATGTTGCATTTCTTTGGGAATGTTACTACTTCTTTTTGTCTGCAGTACATATTCTCATCCCTACTATTATATATCTCATTATAGATAAGCATATTACTTGAAACTTGGTACCTCCAAGCTGTGATAGCCTCAAGCTGAATTTGCATTACTAAAAGACATCCTGATCTGCCAAAATCCAACTCTATAGCCTCAACCCATTTTCTTGACAAAAACCATTTTTTCCTCCAGTAAACAGTGCTATCAGGAGCAACACAGACAGGACCACAGCCAGAAAAAAAATTCAGGGGCGGAGGTGAAACCTTTTTGAATGAAGAGTAGTTCCATAACGCAAAATAATTTAAAAATCAGGCTCCATCGATAAACTTCAGTGGAAACTCAAGACAGATAAACTTCAGTGGACACTCATGGGGATTTCATTAATCAGTTAAAATTCATGAGTAAACCAGTCTTTTAAATAAAACAAAATTTTCAGTGGGGGTTGAACCCCAACATCCCCCCCCCACCCCACACACACACACACACGGCTACAGCGCTGGGCACAGGACAATGATTTTGTTGGGAAAACAGCACTGGGTATTTGCAATAAATGGTGCTATCAAGAGTGACATGGGAAGATGATTTTGTTGGGCAAATAGAGCTGGCAATACCTAGTGCATATAAGATTTCAATATTGTTGACTCTGAGCATTTAGTTTGCACATTATGCAAAATATTATCTCTGTATTATAATTTTCATTCTAATTATGCAAACTCCAGCTGTTATATTTATTTCTACCACTATGTTCCAGCCTTGATACCATTTTTATGCTGACCTCTAATGTACAAGAACCAGTGGAGTTCAGACTGCTGGACTTGGAACCAGGAGACCCAAATTCAAATTTCTGTTTTAATACTTAGAAGGGTGTTGTGGGGATTCATAGGAAAAGAAAAAGGAGCCACGGTGGCACAATGGGTTAAACTCTTGTGCCAGCTGTTAATCTGAAAGTTGGGTTGCTGACCTGAAGGTTGCCGGTTCGAATCTGCGAGATGGGATGAGCTCCCATCTGTCAGCTGTAGCTTGTGGGGACATGAAAGAAACCTCTCAATTAACACATGGGTAATTGGGTAACGTCTCTGTAGACAGCCAATTCTCTCACACCAGAAGCAACTTGCAGTATGTTCTCAAGTCGCTTCTGACATAATTAGAAAATAGCAAGAAAAGGAACCACATAAAGTGGCCACATAATTTTTTGTGGTATAAAAATGAAGTATTTTTGTCATGTCCAGACAATCCCAGTGGTATTTTTCTCTGATCACTATAATTTTTTGTCAACAGCACTTTTACAGATAGCAAAAAGCTAAAAATGCCTAAAAATATTACAGGATGCCTAGGAGTGAATGCATTTGATTTACAGAAAAGAAAAGTAAGGACAAACAGCAGTGATTGCAGGAAAACCCCAAAACATATGATTTCCTTCAGAAATTGCAATACAATATTTGATAGGGAGAAAACAGTCTAGTTTGACTGTTTGCCACAATACATGAGTAAATCAGCTCATTTATGCAATGATCAACAGTGCTGCCATGCAACAACGGTTTGTTTAAACTTTTTACATTCCTTCTTACCTCACTCAGTTCCATTTTTCCACACAAACATATGTGTAATAGTCTGCCCACTGAGGCAATACACTATGCAACAGGATTGAGGAGAAAAAATTCTCACCCTTTAAGGTCTACGAGACACTGTTGTTTTAAGCTACCCTGAAAATCTCATAATGTGTGTGTGTGTGTGTGTGCATGCGTGTGCCTCAAAGATGGTCTACATGTCCCATCCTCTTAAGATTACCTTCCCTAATGTTACTTTCTTTTTTCCTTGATATAAATACAATTTGCAGCCTCACCTTTGCACATGCTTCCTCCTCCCCAACCTCATTATGATTTATATTTCAAAAAGGAACAGTACTAAATAAATAAACAGAATCATTTGGAAGAGTCCACATGGGCCATCCAGTCCAACCCCCTGCCATGCAAAAAAAAAATTAAATAAATAAATATAATAGAGTATTTAGCTGTGAAAACCATTTAGTTTAATAGGACAATTCAAATATTGTTGTTGTTGTTGTTGATGATGATGATGATGATGATGATGTTTATCTATACTCTGCTTTATCTTTCCAAAAGGGGACTCAAAGTGGCTTACATTAAAGTACAACCACATAATTTAAAATATAGATAAAGGTAAAGGTTTTCCCCTGACGTTAAGTCCAGTCATGTCTGACTCTGGGGGTTGGTGCTCATCTCCATTTCTAAGCCGAAGAGCCGGCGTTGTCCATAGACACCTCTAAGGTCATGTGGCCGGCATGACTGCATGGAGCGCCATTACCTTCCCACCGGAGCGGTACCTATTGATCTACTCACATTGGCATGTTTTCAAACTGCTAGGTTGGCAGGAGCTGGAGCTAACAGCGGCCTCTCTCGCTGCTCCTGGGGATTGAACCTGGGACCTTTCGGTCTCCAGCTCAGTGCTTTAACGCACTTCGCCACCGGGGCTCCTATACAAGTTAAATTAATTAAACTTGCAATTAAAACATCATTAAACATAACAGTATTAACAATTCACTGTTAAAATACATTCAAAAACCACAGCACCCTTGACTTGATCTTTAAAACCTTATGAACATGGTACTCCCAAGTAAAAAAAGTTGGAGTTAGACCTTCTAAGAAGATGATGTCTTCAAAAATCATTGTTTTATCCTTATCCAAAAATTGTAACCTTGGGCCTGTCTACACAGGCCCATATCCCAAAGTACACGAGATGCCACTTCTGGGCATCCACATGACATTCAGGGCCTTCCCACTCTCAATATGGACTACAGCTGGATCATGTGACTTTGCCCGATACTAGGTCAAGTCAGGAAATGCTCTGGAGCTTCTCTGAAGCTCTGGAGCACTCTGCACTTTGGGGTAATTTGAACAGTTGGACCGGTTCAGGTTTGCATGGGACAGTGGCAGCAGCACAGGGAAAGTGAGAAAGTGCTTATTGCCTTTCCTCCTCCCCTCTCGTAGCTGTACGAGTACCTTTGGTGACAGCAGCAAATGTGCCAAGCACTATAGCTCTATGGAGCTTCATAGCTGCTGCTACAGCGACCCAAAAATAGTGCAAGTGGGATGATCACTCAGTGGGGCCAAACCAGACTCAAACTGACTGAGCAGTCTAGACTCATTCCCACCAACACAGTAGGATAGAGGCAGACAGTGTAGCCACCCCTGGGGTACCAGAGGACTGCCACTCTGGAACAGCCCCACATTAAGGAGCCCATATAGATTGGCCAATTAACTTAAAGCTTCTCTTTATTCTATAATCATCATCATCATCATTTATATTCCACCCTATCTCCCTGGATTGACTCAGGGCAGATTCCAAACAAAAAAGCAAACATTCAATGCCCAAACACAACAACAATACACCCATAATAACAAATATTGATAACCCAACATCTAAAAACAAATTATGACTTAACAACTAAAATTAAATTAAAAATGCAACCTGTCATATCAGGCATAAAACAAAACATCAAACATTGAACAGATGACTTCCCAGTTCCTTGGGGGCAAATAGATCATTTCTCAATTGAGTTGGTGGGGCGAGCAGAACACAGATATGGATAGTAGCTATTAATCAGAAGTATAATGGTAGTGTTACCATCTATTCTCCTCCTTGTAAGCTAGCAAGCAAAGGTACGTCTTTAGCTGTTTCTTGAAAGCGGGGAGGGAGGGGCCATCTTTAATTCCTTAGGAAGGGGGTTCCAGAGGTGGGGGACAGCCACGGAGAAATCTCATTCCCACCAGCCACGCTTGGGATGGGAGTGAGACCAAGAGCAGTGCCTCTTCTGATGACCTCAGTGTCCAAGTTGGTCTATAATGGGAGATGTGGTTCATCAAATAGTCTGGACCCAAGCCGTTTAGGGCTTTAAAGATAAGAACCAACACTTTGTATTTAGCCCAGAAACAGACCAGCAGCCCATGGAGCTGCCGCAGCATGGGAGTGGTTCTCTCCCTGAACAGCATTCCAGTTAGTGACCTGGTTGCTGATTTGTGGACCATCTGAAGCTTCTGAACTATTTTCAAAGACAGCCCCATGTAGAAAGGTCGCAGCTGGCACACAAATTTGAACTGTTTAAATGTGTTCCTGGCCACTGCTGACACCTGAGGTTCCAGGGTCAGTGATGAGTCCAGGAGCACTCCCAGACTGCAAACTTGTGTCTTCCATCTAATACAGACTGTAATCCCACACCCTGATCCGCCTTACAACTGACCAGAAGTACCTCTGTCTTGTTTGGATTTAGTTTCAGCTTGTTGGCCCTCATCCAGTCCATTACTGATGTCAGGCACCAATTCAGGACCTGAATGACATCTTTGGCTTTAGGATGAAAGAAGTCATAGAGTTGGGTGTCACTTGCATCTATGTTCTTGCTTTTTCCTAAGCTCTTCTTTCCCTCAGGGTTTCTCTCACGAAAAAGCCATTTCCTTCAGTGGTAGACCAGGCGCAATGGATGTCACTGATCCTTTATTCCTTTTTGCTGCTTGCCCACTCCACTGGGTTCATCCTCTCATTTGCACCCTCTCTTAGCTCAAGTCATGCCACTGCTATACCTTTACCCTGCTCATTGCCCTTCAGTGCTGCACCTCCCACTCTCTTTTTCTTCCTTGTCTCAACTTGTGCCACTATGCTACCTTTCTTTGCATCTTCCCTTTACATATTGCCTTCTTCTCTTGCCCTTTACAACTGTACCTCTCATCCTCTACTCCTTCCGCTCTCCACTTGGGCTCACAAGAATAGATTAACAAGACTATTTCTCTTGATCCTAGGCTCCAAATCGGGCACTCGAGAACTGTATTAGCTTTTTTGGCTGCTATTGTCACGACCCAGGCTGCAGAGCACCAATAACCATACACAGAGGCCAGAATCTATCTAATATCTTTATTAAGGGAATATATAAAGTTAATAAAAGCAAGTATAGGAAATAGTTCAGAAGTAGACCTTTCAGGGAAGGTCAAAATTAGTCCAAAGAAACAATGTCCAATATGAAATATTAAGGTCCAAAGTTGTAATCCAATAACCGAAACACTCACTTTGCCAAGCAAAGTGAGGGGAGATGACAAGGTCCTTTAGTCCATGAAACTTGAGCAAGGCTAGGAAGTAACTTGATTCTTGGAACACAAGGCTTGAAACAAGGCAACAAGAAACGAGGAGCAAGAACAAGATCCGTGGTAATTACTTGGCAAGGTCCGGGAAGCTAGGCAAGATCCGGGGAGTAAACAAGGCTGGGAGCGGAGGCTTGGAAACAGGAACGAGGCTTGGAAGCGGGAGTAGCGCTGTCCACACACACTACTCCAGTAGCTGACGAATTGACTCCGCAAGATTCCTAAAGGGCAAGGAACCTAAATAGGGTCTCGTTTTCCCACCAAAGAACACTTCTCTGGGGAATCAGAACCGAAAGTCAATCTCTGTGCCCAGATGTATGACTCCCTAAAATTTCTCATGGAAGCAGGCTTAATCATCTGAATGCTTTGCTGCGATTCTCAGGCTTCTGCGATTAGCCTGCTGAACTCCTTTTTGTTGTTGATAATAATTACGGCGAGAAAATGGGGGAGATTTTGACTCAGGGCTTGTTTGGCAGATTTCTGGAAGACAAACCTCCTGCAGGTGCAAGGGCTCCAATTCTGGCTGGGAAAGTTCCCTTTCTGGCTGAAATGGTGGAAAACCCAAGTTTTCCTCTTCATCCGTCATAACAGCACTAGGAACGGGACTACATGGCCCATGAGTCATCACACTATCCCCCTCCTCAAGCCCCCTCTCAAAATAGGGCTCTCTCCCCGAGGCGCGAGGCCGCGGCTTGGTGGGGTAGGTCTGATGGAAGCGGCGGGTTAAATCGGGGGCATGGACTGTGGAAGCGTCTTCCCATGAGCGTTCCTCGGGGCCAAAACCCACCCAGTCAATGAGATATTGCAGGCGGCGGCGGTGAAAGCGAGAATCCAAAATGTCCTGAACCTCGAACTCCTCCTCCCCATCCACCAAAACAGGAGGGGGGGCCGGCCGGTCTGCATCAGGGCGCACACCATCCGCCGGAAGGAGCAGGGAGCGATGGAATGAATGCGCATAGAGCGCGGGAGTTGGAGTTTGAAAGTCACGGGGTTAAGTTGCGCCACCACCGGATAGGGACCAATGAAACGGGCATCTAACTTCCGGCAAGGGCGATGGGATGGCAAAAAGCGAGTGGACAGAAGAACCCGGTCTCCTACCTTGATTTCGGGGCCCGGCTGGCGATGTTTGTCAGCGTGGCGTTTATAGTCCTCCTTGGCTTGGTCTAGTTGCTGGAGCAAAAGTGGTTGCACCGCTGTGAGTTCCTGCAGCCAGTCTTCTGCTGCGGGAACTTCTGAGGTTTCAACAATAGAAGGAAAGAAACGTGGATGGAAGCCGTAGTTTGCAAAGAACGGGGTTTCTTTAGTTGAAGCCTGGACACCATTGTTATAGGCAAACTCTGACAGCGGTAATAGGGAAGCCCAATTGTCCTGCTGGTAGTTTACATAACAGCGAAGGTATTGTTCCAGAGTGGCATTGGTGCACTCAGTTTGCCCATCCGTTTGGGGATGGTGAGCCGAAGATAAACGAGAGTCTATGCCCAATAGTTTTTGTAGTGCTTTCCAGAAACGAGAGGTGAATTGAGACCCACGGTCTGTGACCAAACTTTTGGGCAAACCATGCAATCTGAAAACATGCTGAAGGAATAAATCTGCAGTCTCTTTGGCCGTGGGAAGGCCATCGCAGGGAATGAAATGGGCGAGCTTGGTAAAAAGGTCCACCACCACTAGGATCGTGGTGAATCCACAGGAAGGTGGTAGGTCAGTGATAAAATCCGCCGAGATTATTTCCCATGGGCGAGATGGAGTAGGAAGGGGATGCAGAAGCCCTGAGGGCTTCTCCCGTCTTGTCTTGGAGCGCTGGCATACTGGGCAGGAATTGACATATTTTTCCACATCCTTGCGGATCTTGGGCCACCAGAAATCTCTTAGGATCAAATGCATGGTTTTAAATAGTCCGAAATGCCCTGCTGGCTTGCAGTCGTGACACAGACGAAGTGCCTTTTCCCTGCCCGGCCCCGGGGGAATGTAGACATGATTTCTATAGCAAAGTAAACCATCCTTAAGCGAGAAGGGAAAATGTAGTCCTTGGCGAAGTTGGTCCTGAGCCCAGGCATCTGCTTGTTGACTGGCCCTGATTTCCTGAGCACAAAGGGGCCCTGGAGTAGAGGGAGTAGATTCAATTGGAGTGGATTTGGTGTTTCCCACTGTGAGCGTGGCAAAGTTCTCGGGCTGCAGCAATTGGGACTCAAAGGTCTCTTTGTGCCCTGCAGCATATTCCGGTTTTCGTGACAGAGCATCTGCCTGCTTGGTCTGGGCTGGGGTTACATAATGAATTTGGAAGTCAAAACGCTCAAAGAATAAAGCCCAGCGTTGTTGTCTCTGATTTAGCTTGCGGGCAGTTCTTAGATGTTCTAGATTCCGATGATCAGTGTGGACCTCAATGGGAAATTTGGCCCCTTCTAACCAATGTCTCCAAGTTTCAAAGGCTGCCTTTATGGCCAAAAGTTCCTTTTCCCAAATAGTGTAGTTTCTCTCTGGGGCGGTCAGTTGACGAGAGTAAAAGGCACAAGGGTGAAGATGTTCTCCCACTGGTTGCAAGAGTACCGCTCCAATTGCCACATCGGAGGCGTCTGCCTGTACGACAAAAGGGGTTTCAGGATCTGGGTGCTGAAGGATTGGCTGTGACGTGAATAATTTTTTTAGTTGTTGGAATCCTTTCTCAGCTTGCTCTGTCCAGCGGAAAGGCTGTTTCCCTCGGATGCAGCTGGTGATTGGATCAGACCAGCGGGCAAAGTCTGGAATGAACTTGCGGTAGTAGTTCGCGAACCCCAAGAAGCGTTGCACCTCTTTCTTGTTGGTTGGCGCCCGCCATTCCAATACTGCTGCAACCTTTGCCGGGTCCATGGTGAGCCCTAGTGGCGAGACACGATATCCCAGGAAATCTACCTCTTGTAGATCAAAAGCGCATTTTTCCAGCTTGGCATAAAGTCCATGATCCCGCAATCGTTGTAACACCATTCTGACGTGGTTCTCATGTTCTGATTGTGATCTAGAAAACACCAAAAAATCGTCCAGGTAGATAATCAAGAACCGGTCTAGATAATCCTGAAAGATATCGTTGACAAAATGTTGAAACGTTGCGGGAGCTCCACATAAACCGAAATTCATGACCAGGGTTTCGAATAAACCGAATTTAGTCTGGAAGGCAGTCTTCCACTCGTCCCCTTCCCTGATGCGAACTAGATTATAAGCTCCTCGAAGATCCAGTTTGGTGTAAACCTTAGCCCCTCGAAGCCGGTCTAAGAGGTCCGAGATCAAAGGCAGGGGATACCGGTTTCGCTTAGTGATATTGTTCAATGCTCTATAGTCCACCACCAAGCGTAGGTCCCCTGACTTCTTTTTCACAAACATCACTGGGGAAGCGGCTGGGGATTGAGAGGGTCTGATAAACCCCTTGCGGAGGTTTGTCTCTAAGAACTCCCTGAGAGCTTCTTGCTCTGGTTCAGTCAGGGAGTAGAGGTGTCCTCGCGGGATCGGGGCCCCCTCCACCAAGTCAATGGCACAGTCATAAGGTCTATGTGGGGGTAGTCTCTCGGCTTCCTTTTCATTGAATACATCCCAATATTCCGAGTACTTCTTGGGCAAGGTGATGATGGGTTCAGCGTCTGTGGCATGACAGACCTTGGCTACAAGGCAATGGTTTTGGCAATATTTTGAAGCAAACTGCAGTTCTCTGTTGGACCAGGAGATGCTTGGGTCGTGGAGTGTCAGCCATGGAATTCCCAAAATCACAGGAAAGTGGGGAACCTCGGTAACAAAGAAGGAAATCTCTTCCATGTGTTCCCTTATCCACATTCTGGTGGGTTCCTACCACTGGCTTACTGGACCTGTCTTGAGGGGGCGGCCATCGATGGCTTGCACCACACGGGCGTTCTTGAAGTCATGATATTGTAATCCCAGAGAGTCGGCATACTCTCTATCAATGAAATTGTTTGTGGCTCCTGAGTCTATCATGGCATGGACCATGACGGGTCCTTTTTTCACTGACCACAAGGTGACCACTAGGAGAAATAGGACCCCGGTTGGCGGCTCTTGAGTGGGGTTTTTGACCGGGTTGGCGAGCCTCTCTACGCCCGGTCGCTGGCTTCCCCCGCCGGCTGTGCGCCAGCCGCCTCAGACATCTTCGTCTCCGTGGAGGACGCCGCCGCCAGACGAGCGGCGGGCTTCCCTTTGGCTGGACACTCTCTGGCAAAGTGGCCCCCGTTTCCGCAGTACCAACAGAGATTTAGGCGTTGGCGGCGGGCCTTCTCGGCGGCATCTAATCTGGGACGCACATTGCCCAACTGCATCGGCACCTCCTCGCTTCCTCTGGGGTATGGGGCTGGTGGCGGGGGTCTCCACACTGGACGCGGCTGGACGCCGGTGGGAGCGGGAGGTTTCGCTCCGGTCCTACCGCTCTGGCCTCGGATCCATTGCCTTCTGTTGGCAAGCATGACTTCAGCTCGTAAACATTGATCAATGAGTGCTTCAAGAGAGTGTGGAGGATCCACCTTGGAGATTTCCTCCAGCATCTCGATGTTGAGACCCTCCC
Source organism: Anolis carolinensis (assembly GCF_035594765.1). Taxonomy (NCBI): domain Eukaryota; kingdom Metazoa; phylum Chordata; class Lepidosauria; order Squamata; family Anolidae; genus Anolis; species Anolis carolinensis. Next base: position 100,961,441 of record NC_085845.1, on the reverse strand, counting down.
GAAATTGTCCTCTGAGGGCTACATCGTTCCATCCGGTGTTATGGGCCAGCACTCGGAACTCGGCTATGTACTGGGACAAGGGTCTGTCCCCTTGGGAGAGGCGCCGGAGTTTGTGGCCAGCTGCCTCCAAATTGTCCTCGATCCCCCAGGTCGCCTTAAGGTGGTCCAAGAAGTGTTGCGCTGAGCTTAGATGTGGGGAAACTTGGTCGAACAGTGCCGTCGCCCAGTTGGCCGCTGGCCCGTCTAGGAGACTGTAAATCCACGCCACCTTGATGTCTTCTTGGGGAAACTCGGCAGCACGGGCCTCTAGATAAGCCTGGCATTGGCGACGGAAAACATGAACCTTAGAAGCTTCTCCAGAAAACTTGGTTGGCAACGCCATGGCCGGGAGACGGATTCCGCGCTCCTTCAAACCCCTTATTTCACCATCCTGCGCGTTGAGCTTATCACGGATACGGTCCACTTCGTCCTTGTCGATGGTGTAGCTGAGTGGCTGGGCCCCCGGTCCGGCTCCGGTAGACATTCTGGCCTAGGTTAATTGGTGCTTAGGGTGGCGGAGTCAAACTGTCACGACCCAGGCTGCAGAGCACCAATAACCATACACAGAGGCCAGAATCTATCTAATATCTTTATTAAGGGAATATATAAAGTTAATAAAAGCAAGTATAGGAAATAGTTCAGAAGTAGACCTTTCAGGGAAGGTCAAAATTAGTCCAAAGAAACAATGTCCAATATGAAATATTAAGGTCCAAAGTTGTAATCCAATAACCGAAACACTCACTTTGCCAAGCAAAGTGAGGGGAGATGACAAGGTCCTTTAGTCCATGAAACTTGAGCAAGGCTAGGAAGTAACTTGATTCTTGGAACACAAGGCTTGAAACAAGGCAACAAGAAACGAGGAGCAAGAACAAGATCCGTGGTAATTACTTGGCAAGGTCCGGGAAGCTAGGCAAGATCCGGGGAGTAAACAAGGCTGGGAGCGGAGGCTTGGAAACAGGAACGAGGCTTGGAAGCGGGAGTAGCGCTGTCCACACACACTACTCCAGTAGCTGACGAATTGACTCCGCAAGATTCCTAAAGGGCAAGGAACCTAAATAGGGTCTCGTTTTCCCACCAAAGAACACTTCTCTGGGGAATCAGAACCGAAAGTCAATCTCTGTGCCCAGATGTATGACTCCCTAAAATTTCTCATGGAAGCAGGCTTAATCATCTGAATGCTTTGCTGCGATTCTCAGGCTTCTGCGATTAGCCTGCTGAACTCCTTTTTGTTGTTGATAATAATTACGGCGAGAAAATGGGGGAGATTTTGACTCAGGGCTTGTTTGGCAGATTTCTGGAAGACAAACCTCCTGCAGGTGCAAGGGCTCCAATTCTGGCTGGGAAAGTTCCCTTTCTGGCTGAAATGGTGGAAAACCCAAGTTTTCCTCTTCATCCGTCACAACAGCACTAGGAACGGGACTACATGGCCCATGAGTCATCACAGCTATGATGTCCTGTTGATCCATATATAGTTTCTGGTCTACTGAGACCCCTGGATCCTTTTCATTTGTGCTGTTTTCAAACCATATAAAGCAACTCAAGCTTCGGTATCTCACACATCAGTAATTAATTATAATTGACCTACCTTGCAAGACAAAAAGCAATATGGACCCTATTAAAACGACATAACTGCTAAATAATATACCAGCGCTATTAATCTGAAGCTGAAAGAAAATACCAATATGTTTCATGAGCAATGTCACTTTTTATCTTCTCCCCTGAACAATGTAAAGCCTTACCTTCCTGAGTCATTAAGTCATCTTCAGCAAAGGTGTTGAAATTACCACAGAGCCCACAAGTCTTATTATAGTGGCTGTTTGCAAGGAATATCTGGATGTTTTCACTGATGTCAGCTTTCACTACTAAGCCATGCTCTTCACTGGATAATTTATAATAACCTGCCTCATTTTCTACAAATATTCCATTAGAGGCATATGGTACTGGAATCCTGTTATGAGAGAAAAAAAATATTCTTGAGTGTTGGATGCAGTACATAATACATTCATATTTTCATACAGAGTGTAGTGGTTAGATGTTGGAATGAGATTTGAAAGGTCCGTATTCTAGTCCTCACTAAAACCTGCTATTCCAAAGACTGAGCTGACCTTATACATTACAAGCTTGTAGGCAAGAAAGAGGAAAGCTTTGTAAACCACTGGATGGAAAACTTGAAATGGTGCTATTACAGTGATCAGAATATTTACCTTTTGTCACTCAGAGTCACTGTGCCATCTAAAAACAAATGAACATCGAAATATTCCCCAAGATACAGAGTAAGACTTGTTCTTTTTCCATTCTCATAGTTACCTAAAAAAGAAATGAGAAATTATGGATTTAAGAGCTGAGAACATTCTATTATGAGAACATCTCCTGAGACAATTCCCGACTTTTCCATATGCTTAAGGTAATTTTGGAACTTATATAGATTTATATCTAAATTGTTATATATCAATTGTAAACAATGGTTGGGATGGCTGTTTTTGGCATCCCTCCATAAGAAGTACAAAGTGGAGGCAGAATCCTGAACTTTGAATGAGACTACCTAACAAGCATCACCCACTGCCAAAATGGCCAGTTTTGGAACTCATGATTTTTGTGCAAAGTTCCATTTCAGTAGCATGTAGTTTTAGGTGAACTACAACCATGCCTCAGCTCTGTGTGTACTCTTCAGCTGAACTCCAGAGTAGTTTGCTCTGGAGCTGCCCTGAATAGACTACTGAGAAGCATTCCAAAGCCACTGTGAAGCCCATATACCTAGCCAGGGCCCTGTCTTCCTAGGGCCATTAGCATTGTTTTGCTGGCTAGAAGCAGGCCCTTGGCAGAACCTTGATAGTGATAGTAATCATATGGTCAGGCGCCCTGTTATGACCTCACCAGAAGCAATGTGGCCAGCAAGGCTCTGCCAGGAAGCTGTTTCTAAATATAGTGGTGGTTCTTTTTGACATGTGAGCACTCGATTGCCCTGGACCAAGAGCTATCCAGCTGTCCACATGTCCAAAATACTGGTGTCACTATGGAATTTCCTGGAAGCTCTAGAGCAGGGGTCCCCAAACTAAGGCCCGGGGGCCGGATGTGGCCCTCCGAGGTCATTTACCTGGCCCCCGCCCTCAGTTTTATAATATAATATATTGTATATACATATAATATTAATAATAATATTATAATGTAATACAATATAACACTAATAATAATACCATATAATAAGATTAATTATATATTCTATATTACATATAATATTACTAATAATATTACAGTATAGTGGTATAGTTCAATATAGTAATATATAATGCTAATATTGTGCTATGCTAATAATATAATATACTGTATGTACATATAATTTGTAAGCCACTCTGAGTCCCCTTTGGGGTGAGAAGGGTGTGATACAAATGTAGTAAATAAATGCAGTAATAATAAATAAATAAATGAATACATTTTAGACTTGGGCTTTCCCAAAGTCTGAAATGACTTGAAGGCACACAACAACAACAACCCTAATTAACTTGACTATCTCATTGGCCAGAAGCAGGACCACACTTCCCATTGAAATCCTGATAAATGTATGTTGGTTAAAATTGTTTTTATTTTTAAATATTGTATTGTTCTTTTATTGTTGTTGTTGTTTTTGCACTACAAATAAGACATGTGCAGTGTGCATCGGAATTTGTTTGTATTTTTTTCAAATGATAATCCGGCCCCTCAACAGTCTGAAGGATTGTGGACCGGCCCTCGGCTTAAAAAGTTTGAGGACCCCTGCTCTAGAGTAACTAGCAGTTCTTCTTGGCAGATTAAAACCTGTAAGTAGCACTTCTGCTGCAGAAATATTGTGTGAACTGCTTGCTGCATGTTTAAGGTAAATAATATGTTTTATTTGGCCAGTATAGGCCCTTTTTACACTGCCCCAATATTTTGGCCCAATCCAGCATGCCAAATGCCTGATCAGGCCCAACAGGAGTCAGCACAGGGAGTTCCTCAGCAGCTACCCCAAATGTCTACCCCCTTCACCTTCTGTGTTACAGGTGTCTCCCGCCATGACATGGCACGTAACTTTTTCCTGTCACTTGTTCTGACATCAGCCAGAGCGATGGGATGCCAAGGAGGGGTGAAAATAAACAATCCTCCCCTCTTCCCACTTCCTTCCTAGTGTTCTCCAGAGGCAGGGGGTATCCTCACTACCCTAAGTTGGAGGATATTCTTAATCCTGGGGAAGAATTCAGAGCATCCCCAACTTTTGGTAAAATAGTCTTGCTCTGCATTACTGCAGATTACCTCTGTGCAATGTGTAGCCACCATGGGGTTGAACCACTTCCACATTCACCTAAATAGTTAATGTGGATGTGCCCTCTGGACATGAGGTGAGTCCTGATTATAAAAGAGGATAACTGCTACCAGTGAGTGCAATGTTTTGTGTGTTTATCATTTGGGACACTTTTAAATCTTTGCCCAAACATCAGAAAAGCTGCAGAGAAGTTTTGTGCTCAATCTTGGCAAGGGTGTTAGATAGATTACTTTTTATTTCATAGTAAATTAGCATTTTGTGAATGCATGATACTTGAATTGTTTAGATACTATGTTTAAGTACCAAGTAATTATTAAGAATTGTTTAACCTTGTTTGGGCTCATTATATTATCAAACTTTAGTAAATGGAGTCATGTCTTTGTCAAACATCACTTCTTGACTCCTTCAAGCTGCCTGATCACTAATATTCTAGGAGTTTTTATCCAAATGAAATATCATAAATGAGAAGTAGAGAGTGGAGGCAAAATCCTCAACTTTGAATGAGAAAACTTCTTTGAACTTTGAAAACTCCTAGAATATAAGTAGTCAAGCAGCTTGGAGGAGTGAAGGAATTTTAGACCTATGGCATCATCACATGGAGTAGTTTTTGGCAGAATGCATCAGTTCCTTGATAGTTTTATGACGGATCCCACCTGCTTCCATCCCATGATGTAAAACTACTTCCAGTGGGCTCCATTGTAAATTTATCGAGGATCTGCCGCATGCCTTCCACAGTAACATGGAAGGCTTCCCGTGTTCAATAGGAATCAATGGTGGGAAACCAGGCAGCAGATGCTTCCCCCCATGGAATAACGTAGAAGGGAAACCAGACAATATGTGGTGTGCGGTAAAGGGTTCACCATGCCCCCCGCCGGGCACTGCTGGATTCACCATGATGCATGTTGATTCCGGTGGCAAGTCTGACGAAGTTGTTAAATTATTTCAAGCTCACAAAAATGTTTTAAATACAAGATGACATATGCCGGGGAGTCACTACTGGTGCCAGTTCCCCATTGTATTCTCCCTCCTCTTAGGGGATGCTTGAAATTGAAAAAGGGTCCCCAGGTTGTCTTGTCCAGCTTCCTGTCAATGCAGCATCTCTAAAGCCACTCTACCTGGGACATATGACTATCTAGCTCTATTGGACTGCTGTTCAACTGGTCATGTCACCATTTACTTTTAGTGTTTAGCTAAAATCTCCAGTCTTTCAGTTTGCCACAAATTGGCATACCTTGGTCACCCTAGTTAAACAAAGACATTTTGCTCCTATATTTAGAGGCCTCATCACCCTACCCCACCCACTCTGCAACTAATTTAGAACAATGGTTTTTAAAGTCCTGTTACATCATTTAGATGCTAATTTCTGTCTCTACCTATTGCTCCAACCCTGAGACTAATAACACACACACCCTTCATAGTACTGTGGGAAGCGGGCTGATTCTCTGAGCTGCACTGTCAGCTGCTGTTGCTCATGTCACTGGCTACACACTGAAATTCAGAGAACTAACCTGTTATAGATACTCAGTGAAACTGTTTTCTGGGCGTTTCTTACTTAATAAAAGAAGTTACTGCACCAAACACAGAGGTTTCTAGTTTCTTCAACCAAAAACCAGGTTTCAGATTTCAGCTGAAACTCACCCAAGAGTGAAAAGGATCTCTTTTGACAGTCTCCGGCAAGAAGATAGCTGCAGTCACCAGCAAAATCATACAAATATTCATCAAATGTTTTAATGTGGTTACTTCCAAAAAGACTACAGTGTCCAAATGGCTGTGCAACTTCAGTTCCATCTGGAAGAAATTTTTATGTTTTTAATAAATTGCTGTAAATGAGCAACAGAGCAAAAATCGAAAGAACACACAAGTTCATGATCCTGGAAATATCATTTTTAAAAAGGTGCCTCCATATCTCCCCATGGAACAAAAGAAGGACATCTTGAAAATAGTTCATTCCCAGTAAATAGGGATAACTGGAGTACTGCAGGATAGACAATGCAGTGGATTGTTTCCCTGCCACAAATGTTTTTCACATAAAGAAACAGGAGCCCTTTACTGGGGACATGGCAGCTGAAGGAGGAGATATATTGTGGCCATGGCGCTTAAAGTAAAGAATATGGATAACATTGCATAAGTGAAGGAACAGCCGTACACAAAAAATATCTCAGGATCATGTGATGTAGCACTGCATCTAACAAACAAGCCGTGCACAAGGGGGGATTCAGACCACTTGTAACATTTTGATCACACAAAGCTTCCTTATCCTGACTTTAGGCTTATTCATTAGCCCATGATTGTTGTTTCTGTGTCTCAGGCTCTACAAGTCAAGCAGGAAGCACATCGAAAGAAAAATACCCAATTAGGCTCTGAGTCAGCAGTGACTTATTAGGAAAGATCACAGTTGTTAAAAGACCCACTGTGCATTAGGTGTGAGAGAGACTGAATTCCAAGCTGGAAATGATTTGAAAAGGCATCAAAGATAAAATACTAGTTTAATTTATTTGATTGACAGAAGGCCCTTCCAGAAAGGCCCTATATCCCAAATCTGATCCCAGGCTTTCTGTTTATCTCAGATTATCTAGTAGTGCGGACTCATATAATCCAGTTTAAAGCAGAAAACCTGGGATCAGATCCTGGGATAAAGGGCTCTAAGAGTCAGAGGATGAGAACATAATATAAAGCACGAATGATAGATTCTTACCTAGTTTTGGGAGCAGGATTGCTAGAAGCAATATGAAGACCCAGGAGCCTATCATCTAAGAAAGAAATAAAACAAAACATTTATCTTAATATGGTAAACTGAAAACAGCACACTACAAAGAATCATGTCAAACAAGAAGAGCCCTTCATGTATTGTTGTTATATTGGACAATGGGCTAATTAAGCACTAGCATCAGTCTCTCCCAAAGAAATCAATCAGTCTCAGAACTACATGGATGTATTGTTCAGTTTTATGCAGATGTACACTGGATTAAAGGGGATTTAATTCCATGCAGGAATTTTAGACAGAGTTGGTTGATTTCTATTATTTTTATTAGAAGGCAGCTTTTCTCTCCCCACTGCCCTTGTCATTTATTAGCTTTTGACACAGACACTTTGATTCCTGCTGGATAAACAGAACCTATAATTTCATGACAAAGTATGTAATACGTATTCTCTGTCCTCCAGCCCCTGAATGATATCCTAACTATATAAACACAGGCCTTTCAATTTACAGTTGTTCCAAAAGGTGTGCATGCCTGCATTTTTGTGGCTCCTAATCAGCAATCTCTAGCACTGTACATTCCTGCAAAGCACATATTCAGTCAACTCAAGTTACCTCATTAGAGTCAATCTCCCCACATTAGAAGACATTTCCCTGCAAAAAGTCTAAATTTGTGTACTGTGATCCACAATAGTATTGTTTGTGTACATACACACAAACAACACTACTGTGGATCACAGTACACAAATTTATATATATAGATGGATAGTATGGATGATATGTTTAGGGTTTACCTGTGTTGTGTCTATATGGATTATACATATGTTGAGGTGTCACAGGGTCTCTTAGCCCATTATAAGCCATACATAACTAGGTGGTATAAAACTGGTTTGGGAAGGTGGAGAGAGAAATCATCTAATTGGTGGTAAGATGTTTAACCACTCTCTGTTTCTCTGTTTCTAATCAATTGCAGAAATGTAGTTAAGATTTTCCTCACTTCTTAGCAGACTGGTAACAAAGCAGTTTATAAAGCAGTAAGATATGCACTGTGGTCAATTATCTTCCAAAAATGTTGTATGTATTCAGCCCTAAATGCTGGTGGTTACGTTTTCTCTCCCAAACTGGAACAACAGTCTACTACATAATGATCTGATAAGTTCAAAGAATTGAATTCCATTTCAAACACATTTTAATGAATTACACAAATAATATACCAGGTTGTTATACAAATTGGCATACTTTCAGGATGGGGATTGTGAGATCTACTTTGCATTTTTAATAGAACCACAGGATCCAGCAACCCGAGCCAAAAATCATTTCATTAGAATTAAAAAGTCACATGCCCAGCAATTTGTTTTGAATACCACATGTGATTTGGATTTCAAGTGTTTATAATTCTCAAGCCCCGTTTATACTGCCATATAACAAAGTTTCAGAATGCAATCTAACTACATTTAACTGAATTGTATGGCAGTGCAGACTCATATAATACAGTTCAGTGCAGTTAAACTTCTTTCTAAAACTGCATTATATGGCAGTGTAGATGGGGCCTCAGCTACTGAGCTCATGTGGTACCTCAAGTACAAACTCCAGGATTCCTCATAGTATTGTTATGGTAGTTGAGGTGTAATGTGTGGGTGTTGTTTATGGCGGTGTGGTGACCCCATGACTTTCACAGGGGTTTGTTAGACAAAGTTCCTTCCTCTGAAATATAGCCTAAAGCACCTGGTGTTCATTGTTAATCTCCCTTCCATGTCCTAACCAGACTAACCTTGCAAAGATTCCAGGATCTGATGTCTTTAGAGTATTTAGGTCTAGAAGATACTGCAGTATAAAGTGAAATATACTGCTATTACTGTTTGATGCTAAAGGATCCTATGAGAGTCCGAAATACATACTGGTCTATTAAGAATTATCAGTAAATTATTCCTGAGCTTGAATATGAGGGCCCTTCCAGACAGGCCCTACATTCCAGGATCTGATCCCAGATTTTCTGTTTATCCCAGATTATCTAGCAGTGCATACTCACATAATGCAGTTTAAAGCAGATAACCTGGGATCAGATCCTGGAATATAGGGCCTGTCTGGAAGGGCCCTCAGTTACTTCTAGAACGGGATATTATTCATCAGTGTTGATTATTGAAAAGCTTTGAAATAAACTTTGAGAAAAGGTGCTAAAACATAGCAAAATGGTACAGAAAGAGATATTCCTTTATGGCTTTGAAAAGGTAAACCAAGAGCCTTACTGGATTCAGTTCTGTCCTAAATTACATGGTGCAATATCTCACTGAATCCATTTTTACACAGGTTCAATTATGCATTTTTGATGTAAAATCAATTATTATATACTGCTGACATAAAAAGAGCATTTAAAAAGCTCATAAAATTCAGAAATCACAAAGAAAAGTGTTGAACAGCATTGTAATAGTACCTAATTTTGGCTCATGGGAATCTTAGGGATGAATATGGATTTCCAAAACTAACCAGGCCAGCCCATCCTAAAGAGAGAATAGCTCTAGAATTGTGCTAATAAAAACCAATAGCATTTTTCAATGCAACCATTTTGCAGTATAATGCAAAATGAGGGAGACTTTTCCAAGACCATCCAGGCCCCTTCCACACAGCCATATAACCCAGAATATCAAGGCAGAAAATCCCACAATATCTTCTTTTAACTGGGTTATCTGAGTCCACACTGCCATATATTACAATTCAAAGAAGATAATGTGGGTTTTATTCAGCTATGTGGAAGGGGCCCCAGTGAATTTCATTTTTTGGGGAAGGAATGTGAACCTAGATCTCCAATACAAGATTGCTAATCATCACTTGCTCTGTCTTATAGCTGTGTATAATGTGTATAAGATATTCCTTTCAACAGAGACATTTTAGAATTTTCTATATTTCACATATATATTCATATATGCTGTAATTATTTACTTTATACTTGCCTATTATCATATATAATCAGGTATAAATCATCCTCTTGCATAAGTCAAAGGCAAGTTTCAGGGCCAAAATTAAAGATTTTGATATGACTCATGGACATGTGGGGGGTCATTCTGCACCAATGGCACCTTAGGAGAGCAGCCACTTCTAGCCACTGCCACCTTTTCCCTGCCCAGGTATACAAAAAAGCCAGAAGCAGCACCATGTCAAAGAGAATAGAGGTGGGCAGTGCTTCTCTTAGGTTCTCCTGAGATTGACTACAGTCTTGCTTTTTGTTCCTTTTTAAAAATAAGATTTAAGTTACAATACTCACTTTGATTCAAGGATAAGTTTTCTGATTTGATTTTTTTGACTAAAATTTCTAGACTTGTAGATTAGTATATAGGGTTTTTTAAATAATAATAATAATAATAATAATACCCAATATTGTAGAGTTAACTCTTTACACGCATACACACATGAGCTGATGTTTATATGTTTACATTAGAAAACAAAATAAAAAGAATAAATGACACTGTAAAAAAATAATATAGGCAGCAGAGCTATTTCAAAAACATCTTAAAATCATTCACATAACAAATTGAAGAGGTCCATCAAATGTATTTAGAATCTGTGTTTTTCAAGAGCTACTTCTTAAGGCTTCCTCTTAAGATGCATAATGATTTTTAGCCTATTAATAAACACTGCTATATTATCAGTCACAAGATGCAGGTTTTTAAATACTTTTGATAAGACAGATACCTTTGCTTTGCTGGAAAAGTTCAATTCCCCATCAAGAAAGAGCTTCCTTAACGGTCAAGGCTGGTCTTGAAGCCTCCTTCCTAAGGTTACGCTGGAGTGGTGTGGACTGGATATTTGTTCCCGTTATATAAGCCATGAACTCTTGGGCACTAAAGAGGAAAGATAAAAGGTGGCTGCTGCTTCCGCTCAATTCTTAACACAATAGTGTGATCAGGAAAATCAGTTGCCTTAATGGCTACAAAAGAACAATGAAGGGAAGTTGTATTAAATGCTTTTACAGGAACAGATAAACCTTGAAATGTGGTATGTACTTACATGCGCATGAAAGTGCAAAAGGAAGGAAAATAGTCTTGCTTTGATATTGCAAATATGATGTTAAAACCTATCAAAATAAAGGGAAATAAAGAACTGGCCCTTTAGTCATATATCTTGCCAATACAAAGGACTCTATTGGTCTAGCAAATTCTGATTGTTCCACAGGTTCTGTAAGAGTAGCCTAGTTTGGCCTAATCCTTGATCTTTTATCTTCCAAATAATGGTATTAAGGCAAACTCTCATTACCACAGTACTAGGAACTGTTGGGGTTAATTGATCACTTGACCAAATAGAATAGAAACTTCTGCTTCACTCCAGGCAAAAACTGTTGAATCCAGTAGGAGGTGGACATATGCTCTAGTTCTCAACATTTCTCCAATAGATCTTAATAAGATGTGCTACATGTTACAACTTGTGCAATAAGAGATAGTAGTTCAAAAACAGGGGCATTTCCTAAGGATAAAAAACAAATAAGCAAAAACTAAAAGTGTCCCAAGCAGATTATTTCTACTTCTATTAAAAATGTATACACATAAAATACTATCAACACTCAAACTTTCCAGATATATTCTGCAACTTACCCAAATGTAGAAACGACAATGGAGTAAATCTGAAGATGCAGTTATGGACATATTCTGATTCATAACTACTGGGTTGCATAGCAGATGAATTAAGCCAATCTTCCTTGAAATTCGTTTGCATCACATACTTCTTTGTCATTTCCAGATAATATTTGATAACACCTAAACTGGAAACATCAGAGCTCTGTTGGAAATAACGCATAACAGAGTACATCTGGACCAGCATGAAACCAATAAATACTACAAGGAAGCCAAAGCAGCTATATATTTCAATAGTTGTATATATGAAGCATGATGGCCTAAGAACACTTCCAGACAGTGCCAAAATATGTGTTTTAAAACTGAGGCATAAATTTCCAGGATCTGACATCAGGTCCACACACACACCTGTCAGTCCCAGGAAATGGTCCCTCACCATCATTCGTAGTGGATCAAGATGGAGGGCAGAGTGATTTTTATTCACTCTGTTATGCGCTGGGCCTCACATGCACATATCTTATTGTATACTCAAACAGATTTCTTATCTTTCTCTTCACCTAATTGTTAATTCAAGCTCTGTTTAATATTATAAAGTTTAAAAGAAAACGTTTCAGAGAGTTCTAATTGCTTTCCAATTGTGCTTCCTTTGAGCCACCTGTGTGTCAGTGGCTCCATGTTTTACAACCAGATCAGCTGTTCAGCTGTTTTGGGCTTTTAAAGGGATTTCTGGGAGTTGAAGTCGAAAAACATCTGGGGACCTCAGGTTGAGAACCACTGCCCTAAAGCAAGCCTTCACAACCTGTGGTGTTATAGACTTCAGCTCCCAGAATTCCTGACCAATGGACAAGCTGGCTAGGGTTCCTGAGAGCTGGAGTCCCAAATACCTAGAGGGCCACAGGTTGCACAGGATGATATCTTGTCTGATCTTGGAAACAAAGCAGGGCCAGCCCTGGGAGACCACCAATGAAAGGCAGGTGCTGTAGCTATACTTCAGAGAAAAGAACTAGCAAAATCATCTGATATTCCTTGCCCTTTAAATTCATGGAGTCGCCATAGGACAGCAGGCAATTTGAAGGCAAATGTGCACATATATATTTCCTTCTATCTGCATTACACACTGTACATGCTAAAAACACTGTGTCATACAACTCCAGATACAACTGTCAGGACCCCATCATGGCCCTGATATAAACATCACAACTGAGGGCCCTTCTACACATGCCTAGAGCCATCGTGGTCAGGTTTTTTTCCAGATTAGCCTGAGGCATGCAAATGGTGCCTCAAGCTAATGCAGTTTAATCTGGAGTAAACCTCAATTTCCAGGTTTACTCTGAGTTTAAACAAAACCCTGGGAAGATGAGGACCTTACAGGAAGCTATTTGCATCCTGTGACAAGTACACAACCATACCACAGCTGTTGCAGGTGACTTAATGGGCTCCCTCATCACCCATTTTAACAGTGTTAGATAGGCAATGGGAGAGAACTCCCCCTGAAACTCTCCCACCAAACACCCAAGCAAAATTCATCTGTTGGTCTCATCTGTTTGACTCACTCCTATATGCTTAGCACTTGCTATTTCTACATTCATTTAGAATATGTAAATGATTGATGCAGTCTCTGAGAGAAAGCACATGACATTTTTACTACTGTGCATACAGCCAGATGTCAGCATCATATACTCTAGAGTTGTCCTTACTGTGTCAATGCATTTTCTGAAGATCTGTTGCTTCTCAGAATTCTGTAGCTGTGCTGAAAATGTTCTTGAAGTAATTCATGTATAAAAAGATGGTGTTCACAGAGTCAGAATCAGCCAGTGTGGATAGACTTGGAAATGACAACTGTGCATTATTTGTGGTTTCATCTTTTACCATACTGAATTTTCTAACAATACATTTTCACTGAGCCTTAGGCTGAATTTGAAATTGAAACACATGGTGAAAAGGGTGCATCCTGTTCAAAGTGAAATTAAGCTTCTTCTCCCAATAATCTTAAAAAAGTGCCACTGTTATAGCAAGGAATATCTGTTGTTTGGTTTCATGTGAACAGACTGTATTTAACACAGTCTATGTTATATTATGATGTATCCAACAAGGTATTGAAGCCACCAAAACTACAAAGACATTTTGATACTTTGATAGTCCTTGGCAGAAAAACGTTTCCCAACCTTACCAGGTATTCCTGTGCTACTTCGTTTCTTATTATTTCCTGCAATTTCCCCTACTACATTATCTGCTCCATTATACCGAAGTCCAGCACTGTTTACCATTTTGGGGGAAGACTGGGGTGAATTATGTGTTGAATAGTTCTGCCTTTTCCCTGTTAATATTTCACCATTCTTTCCATGCAGTGCCCCCATTATTTCTTTGTTTTTTCTTTTGCTATGGACACAACAAAAAAGCCAATTTTATTCTTTCTATTTTCTCTAGCTAGCCCAAGCTCATTCTGCACTTTAGCTTTTTCTGATTTTCTTCCTAGATATGTTGGCTATTCATTTGAATTATTCTTTTGCGATTTCTCCCTTTTTCATATCTTGTACATGTCCCTTTTAAATCTTAACTCAATTGAAAGTTCCTTAGACATCCATTCTGGTTTCTTTAGATACCTCCCATCTTTCCTCCATTGGAGCTGTTTGAAAATTTATCTCCAATATCTCACTTTTGAGAAACTCCCATCCATATGAACTCCCTCCTCGTTTAGGATTCCTAACCACAGGATCACACCCTGTGTTTTCCTAAGTTAAAGCAGTTGGAGCCCCTGATGGCACAGTGGGTTAAACCGCTGAGCTGCTGAACTTGCTGACCAAGATTGGTGGTTCGAATTTGGGGAGCAGGGTGAGCTCCCAATCTTAGCCCCAGCTTCTGCCAACCTAGTAGTTCGAAAACATGCAAATGTGAGTAGATCAATAGGTACCGCTTCAGCAGGAAGCACTCTATGCAGTCAGGCTGTCCACATGACTTTGAAGGTGTCTACGGACAACGCCAGCTCCTCAGTTTAGAAATGATGAGCACCACTCCCCAGAGTAAATGGAACAGAGCCGAGTATCTTGGATGCTGAGATAGAGCGCATAATAAGTAAAGAACCAGTACGGAAATACCTGATGACTCTAAATGAGACCAGATGAAATGCACCCATGAACTGGCAGAAGTAATCTCAGAACCACTGGGAATAATCTTTGAGAATTCCTGGAGAACAGATGTCCCAGCAGACGAAAGTAGGGCAAATATTATCCCCTCTTCAAAAGACAAGACAAGACAAGACCTAGGCAGTGTGAAATCAGTACCAGGAAAGATTCTAGATCTGACTATAAGCACTTAGAAAAGAATGCCAGGCTTACAAAAGTCAACACTGATTTCTCAAAAACAAGTCATGCCAGACTAATCTTATTTCGATGGAGGCACCTTCCACACAACTGTATAAAATCTACATTGAACTGGGTTATATGGCATTGTGGACTCAGATAACCCAATTCAAAGCAGATATTGTGGATTATCTTCCTTGATATTCTGCATTATATGGCTGTGTGGAAGGCCCCAGAGTTACAGTGTGGTAGACGAAGGGAATGCTGTGGATGTAGCACATCCTTGTTTCCATAAGGTGGTTGACAAGGTCTCCTATGACATTCTTGCAAATAAGCTAGTAAAATGTGGACTACATGATGCGACTGATAGGTGGAATTGTAATTGATGAGAGGGTGCTCATCAATGGCTCTTCATCCTGGGAGGGAGGGCGGGCCTAGTGGGCAATGACACAATTCTATATTGAGCCAACCAGTGCCAACCTAGCAGTTCGAAAACATGCCAATGTGAGTAGATCAATAGGTACCACTCCGGCAGGAAGGTAACAGTGCTCCATGCAGTCATGCCAGCCACATGACCTTGGAGGTGTCTACGGACAACGCCGGCTCTTCAGCTTAGAAATGGAGATGAGCACCAACCCCCAGAGTCAGACATGACTGGACTTAACGTCAGGGGAAAACCAAGTAGTATTTAATATCTGTATGAGTGACTTGGATGATGGAATAGGGGTTATGCTTGTCAAATTTGCAAATGACACTAACTTAGTATCCCAGGGCCCTTCCACATGGCCAGGCCCGTAGCTGGGGGGGGGGGGGGGGAGTGGGGGTTGAGGGGCTTCAGCCCTCCCTGAAATTCTCAGGGTGGTCCGCGAGAAGGCCTTACATTTATTATTTAAACTGTTACGCTTATTAATATCATGCTCAATATATCACCATGCTCAACATATCCCATATGCATAGGGGTATTGGGATAACAATACAAAAAGTTTGCTAGGGTAGATCCTCTCTCTCTCAGAATCAGACCCCACCCCAAACCAAAATCACAGCCTCCCCCCCCCCCCCCATTCAAAATCCTGGCTACGGGCCTGCACACAGCCATATAATCCAGAAGATCAAGGCAGAAAATCCCACAATATCTGCTATGAACAGGGTTATCTGAGTCCACACTGCCATATATTCCAGTTCAAAGTAGAAAATGTGGGATTGTATTCAGCTGTGTGAAAGGGGCCCCAGAAGACTGAATCAGAATCCAAAGTGACTTTAACAGATTAAAGAGTTTACATTTCAAGGGAGAGGAATGTATGGTTCTACACTAAGGCAGAAAAAAAGAAATGCAGAGATATAGGATACATGACATCTGGCTTTGACAACAGTAATATAAACGAGACCTAGGAGTCTCCATAGACCACAAGTTGAACATGAGTAAACAGTGATGCAGCAGCTAAAAAGTCAATGTCATTCTAGGCTGCATCAATAGTTTGTATTGGTCAGATCTCACCTGGAACACTGTATCCAGGATAGAGCTGTCTGATAGTGGAATATGCTACCTCAGAAATGTGGTGGGGGTCTCTTTTTCTGGACTTTTTTTTTTAAAGAGATGCCTTCTGTTTTGAATTCTTTGTGTATCCCAATGTGGCAGAAGAAAGAGAGATTGGATTCCCTTGGGGTCACTTCTAATTCTATGATGTGAGAGGGAAAGGAAATTTAAACAGTACAAAAATGAGAAGTCATTTAGTGTATTTATTGTTCACCAAGCCACAGCTTTTTAGATGCAATTGTTCATTCTTGAACACAGACTTTTTGTTCATTTTTCCTTTTTATACTGAAGCACTCAACTGTTATGTAAATAAATAGTATCCACCCCCATGAAAATGACATATATATTTTTTGTAGACTGTGACTTGACCTAGTACAAGAAAGCCCATGCTACTCATTGTGAGGACAGTTGAGTCTTAAGACATTCACTGCTTTTAAATTGAGCAATTGGTGCAAAAATGCTTCCCCACCCACTTGGTGATTTTAAAATAAAAAGAAAATCCCTTTTCCAGATTTGGAAGCTCTGGACATCTTAATAATTTATATTTCATAAGATTTGTATACAGTTTGTTTGATTACTATAGCTAACATTTTCACACTTTTATTTGCAAGATTTGGGACTGCAAACCTACAAAATTTGGGATTTCAAACCTAGAAGTGTTTACAATACATCTGCTGAATAAATACTACTGAACTGGTGATCTGCTGAATTTTCAATCAACATTGTGTGCAAATGCATATCTCTTCAACTGACCTGTTAATAGAAATGCCATGGATTTCATAGGGATTTTTTAAGCAAGGAATACTCAAATTCCATATGCCATTATGTAACAACATTTATTACGGTCCATAGACCCATCAGAAAATGAACAGTCATTTTGAATTCTCCCATCACAGCAGAAGGTCTTCTGAACATCATTTAGTGGCCATTTTAGACAAATCTGTTGTGCAATGTTTCCCAGTTAAAGTCTTCTGAACATCATTTAGACAAATCTCTTGTACAGTGTTTACAGTGGACTCTGCACAATAACTTTATTTGTGCCAGCTTACACATGGCACAAGGTGCCTAAAAACACAACATAAAATAAAACGCAATATACAATTGAAAAAAACATATAGGCATATAAAAGAACTTAAGACTCAATTAAAGTAGCACTCATCAACCAATGGCAGTAAACTACTGTAAACATGTTTCAGCTATACTTCATAAAAATCTGCCTATTAGCAAGCCCCTCAAATGCTGATTTGTTATCAGTAAATGCTTGAATTGTATACTTGTTTTATATAACTGGGGTCACATAAAGGTTTAAGGTGGAAAAGGGCTGAGTGGAAAAGCATGGAAAGGTTTAAGAAGCCCTGATATAGGTTATTATGATGCACAGGTGAAGCTGTAAGTCTCGTTCAGTAATCCTAGTGTTCCCTGCACTTCCCTAACTCTTTCCCATTGTCCAACAATTCTTTTAAAAACATTTAATTAATATTAGCAAATTAACAAATATAAAATAGTCACAACTGAGCAGCTAAAAGGACAAGGATATATTACTGAATATATCAGTTATGTGTTAATACAGTTTAATTTCCTGGGAATATAATGCCATCTACACACAACTTTTACTTTTTTTCTATTTAAGTTTGAGATTGGTTTGTAAGATGGATAGGCCCATATCCTGCTTCAAATCCATTTGCATCCTTTTTGAGATCACTTTTCTATGGTCACTTGGATCTAGTGAGGGAACTATACTGCATATCCATTAGCCAGTTGTACAGTTTGAAAACTTGTCCCCTTGCATCATTTGTGCCCGTTGCATACAAATCCTCAAAACATGTGTATTTTTCTGAAAGACCTTGCCTGTTCTGTAGCTCTCCAAGCTTTAAGTTCTAAATTCTATACTTTAAAACACACACATCAAATACAAGGCCTGTGGGTAGAATATGGCCTACCATGTCATTTTATGTGCCCCTCCATATGCTGGAATACAACTCCTGCATTCCTCAGTAGACATCATGACTAGAGCTGATGGGAGTTGTGATACAGTAACATCAGGAAGGCTGCAGTTAAAGAGAGTGGGGTTTTAATTCAGATACAAGGCTTGCAAATATATCTGACTTTAACATGTCCTTTAATCTTTTCCCAACCTCAGAGCCACAAGTGTTCTTAGCTTGCAATTACTATTAACCCCAGACCACATGGTGGATAATCAACAAGAGATGGAGGTTGTCACTCAAGAACATCTGGGGACCCAAACTGGGGCCCCTTCCACACAGCTGAATAAAATGCCACATTATCGGCTTTGAACTGGGATATATGGCAGTGTGGACTCAGATATTCCAGTTCAAAGCATATATTGTGGGTTATTCTGCCTAAATATTCTGGTTTATATTGCTGTGTGGAAGAGCCCTACAACCACTATGTAAAAAAATTATATAGCTGGACCTCTGTATCTATGGATTATTTGTTCAGGGGATTCAATGGCCCCTTGAATGCCACCAAAAAGCTGACGTAACCCTCAGTGGTAATGAGTCTGACAAAATAGCTCCTGGTAGGTTTGTTTTTCTTCTTCTTCTCAAACAAATATGCCCCGAGATGGCATATTCAGGAAAGGCTCTCCTCGCAGTCAAACCTCTATCTCAAGCTTGGTTGGTGGGAATGAGAGAGCAGGTCTTCTTTCTCGTTGGCTGCCCCTCAACTCTGGAACGCCCTGCCCACAGAAGCCAGAATGGCCCCCGAACTGCGGACCTTCCAGTGGCAGGCTAAAACCTTTTTATTCAGACAGGCGTTTAAAGATGAAGGTGTTTAACTCAGGGGGTGCTGTGGTTTTATATGCTTGTATGGTTTTAACTTGAATTGTTTTTAATATTAATTATGTATAATACTCTTTTAATATTTGTACATTGTATCCTTTAAGTTGTATTGTAATACTTGTTAATTGTGACCTGCTTTGAGTGTTCGTATGGAGACAGAAGATGGGATATAAATAAACATCATCATCATAATAGATGCAGGTGAAACATCAGGAGAGAATGCTACTGAAACATGGCCATACAGCCCAAAAAAACTCGCAGCAACCCAACATTATTTTCACTGAAGAAAATTACAAACCAAGTGCTTAGAGAATGAAGGAATTAATAGGACTAGTCTCAGCCACAGAAAATGAAGTTTCTAGAGTATAACAACTACTTTCAAAGTAAGTACCACACAATTTAACAGGAAATAATACTCTCAAAGCAGGTGGAACAGGGGTCCCCAAACTAAGGCCTGGGGGCCACATGTGGCCCATCGAAGTCATTTATCCGGCCCCACGACGGTGGCTCCCTCCTCCTCCACCTTTCCCACCTCTTCCCTCACCTGTTGCGCAACTTCTAAAGCTTTGCTTGTTTATAATAGTATTTTAATTATTATTTAATTAATAATTTACTAAGGGGTGTTTTGCCAGTGCTTTTGATGCACAAAGGCAAAAGGGGGTTGGACTAAAAGGCCCAAGGGGTCTCTTTCAAACCTCTTTATTATTATTATTATTGGCACAAAGACACAGCATAACACAGCAAACGAGAGAGATATATGTATGCTGGATTTCGTATTGCAAAATCACAAGTTGAACACTTCTTCGGCGTTTAGGACTGTGTGATGTATGATGATGATGATGATTATTATTATTAACAACATTGAGGCTGGGTGGCCATCTGTCAGGGGTGCTTTGCTTGTGCTTTTGGTGCACAAAAGTAGAAGGGGGTTGGACAAGATGGCCCAAGGTGTCTCTTCAAACCCTCTTTATTATTTTTATTATGATTATGATTAACATTGAGGCTGTATTTTGTCCCGTTTGTTTGTTTTTAGTTCAAAATAAGAGATGTGCAGTGTGCATAGGAATTTGTTTATAGGGTTTGTTTTTTTTCAACTATAGTCCGGCCCTCCAACGGTCTGAGGGACCGTGAACTGGCCCCCTGTTTTAAAAGTTTGGGGACCCCTGAGGTGGAAGCTTTTCTGGGGCCATATGAAAGGCACCCTTCTGGGGGCCCAGCAAGCAGTCTTAGTGCTGCTGGGGGGGGGAGCAGAAATAAGAGATAGGGGGATAGAGGGAGAGGGATAGAGGGAGAAGAGAGAAAAGAGAGGGGGCGAGAGGGAAAGGGAGAAAGGAGAGAGAGAAGAGGGGGAGAGGAAGAGGAGGGAGAGAAGAGAGAGGGAGGGGGAAACAGAAGAGAGGAAGGGGAGAGAGGAGAGAGGGAGTGGAGAGAGAGGAGGAAGGGGAGGAGAGAGAAGAGAGCAAGGGAAGGAGAGAAAAGAGAAAGGAGATGGAGACAGAACAGAGAGAGGGAGGGGGAAGTTTGCAGATGACACCAAACTGGGAGGGATAGCTAACACTCCAGAAGACAGGAGCAGAATTCAAAATGATCTTGACAGACTAGAGAGATGGGCCGAAACTAACAAAATGAAGTTCAACAGGGACAAATGCAAGACACTTCACTTCGGCAGAAAAAATGGAAATCAAAGATACAGAATGGGGGACGCCTGGCTTGACAGCAGTGTGTGCGAAAAAGACCTTGGAGTCCTCGTGGACAACAAGTGAAACATGAGCCAACAATGTGATGCGGTAGCTAAAAAAGCCAACGGGATTCTGGCCTGCATAAATAGGGGTATAGCGTCTAGATC
Source organism: Anolis carolinensis (assembly GCF_035594765.1). NCBI lineage: Eukaryota > Metazoa > Chordata > Lepidosauria > Squamata > Anolidae > Anolis > Anolis carolinensis. The sequence goes on along the minus strand of NC_085845.1, from coordinate 100,940,386 downwards.
CAGGGAAGTCCTGCTCCCCCTCTATTCTGCCTTGGTCAGACCACACCTGGAATACTGTGTCCAATTTTGGGCACCACAATTGAAGGGAGATGTTGACAAGCTGGAAAGCGTCCAGAGGAGGGTGACTAAAATGATTAAGGGTCTGGAGAACAAGCCCTATGAGGAGCAGCTTAAAGAGCTGGGCACGTTTAGCCTGCAGAAGAGAAGGCTGAGAGGAGACATGATAGCCATGTACAAATACGTGAGGGGAAGTCATAGGGAGGAGGGAGCAAGCTTGTTTTCTGCTGCCCTGCAGACTAGGACGCGGAACAATGGCTTCAAACTACAGGAAAGGAGATTCCACCTGAACATCAGGAAGACCTTCCTCACTGTGAGGGCTGTTCGACAGTGGAACTCTCTCCCCCGGGCTGTGGTGGAGGCTTCTTCTTTGGAGGCTTTCAAGTAGATGGCTATCTGTCGGGGGGTGCTTTGAATGCGATTTCCTGCTTCTTAGCAGGGGGTTGGACTGGATGGCCCTTGAGGTCTCTTCCAACTCTACTATTCTATGATTCTATGAATAAATATAGGGAGAAGAGAGAAAAGAGAGGGGGGAGAGGGAGAGAAAGGGAGAAGGGGAGAAAGGAGAGAGAGAAGAGGGGGAGAGGAAGAGGAGGGAGAGAAGAGAGGAAGGGGAGAGAGGAGGAAGGGGAGGAGAGAGAAGAGAGCAAGGGAAGGAGAGAAAAGAGAAAGGATATGGAGACAGAACAGAGAGAGGGAGGGGGAAAGAAAAGCGGAGGGGAGAGTAAACACAGAGGGAGGGGAGAGGGAGAAGAGAGGAAAAAGAGAAATGAGAGGAAGGGGAGAGAGAAATGAGAGGGACGGGAGAGGGAGAAAGAAGACAGGGAGGGAAGGGAGAGAGAGGGGAGAGGATAGAGAGAAGGGAGAGGGAGGGCCCTTCCACACAGCCATATAGCCCAGAATATCAAGGCAGAAAATCCCGCAATGTCTGCTTTGAACTGGGTTATGTGAGTTCACACTGCCAAAGCAGATGTGGGACTTTATTCAGCTGTGTGGAGGGGGCCCAAGAGGGAGAGAGCGGGTCCTGCAGGCCTGGCGCGGCGCCGGGGAGGGCGGGCGGAGGAGCCCAGGGAGCGGCCCTGAGGGCCGGGGTGGAGCCCGGGACGAGCCGGTCTGAGGAGTGGCCCTAGGGAGCGCCTCTCCCGGCCGGGGCTGCTCAGACGCGCCTTCCGCCTCGCCACACAGAGAAGCACCGCTGCCTTCGAGCCGCCGTTGCCTTCGAGCCGCCGCCATGCCCGTCAAAGGGGGCACCAAGTGCATCAAGTACCTGCTCTTCGGCTTCAACTTCGTCTTCTGGGTGAGTCCCCAGGACAGAGCGCAGGCTCGCCTCAGCCGCGGTTCACCTGGGCCTCTCCCTCCCCGCCCAAAACCGAGCGCGAGCCCCTTCCCTTCTCCGAGTCTTTTCCGAAGCGTTCCGAGTGGAATTTCGGTCTGTTTTCTGAAGGCATTTGTTAGGAAACTGGAAACGCAGCCTGAACTCGAGCGCGCGCCTTCTCTGCTGGGCCCCGACGCCGAGTATGAGCCGCGGTGGTTGGATTCTTTGAGGCAAAAAAAGCCCCGGGTGGTGGGCACGCGGACCCCCTCCCCCTTCTTCTCCCTTAACCTCCCAGGTGCAAACAGAGGAAGGCGGGCCAGGGCTGCTCTCGCCTGGGAAGCATGTAGCTTCCCTTCCCACGGCCTCGTCCCTTGGGAGATTAAGCCACAACAGTCTGTTCTCTTCAAAATAATAGTAAAGGTTTCCCCTGACGTTAAGTCCAGTCATATCTGACTCTGGGGGTTGGTGTTCATCTCCATTTCTAAGCCGAAGAGCCGGCGTTGTCCGTAGACACCTCCAAGGTCATGTGGCCGGCATGATAGAATAATAGAATTGCCCCTGGTGGCACAGTGCATTAAAGCGCTGAGCTGCTGAACTTGCGGACCAAAAGGTGCCAGGTTCAAATCCCGGGAGCGGAATGAGCGCCCGCTGTTAGCCCCAGCTCCTGCCAATCTAGCAGTTCGAAAACATGCAAATGTGAGTAGATCAATAGGTACTGCTCTGGCGGGAAAGTAACGGTGCTCCATGCAGTCATGCCGGCCACATGACCTTGGAGGTGTCTACGGACAACGCCGGCTCTTCGGCTTAGAAATGGAGATGAGCACCAACCCCCAGGGTCGGTCACGACTGGACTTAACGTCAGGGGAAATCTTTACCTGATAGAGTTGGAAGATACCAGATGGGCCATCTAGTCCAACCCCCTGCCATGCAGGAAAAGCACAGTTAGCTAGTCAGCCTCTGTTTAATAGTTTCCAAGGAAGGAGCCTCCATTTTGCTCTGAGGCAGAGAGTTCCATTGTTGAACAGCACTTATTTATTTATTTACAGTATTTATATTCTGCCCTTCTCACCTCGAAGGGGACTCACATTACACATATAAGGCAAACATTCAATGCCTTAACATAGAACAAAGACAGAGACAAACGCAGGCTCCGAGCTGGCCTCGAACTCATGACCTCTTGGTCAGGTTTTTGAGTAATTACATTGGACTACCGCGGATTTCTGAGCCTGAATATATTGCACAAGATTTCCCTAGCCTAAAATGATACATTTTAATATATTGGGTTTATGGTTCCCGTCCCCTTGATCTGGTCATGTAAGTGTGATTTACTGTTATAATTGTATTATTTTACTTTATTTAATAATGTGTATTATGTTGTTATGTAATGTTTGTGTTGCTTTTATGACTGTAAATCGCCATGAGTCCCATCCGGGAGATAGGGCGGTATATAAATAAAGTTTTATTATTATTATTATTATTATTATTATTATTTGTTGCAGCTGGCTGCAGCTGGCTGCTCACCAGCCTGCGCCACAGCCCGGGCCTATGTATTTACAGGGCACATAGACCCCAAATAACCCCAGGAACAGGCCTAAAAACAAATTTGTTATTTACAAAATGAACGATGCTGCAATGAGTTAGTGGCTTGTGTTGTCAAAGGTTTTCATGGCTGGAATCACTGGGCTGCTGTGAGTTTTTTGAGCTGTATGACTATGTTCCAGAAGCATTCTCTCCTGACATTTCGCCCACATCTATGGCAGTCAGCCTCAGAGGTTGTGAGGTCTGTTGGAAACTAGGCAAGTAAGGTTTATATATCTGTGGAAGGTCCAGGGTGGGAGAAAGAACTCTTATCTGCCTGAAGCAAATGTGAATGTTGCAAATTGGCCACCTTGATTAGCATAGGACTGAGAGCAATGAATTCAAATTACAGTAGAGTCTCACTTATTCAAGCTAAACAGGCCGGCAGAACCTTGGATAAGCGAATATGTTGGATAATAAGGAGGGATTAAGGAAAAGCCTATTAAACATCAAATTAGGTTATGATTTTACAAATTAAGCGCCAAAACATCATGTTATACAACAAATTTGACAGAAAAAGTAGTTCAATACGCAATAATGTTATGCAGTAATTACTGTATTAACGAATGTAGCACCAAAATATCACAATGTATTGAAAACATTGACTACAAAAATGCGTTGGATAATCCGGAACATTGGATAAGCGAGTGTTAGATAAGTGAGACTCTACTGTATTTACAAAATGAATGATGCTGCAATGAGTTAGTGGCTTGTGTTGTCAAAGGCTTTCATGGCTGGAATCACTGGGCTGCTGTGAGTGTTTTGAGCTGTATGACCATGTTCCAGAAGCATTCTCTCCTGACATTTCGCCCACATCTATGGCAGTCAGCCTCAGAGGTTGTGAGGTCTGTTGGAAACTAGGCAAGTAAGGTTTATATATCTGTGGAAGGTCCAGGGTGGGAGAAAGAACTCTTATCTGCCTGAAGCAAATGTGAATGTTGCAAATTGGCCACATTGATTAGCATAGGACTGGGAGCAATGAATTCAAATTACAGTAGAGTCTCCAAGCTAAATGGGCCGGCAGAACCTTGGATAAGCGAATATCTTGGATAATCATCATAATCATAATCATCATTCAATTACTTATTAATCGCCCTCCAACCAAGATGCTCTAGGCGATTTACAAGCTAAATTGTAAAGGATAAAAATACATAATACATAATAAGGAAGGATTAAGGAAAAGTCTATTAAATATCAAATTAGGTTATGATTTTACAAATTAAGCACCAAAACATCATGTTATACAACAAATTTGACAGAAAAAGTAGTTCAATACGCAGTAATGTTATGTTGTAATTACTGTATTTATGAATTTAGCAACAAAATATCACGATATATTGAAAACATTGACTACAAAAATGGCTTGGATAATCCAGAAGCTTGGATAAGCGAGGCTTGGATAAGTGAGACTCTACTGTACATGAAGGGGAGGTTCCACTTGAACATTAGGAAGAACTTCCTGGTTATAGCCCCTTCCACACATATAAAATCCACATTGTATTATATGGCAGTGTGGACTCGGGGCCCTTCCACACAACCATATAACCCAGAATTTCAAGGCAGATAATCCACAATATTTGCTTTGAACTGGGTTATCTGGGACTCCATCCACGTAGCTGAATAAAATCCCATATTATCTGCTTTGAACTAAGATATATGGCAGTGTGGACTCAGATAACCCAGTTCAAAGCAGATATTGTGAGATTTTCTACCTTGAAATTCTGAGTTATATGGCTGTGTGGAAGCGCCCTGAGTCCATACTGCCACAGTTCAATGTGGATTTTATACAGTTGTGTGGAAGGGGCCACAGCCAGGAAATTCTTCCTAATGTTCAAGTGGAATCTCCTTTCCTGTAATTTGAATCCATTGCTCCGCATCCTAGTTTCCAGGGCAGCAGAAAGCAGGCCTGCTTCCTCCTCGTTATGTCATCTTTTCACATATTTATACATGGCAATCATGTCTCCTCTCAACCTTCCCTTCTTCAGGCTAAACATACCCAGCTCTTTAAGAAGCTCCTCATAGGAATTCATGGTCTCCAGACCTTTGATCATTTTATTGCCCTCTTCTGGACTCATTCCAGTTTGTCAATATCTGTCTTAAATTGTGGTGGCCAGAATTGGACACAGCATTCCAGGTGAGGTCTTCCCAAAGCAGAATGGAGAGGCACCATGACTTCCCTTGATGTAGACACTATACTCCTTTTAATGCAGCCCAAATCCCATTGGCTTTTTTTGCTGCTGCATCACTCTGTTGGCTTACATCCACTAAGACTCCAAGATCTTTTTCACATTGACTGTTGTCGAGTATTAATCCTTGAAGTGCTTGTTAAGTGATTTGATTCTCACTCCTTTTTGTGGCCTGGAAAACATAAATGGAAAACATATTTCTCTATCAGCATCTGGATGATCAAAGGATTTGAATCTTATCACAGAGTACATGGAGATGGTCCCATATTGTCCTCACAGTAACCCATGTATTAAGTTTATGAGAAAATGGCCTTCAAATGTCAAGCAAAAAGTTTCATGACCAAGTTTTACTGGGACTGTAAATTCAATCAATAACACTATGTAATACAATTTTTGTTCCTGGGTTATAAATGACATTTCCTAATTGGTTCTATCATAAAAATGACAACAAAAATTATTAAACTGCCAAAACTTTGTTTTTGCTGGACAACCTGCAGCACATTTTGCTATAGTTTTTCAATGAATATCTCATAGAATTTCAGTCAATTCAACATAGTTTGTGGCAGCCACAAAAACAAAGTTTCTGGAGTATAACAACTACTTTCGAAGTAAGAATTGTGCCATTAAATATGAAATGCAACTTTCAAACCAGGAACAGATTTTTTTCTCAAATTTTGTGACATAGTATAATTTATGCTTTCAGCTTCAAAGTCTGGCTGCTTCCTTCCTGGGAAGATCCTTTGTTGGGAGGTGTTCGCTGGCCCTGATTGTTTCTTGCCTGGAATTCCCCTGGTTTTTTTTTTAGTGTTGCTCTTCATTTACTGTCCTGATTTTAGAGTTTTTAAGTACTGGTAGCCAGATTTTGTTCATTTTCATGGTTTCCACCTTTTTGTTGAAATTGTCTACATGCTTGTGGATTTCAATGGCATCTCTGTGTAGTCTGACATGGTGGTTGTTAGAGTGGTCCAACATTTCTGTGTTCTCAAATAATATGCTGTATCTAGGTTGGTTCATCAAGTGCTCTGCTATGGCTGACTCCTCTGGTTGAGTTAGTCTGCAGTGCCTTTTATGTTCTTTGATTCGTGTTCGGACGCTGCACGAAATGCTGGACCACTCTAACAACCACCATCAGGACAGTAAATAAAGAACAGCATTCAGAAAACGGGAATTCCAGACAAGAAACAATCAGGGCCATCTATCAACTCCCAACAAAGGATCCTCCCAGGAAGGAAGCAGCCAGACTTTGAAGCTGAAAGGCCATTCAGTGTTAATCAAGGTGACCAATTTGCAGCATTCACACTTGCCTCAGGCAGACAAGTTCTTTCTCTCACCATAGACATTCTACAGATATATAAACCTCGCTTGCCTAGTTTCCAACAGACCTTACAACCTCTGAGGATGCCTGCCATAGATGTGGGCAAAACACCAGGAGAGAATGCTTCTGGAACATGACCATACAGCCTGGAAAACTCACAGCAACCCAGTTAGTGGCCTATTTTGGCGAGGGAGGAGATGCTTTGGAAAATTTCCCAAATTGTTGTGCTCTTTGAAAACAAGACTGTCTCTGAAGGTGTTCCCTTGAGAGGGTACAATTTCCCAGCTTTTTATTCTAGACATGGAAATAAAATCTAAAAACACCCTCTCTTACTTTGGATTTGCTTTGAAGCTATTCTTTAAAAAAAAATCTCCTTGTTGTGTGGACACGCCTAACAGATGAACATTCAGGAATGAATTTGTTTTGTACTCTAACTCTCCAATGCTATTCTGCCCCAGAATGAGCATTCAAGACTGCTTTTTTAGAAATTGGATCTCCTTACATGACAAGCCCGCCTTTTTAAAGAACTTTTTGGGGCTTCTATAGTAGAATGGTTAAGCATGATTTGCAAACCACAGGATACTCATTTTGAAGCTCATTTTCTGAATCTTGTTGTGAACGTCCTGGCTCTTTTGGAGTAGCTTCCTTATCTGCTCTTGAGAGGAAGGGAAATGTTTAAACTTAAAAGACAACATCCAGATAATGCTTTTGAAAAGTTTTCAACATTTGAAGACACCATACAGACATTAAATATTTCTGATTAATTCAAGAAAACTTAATTCAGTTTAGAGAATAAATCATAGCAAAGACATTTTGAATAAGGAGAGCTTTTCATCAGTTTTAAGGTGATGAGTTCCCATGAGAGATTGTACTACCTTGGTTTGTAAATTGTACTTCTGTATCCAAGAATAACCAAAGGAGTGAGATTGAGATGGGGCAGTGGCAAGCCCCAGGTGAGTGGATTTTGGCAGTGATCATGTCTTGTAATGAAAGGGATGCAAAGTTTTCCCACATTGGTGATGACATTTACTAGCTAAGTTTCCCCAAGAATCGTTCTGTTCCTTCTCAAGAAACAAATTAACTCTCTTCCCTCTATCTGCAACTTTCAAGAATAACCTGTTGGGTAGGTGACACATGCAGTGACGTGTTTTTTCCAGCTCAAGGAATCTTCTTGCCAGAGGCAAAAGAACATCTCAAGGATGTTTCAATTCCACACAAATGTAGAGTAAGGGCTTCAGAGTACTTTGCTGAAATCAACCATGTACATTGAGAGCACATGTTCACTTATCATGTAATCCAGTTTGAAGTTAATTAGCTTCAAATGGTAATGACTACAAAACACACACTGCCAAACCCTGCTTCAGCACAAAGCAGGCCTTTAAAGCACATTAGGCAAAGTCTAAGGAAAGTCCAAGTTAAACCTCTTAATGTGCTTCAGCAAACCCTAATTCTAAACTACATTGTATAGCAAAATCGGTACTGCAGAATGCAAAGCATTGTACACATACATGCACACACACACACATAACACTAGAGTGCTTTGTAAAATTCAGAATTTTCATATATGGGGGGTGGGACCGCTGAAAAACACCCAAGGGCATAGCTAGGCAGTATTGAACCCCTGAAACATACAGTAGAGTCTCACTTATCCAAGCTAAACGGGCCAGCAGAAGCTTGGATAAGTGAATATCTTGGATAATAAGGAGGGATTAAGGAAAAGCCTATTAAACATCAAATTAGGTTATGATTTTACAAATTAAGCACCAAAACATCATGTTATACAACAAATTTGACAGAAAAAGTAGTTCAGTATGCAGTTGTAATTATGTTGTAATTACTGTATTTACGAATTTAGCACCAAAATATCACAATATATTGAAAACATTGACTACAAAAATGGCTTGGATAATCCAGAGGCTTGGATAAGTGAGACTCTACTGTAATTGATTACTTCCACTGCTAAATTTCACTTTTCCTTTCCTCTCACCCCCATCTCACTACTCTGACGCGCTGGTGTGCATCTCTATTGGAAATGGAGAAAAATCTGCAACCGGTGCCAACTGTGAAGCAATAGACATTGCGGATTCTGGAACTATACAAAAATTACAAACAGTTAAAACATGAATCCTAAAAACAACAACAGCACACATACACAAAATAATAAAAAGAATAGCCAGCACAATGAACAGGGCCTGTCCTGCCTAGACAATTTATCCTCAAAGACCTGTTGAAACAGAAAGGACTTTACTTGTTCATTGAACAAGAGGAGGGAGAAGACCAGTCTTCCTTCTCTGGGAAGGGGATTCAAGAACTCAAAGGCAGCCACTGAGAAGGTCTTTATGTGTTGTGGGGAGATGTACCTTTGGTGGAGTGGAAGAGAAAGAAGACCCTCTGCAGCAGATCGCAAAACAAAGGCAGATTTGGAAGGGATAAAATGGGCATTTAGATAACCTGGACCTGAGATATGTTAAGCTTTCTAGATCAAAACCAGGACTTTGAATTGTACCTGAAAATACATCAAGAGCTAGTAGAACTCTTGCAACAACAAAGAATCATTGAATAATAGAGTTGGAAAAAAACATGGGTCATCTAGTCCAACCTCCTGCCATGCAGGAAAAATACAATCAAAGTACCCTTGACAGATAGATGGCCATCCAGACTCTTTAAAAGCTTTCAAGGAAGGAGCTTTCACCACACTCGAAGGCATAGTTGTTCCACTGCTGAACAACTTTTAGTCAGGAAATTCTTCCTAATATTCAGGTGGAATCTTCTTTCCTGTAATTTGAACCCACTGTTAACCCATACAGGAAGGAATTATTCCCTCCCTGTAGTCAACCCCAGTTACCGATCTTGCTGCAATTCTTTGGACCAATTTCCTTCTTCAGGGCAGCCCTATGTAGAACCTGTTATTTATGCAGTTAGTTTGTAACAAAGGCATATGTCACTGCTGAGAGGTCAAGCAGAATGAATAGGACCTAACACCTCGTGTCTAGTTCCCAGCACAGGTCATCTACCAAGGTGATCAAAGCCATCTCTATCCCATATCCATGCTTAAACCCAGATTTGTTTTAAAAAACAAAAGAACTACATTTTTAAAATGTAACAATACTCTAAATCAGGCATGGGCAAACTTTGGACCCCCAAGTGTTTTGGACTTTAATTCCTAACAGCCGTTAAGCTGGCTGGGATTTCTGGGAGTTGAAGTCCAAAACACCTGGAGAGCCAATGTTTGCCCACACCTACTCTAAACAATACAAAAGGACAAGCTTCAAAATTATATCAAATAGTCCAAGAGGCTAATTTGGCAACTATAAAGGAACAGGAATTGCTTGGGAATTGAACTTAGCAATAAAAATACAGTAGAGTCCCACTTATCCAACACTCGCTTATCCAACGTTCTGGATTATCCAACACATTTTTGTAGTCAATGTTTTCAATACATTGTGATATTTGGTGCTAAATTCATAAATACAGTAATTACAACATAACATTACTGCATATTGAACTACTTTTTCTGCCAAATTTGTTGTATAACCTGATGTTTTGGTGCTTAATTTATAAAATCATTCTGCCGGCCCGTTTATGTTGGATAAGTGAGACTCTACTGTAGATAAAAGCAAATTGAATTTCAATTTGCGAAAATTTAGCTTACAAATCAGTACCAGTGTGCATTAAAGAAAACACATTAAAAACTATCCATAGATTGTATCACTATCCACTGAAACTCCGCATGATTAAAAAGAGAATTTGATACTTGTGTGCCCCACATCTTGTGCTCCCCATATCATTCTCCAACCCTTGTTGGCTCTTTCCACCATTCTAGTATGTTAATAGCCCTCTACTAAATAGTTAAATAGGTCTGTGTTGTAATATTTATGTTTCTTTAAAAGCATTTCCCTCCTACCTCAATGTTTATTCTAACTGTCCAGTGATTAGCATTTATATACAGTAGTATGTTGAATTGGCTACATTTCATTTTTCATACACCCCCAACAATTTCTCAGATTGAATATTAAAAGTGGGGGAGTTCCCAATTGAGGGGTGGTCACTTTTAAGCACACAGTCTATTTAGAGCTCCTTACAGAGCTTATTACACTCAGATGTTTGTGACAGCCCTGTTTGTTTCTGTATTGTGGTGTTTGGATTGATTGACATTTTCCCTCGATCAGTGGTTCCCAACCTTTTTTTGACCAGGGACCACTCTCCAACATTAGTAGCAAAAGGGTTACAAATCAGTTTTTGGTCAACTTTAGATTCGGTTTGGTTATTTGGGGTGCTGATTCAGAAAATTGCATTGGATATACCACATCAGCTCTAGTTTCTGATACAAAACATAGGCCATCCAGTAGTCACTATCTGCTCGCCCACAGAAAACCAAATGTAATCATTTAGAGCTGATGTGGTATATCCAATGCAATTTTCTGAATCAGCACCCCAAATAACACTAAGAACAGGCTTAAAAACAAAGACACTAAGAAATTTTTTTTGGGTTGGTCTGTATTGTTATTTGTAGTAGTTAAGGTGAGGCCGTGGACCATATTTTAGTTCTTGCGGTGGTCCATGAATGACAGGTTGGGAACCACTGCCCTAGATCCACCACTCTTCACATTTTCCAGAGTGAACACCTGCAACTTGCTATGCTCAAGAAGACTGCACAGGACCCTGATTTGACTCAAAATCTCAATTACGTGGAATTGATGCTAGAAGGGATGGAGCTAATATTTGCATCTCTGCCCTCTGTGGCTGTGTAGCTTGTGTCCAAAATTTTACAAGCCCTAATAATACCATTTGCATAATGTTGCTGTAAATTCAGAAATGCATGTGCCCCTGACAAAATGGGGTAGCATTTTCCACAAATGTTTTTTGTTTCTTTCTATTTCTAAATTTAACACATAAGTGTTGTATGGCTATATCACCTCATGGATATTCAAGCCTATTATCCACATGGATGTATCTTCTGTGTGTCTCCCTTGGAACCCATATAATAGTATTGAAAGTTATGGATATATCACTACAACTGTGGAGGACTGAAGAAAAATAACGTAATTCTGTGTACTCTAAATGAAAGCACTCAGAGGGCATAACTAACACTTCTGGTGTCATCTCTCCACAGCTTGCAGGAACAGCTGTTCTGGCAGTTGGACTATGGCTTCGGTTTGATTCACGGACAAAAGATATTTTTGATCATGAAGAAAATGATACAACATTTTATACTGGTATGTTATAAAAGGTTCTGTGGGCCTTCTAAATGTTTTAACACTGCACCAAAACAAAGGATTTGATGACTTTTTAAACCTAGTTCAAAAAAGAACTTTGAATGTTGTACATCTTGATTTCAGTAAAGCTTCAGTAAGATTCTGCAGGAAAGCTGATGAATTGTGGTCATTGTTTGGGTTCATAGTGCGTTCTGGGTGTAGGTGAACTACAACTCTTCTACATTCCCCAATAGGAGTCACAGTGCTCTGACTTGATGCAGGGTGAACTACAACTTCCACCATGTGGAATCAATTCCCCAACTCCTCCAGTAAGTGTATTTGCTGTTCAGTTCTGCTGTGTTTGTTATGCAGACAGATTTGAAAGGGATGGGCAGAAGGTGGGGTCATGCAAATTCCACACCAATGGAGAACCCTGGGATGCCTGCCTGTGGTGGAGGAAAATGCAAAATCTAGGATGAAATGGTCCCCAAATGAAAACATTCCTTGGGTGGTGTGCCGTAGTGTTTGGGGAGGACATTGGCAGGGGTTGGGATACTTGTTCATGGAGCTTGCTGTAACCGCAATATCAGTGGAAGGGAGTGACTTGCTGGCTCCTCAGCACTGGGAACTATAGCATGTTTGTGGAGGCCGGATGCTGTCCGTGTGAGCGGACACCCATGCCATATACACACATATGGGTTTTCACTTTTATTATGGACTAGTTTGGGGACCCGGCGGTGCCCAGGTCATTTGAGAAAGGCATTGTTTGCCTGTGTTCCAGGTGTAGCCTAGATCAATGTCAGCTGGTTCAGTGTGTGCGGGCGAACAACAACTCCCATATGCAAGTCCCATTGTCCATGGTCCATCCGTCCCCAAGCAATGCCAGGATGTAGGATGGGTCATGGGTGGTCTGTGCACCAAGTTTGGTCTTGATGAGTCATTGGGGGGGGGGGTTGCAGCGGTCTCAGGAAGTGAGTGAAGGTACTGTAAATCCCATTATCCATGGTCCGGTGTCCCTCAAATCGCAGCAGGACATAAAGTGGGTGATGGGGGGTATGTGTGAGAAGTTTGGTCTCAATCAGTGATTGGAGTGGGTTGCAGTGGTCTGAGGAAGTGTGTGAAGGTACTGTAAATCCCATCTTCCCTAGTCTGTTGTTCCCTCACACCACAGGAGGACATAAAGTGGGCTAGATTGCACCTTTGTGTCTAGTTTGGTACAGTTTCGTCATTCATTGGCATTACAGTGGTCTGTGGGAGGTTAATTGGATGAAGGTACTGGAAATCCCATCATCCTTGGTCCATTCTTCTGCTAACCGCACCAGGACGTGAAGTGGGTCATATTGCACCTGTGTGTCATGTTTGGTACAGTTTCGTCATTCATGCGTATCACAGTGGTCTGTGGGAGGTGAATTGGGTGAAGGTACTGCAAATCCCGTAATCCTTTGTCCATCCTCCACCGAAATGCTGCAGCATGTAAAGTATGTCCTTTGGGATATGGGTACCAAGTTTGGTTCAGTTCTGTCATTCGTGGCAGTTGCAGTGGTCTGAAGAATAAGTGAAGGTACTGTAAGTCCCAGCAGTCTTGGTCTGTCCTCCCCCATATTGCCCCAGGACGTAAAGGGGGTCATGGGGGTTCTGTCTGCCAAGTTTTGTACAGTTACGTCACTGGTGGGCGTCACAGTGGTCTGTGGAAGGCAAAACGATTGAAAGTAGTGGAAATCCCATCATCCGTGGCCCATCATCCCCCAAATGGCACCAGGACATAAAATGGGCCATAGGGGTTAAGTGTGCCAAGTTTGGGCCAGGTCCGTCATTCCTGGAGGTCAAAGTTGTCTGTGAAAGTGGGAGCCAATCAGAAAGCTGCCACATACCCGCATACCCACATACATACATACAAACATTGACTTTTATTATATACAGTAGAGTCTCACTTATCCAACACTCACTTATCCAACGTTCTGGATTATCCAACGCATTTTTGTAGTCAATGTTTTCAATACATCGTGATATTTTGGTTCTAAATTCGTAAATACAGTTATTACTACATAGCATTATTGCTTATTGAACTACTTTTTCTGTCAAATTTGTTGTATAACATGATGTTTTGGTGCTTAATTTGTAAAATCATAACCTAATTTGATGTTTAATAGGCTTTTCCTTAATCCCTCCTTATTATCCAACATATTCGCTTATCCAACATTCTGCCTGCCCGTTTATGTTGGATAAGTGAGACTCTACTGTATATAGATATAGATAAAAAAACAGATTTACATATAAATAAGGTGGATGTGCTTGCTTATCTAAATCTTGGGTAATATTTTCTACTACAGGACATAGAGCATCTTCAACATTTTTCACGCCATGCTGACGTACTAGACCAGACATGGGCAAACTTTGGGCCTCCAGGTGTTTTGGACTTCAATTTCCACAATACCAAACAGTTGGCAGGCTGTTAGGAACTGTGGGAGTTAAGTTCAAAGCACCTGGAAGGCCAAAGTTTGCCCATGCCAGTCCTAGACATTGACATTCTGGACGCAATAGTTAACAAAACAACATTCATCTTTCAGGATCGCTTTAGTTATTTATTCCTGTACAGCAGAGGTCTGTACTAGTTAACTTTTCTTGTCCCTTCCAACTCTCAGATTCTGTTATTCTTTCCTTTGAAGCAAAAGACGTAGACACTTAGAAAGAAATTTTAAATACATAAATCCCAAGTTGCTCTGCTATCCAGGGGGTGCAAATCACATGTTTTTAAGTTAACAGTTAGAACATGTGTGTTAATCAGCAGTGGACAACTTTGTTGATTTGGGAGTCAGTTTCACAGAGATATTGCTGGACTTCCTGGTGGCCACATTTCTTATATGCATGGGTGCTGCTGAAATTTGAGGGAGGGAAGATGAAACCCCACTTTCATTTAAAACAATCAATTTAGGGAAGTGTAAACATTATAGGAGCCCCTGGTGCCATAATGGGTTAAACCATTGAGCTGCTGAACTTGCTGACTGAAATCTGGGGAGTGGGGTGAGCTCCTGCTGTTAGCTCCAGTTTCTGCCAACCCAGCAACCTAGCAGTTCAAAAAGATGCAAATGTGAGTAGATCAGTGGGTACCGCTCCGGCAGGAAGTAACAGCGCTCCATGCAGTCATGCCAGCTACATGACCTTGGAGGCATCTACAGACAATGCTGGCTATTTATCTTAGAAATGGAGATGAGTACCAACCTCCAGAGTTGGACATGACTAGATTTAACACCAGGGAAAAACTTTTACTTTTACCTAAACATTATTTTAAAGAACAGTATGTTTATACCCAGAAGCACACTGATATATGTAAGGCTGTCCTTCAGAACAATGTGTGTCCTCCTTCCAGAGTTTGTTTTAAAGGAAAGGCATTGGATGGGTTACATTCACTTGGCTAAATTTCAGTGTCAGGACCATAAGAATGGGCAAGGGTCCACACTGCCAGTTAGACATTAATTCAGTTTCCTTTTGTGCATGTGCTTGCCTTAAAGTTGCCTGTCGACTTACTGGAAGCCATGAATTTCAGATTTTTTTTTTTTACAGCAAAGAACTGTGAATGTGGTTTCATCAGTTGCTTCCTCTGCACCTAGCTGCAGAGGAAGCAACTGTAGCTGCACGCAATAACATCCTGCGGAAACTGACTGGCAGCGCATGGGGTGCAGACCCACAAGTAGTAAGAACATCAGCCCTGGCCTTGTCTTTCTCAACTGCAGAGTATGCCTGTCCTGTTTGGCACAAGTCTGCCCATGCAAAGCAGGTGGACATAGCACTGAATGAAACATGCAGAATCATCACGGGATGCCTTAAACCTACACCTGTTGATAAACTCTACAAGTTAGCTGGCATTGCCCCTCCTGACGTGCGACGGGAAGTTGCTGCTAACGGTGAGAGAAAAAAGGTTGAACATTGTGAAAGCCACCCACTGCATGGCTATCACCCTCCTCCCACCAGACTCAAATCAAGGAAGGGCTTCATGAGAACCACCACTCCTCTTGATGTTCCTCCAGCAACAGCAAGGGTGTCTCTCTGGGCAGCTAAACCTGGCAATTCTAACTGGATGGCCCCCCATGAGGGTCTTCCTCCAGGGGCAAACCAAGAATGGGCAACTTGGAAGTCCCTGAACAGACTCAGAAGTGGAGTGGGCAGATCAAAAGACAACTTGGCAAGGTGACACTACCTGGAGGAATCCTCCACCTTGTGTGACTGTGGAGCTGAACAAACAACTCAGCATATGTATGCTTGCCCACAATGCCCTGCCTCATGTACGGAGGAGGAGTTGTTTAAAGCTACAGACAATGCGGTTGCTGTTGCCCGCTTTTGGTCCAAAACTATTTAGTTGCTTGTGATTTCTTTTCTTTTCTATTTATTTCCATTATTTGAAATGTATTTGCTGTACCAATGCTTTTGACACGAAATAAATAAATAAAGTTGCTTCCTCTAGCATGGAGCAAATGTAGTGGCAGTGACAGCCAGGATATTGGAGGTAGTGTACATTGATGGTGCTCATATTGCTCAGTATGATGAAACATGAAGCTTCTATAGGTAAAGGTAAAGGTTTCCCCTGACGCTAAGTCCAGTCATGTCTGACTCTGGGTGTTGGTGCTCATCTCCATTTCTAAGCTGAAGAGCCAGCGTTGTCCATAGACACCTCCAAGGTCATGTGGCCAGCATGACTGCATGGAGCGCCGTTACCTTCCCGCTGGAGCGGTACCTATTGATCTACTCACATTGGCATGTTTTCGAACTGCTAGGTTAGCAGGAGCTGGAGCTAACAGCGGCCGCTCCCGCCGCTCCCGGGGTTTGAACCTGGGACCTTTCAGTCTGCAAGTTCAGCAGCTCAGTGCTTTATCACACTTCGCCACCGGGGTTCCTCGAAGCCTCTATAGTAGAGGGTAATGACTGATCATTCTGTTTTCTTTTAAAACCTTTCCATAGGTGTTTACATTCTAATTGGAGGTGGTGCTCTCATAATGCTTGTTGGTTTCTTGGGGTGCTGTGGAGCAATACAGGAGTCCCAATGCATGCTTGGTTTGGTAAGTAATGATCCTGAGTGACTAAGCTTGAAGCCTCTTGTGAGCTGTAATATAATCGGGGGCAGGGGAGAGGGGGGGGGGAGAGCAGCTATGCTGAAGAATATTTACCTGGAACATTTGCTATTTTTCCCATCTATTGTCTGGCGTCTTCAGCTTCTCTTTGCTGCTGATCCACCCCCTTAATTTTCCATACCAGCAGGCCAGCTGCAGGTGACAAAGTCGAGCCAGAGAAGTCAGGCAAAAGACAAGATATCAACAGCCCCTTCAACGAAATATTTCTCAACACCTCTGGTGCTCTTTGCTCACCATTCAGATGAATCTCCCTACTCTCCACAGTTGAAGAGGCTGCTGATTTCTCACTTTTGCCTGCTTGCTTCAGATCCACTTTGACCCCACCCTCCTCCTCCTTCTGTGATGTACTAAATGTGTGAGAATAAATATTTATTTTCAAATTCTTTTCTTATTGCTCAAAACTCAAATAGTGGATTCCAACCAGCTACTTGTCCTCCTTCTCCCTCTGTGATGTACTAAATGTGTGAGAATAAAAATTTATCTTCAAATTATTTTCTTATTGCTCAAAACTCAAATAGTGGATTCCAACCGGAATAGACCCATTAAGTGTTGACCTATTAAATTCTTATTGATTTCATGGGTCTACTCACGCTCAGACGAAGAGTTGAATTTAAACTATCATATCTCATTTTTTCAACAATTTGTGCTCAGTGCAACTAAAAGTAATAAGAGAGTACCAAAATAATAACTCACGATGATACTTAATGAATCCATTTCCAGCTGAATGGAGAAGCCAATGTACATTAAATTCTGGTCAAGCCAAAATCTCCCTGAAGAGAATTATTTTTATCTGCATTTACGGTGGAGCCCCGGTGGCGGTGTGTTAAAGCACTGAGCTGTTGAACTTGTTAGACCAAAAGGTCCCAGGTTCAAATCCCGGGAGCGGCGGGAGCGGCCGCTGTTAGCTCCAGCTTCTGCCAACTTAGCAGTTCGAAAACATGCCAATGTGAGTAGATCAATATGTACCGCTCTGGCGGGAAGGTAACGGCGCTCCATGCAGTCATGCCGGCCACATGACCTTGGAGGTGTCTACAGACAACTCCGGCTCTTCGTCTTACAAATGGAGATGAGCACCCACCCCCAGAGTCAGACATGACTGGACTTAATGTCAGGGGAAACCTTTACCTTTTACGGTGGAAAAAGAAATTTTCAAACAATGATCTGAGGCAGGGGTCCCCAAACTAAGGCCTGGGGGCCAGATGCAGCCCTCCAAGGTCATTTACCTGGCCCCCACCCTCAGTTTTAGACTTAGGCTTCCCCAAAGTCTGAAATTACTTGAAGGCACCCACACTTGCCATTGAAATCCTGATAGGTTTGCGTTGGTTAATTTTTTTAAAAATATATTGTATTGTTCTTTCATTGTTGTTGTTATTGTTGTTGTTTTTGCACTACAAATAAGACATGTGCAGTGTGCATAGGAATTTGTTCGTATTTTTTTTTTCAAATGATAATTCAGCCCCTCAACAGTCTGAGGACCATGAACCGGCCCTCCACTTAAAAAGTTTGAGGACCCCTGATCTTAGGTTTTAATCATTGGAACAGCATCACTGAAAATGTCTTTTAACTACTCTGTAAAAGAACCTCCTTGGAAAAGCATGAGACATGAGGAAAGGCACAGACAATCCCCTTAATACCACAGTAAATAAACATTTTCCTAATGTACTGGCCTGCAGATTCTTAAAAAATGTGTTAATGGTAGTAATGCATGCACTGCTCAGCAGACCTATAGTAGTTTTCCATTATTTATCTTTCAGATTATGGATGCTGCTTGACTAAATTCTAACATTCTTTCAGTGAATTGCAGCTTATGTTTTCATAGCTGTTGTAATGCATTCTGTGAAACATCTGCCCTTTGTTTAGGTACACTGAAACCTTGTCTTACTGTAAATAAGCTTTCCTTTTACCTACTCAGCCAATCCCACAACACCCCAGCCCAGTCCCCTTTAGGAAGAATTACAGTCTAGCATACATATGGAAACTCTCACTTTTCCAAGACTCCTGATCATATCCTTCCACTGCACAAATTGAAGAGTAGCCCATCCCCTGGACTTATGTATATCAGCTGAAGAGTCAAAATCAGAACTCATCCAAGTGACTTTATCTCCAGATAGTTATTGACAGACTGTATGCAAACTGTTTACAGTGGGTAGCTGGTTGTCTCTATTTTCTTTCATGTGCTAGAGCAGGGGTCCTCAAACTTTTTAAGTGGAGGGCCGATTCATGGTCCCTCAGATTGTTGAGGGGCCGAATTATCATTTGAAAAAAAAAAAAAGAACAAATTCCTATTCTCACTGCACATGTCTTATTTGTAGTGCAAAAAAACAAACAAACCCCAGCAACAATTACTTATTTATTTATTTACTACATTTATGCCCCACCCTCTCTCACCCCGAAGGGGACTCAGAGCAGCTTACAAGTTGTATGTACATACAATATATTATATTATTAGCATAGCACAATATTAGCATTATATATTACTATATTGTACTATACCATTATACCGTAATATTATTAGTAATATTACATTTAATATATAATATAAAATTAATATTATTATATTATACAATATTATTATATTGTATTATTATTATTATTAGCTGCCCTGAGTCCCCTTTTGGGTGAGAAGGGTGGGGTAGAAATACTGTAATAAATAAATAAATATTATATTGTATTACATTATAATATTATTATCAATATTATATGTATACACAATATATTAGATTACTACCATATCATTCATTAACAATATTGGTAAATGAAAGAACAATGCAATATTTAAAAATAAAAATAATTTTAACCAACATACTGTAAACTTATCAGGATTTCAGTGGGAAGTGTGGGCCTGCTTCTGGCCAATGAGATCATCAAGTAGGATTGTTGTTGTTGTGCCTTCAAGCCATTTCAGCCTTTGGGTGAGCCTATGTCTAAAACTGTGGGCGGGGGCCAGGTAAATGGCCTTGGAGGGCCGCATCCGGCCCTCGGGCCTTAGTTTGGGGACCCCTGTGCTAGAGTATAATAGGCCACTCACTGAGTACAACACTCAACATAATGTAATGCTGCAATCTGCATGGCATATCATAAGGTACTGATTCTGACAAGGGGCACATCTACCCTGACCACTGACAAGACCCACAACAATGAAGCAGCTCTGTTGTGACTAAGCAACACATGGAGCTGATACACATTAAAACAGGCCAAAGCTGCTTAACGTGGCCTTGAGCTGCCTTAACCAAAGTTGCGAGTTGCTCTGATTTTTCTCCCAGAATTGAAAGCAAACTACACTTTTGTAAACATGTATACAGTTGGTATGGTTCAGCCACAACTGTTTACACAGCCATTCTGTGTTCAAGTGGCCCAAGGACACGAAATGGCACTCACCATCTCATCCTAATAAAAAATTGAAGCCTACCTTTCATGCCCCCCTCCCAAAAAATACTGGAATGACCTGCCCTAAGAGCTCTGACAGTTAAATAAGCTATCAGAATTTAAAACACGTCTGAAGACCGACCTCTTCTGGCAGGCCTATTCAGACAGTTTTAATCATGAATTTTAATCTTGTGTTCTGTGTTTTAATCTCTGCTCTGTGTGTTTTAATATATATTTTATAGAAATACATTTTAACATGCATATTTTATAGAAATACATTTAATATGTGTATTTGTAGAATTTTTTCAATGTTTATGTGTTTTAACCATGCTGTAACCCGCTTCGAGCCACAAGCAGAGGCGGGTAAGAAATAATAATAATAATAATAATAATAATAATAATAATAATAATAATAATAATTAGTATTATAGCTGGATTGTGATATTTTGACTATCATAATCCTTTGCATGCACACTCACTGAACAAAGTGCTCACTAGCATTGGTTTTAGCTCTGGGCCCATCCGCCTGCAGTAGGTGGATAATACTGGCCTTCCTTTAAGAATGAATTTGTCAAATGCAAGTGGTTTGAACAGTAACCTGATTACACCTTTCTTTCTGTGTTTCTCTCCCCCTAGTTTTTTACTTTTCTTCTCGTGATTTTTGGTCTTGAAGTAGCGGCTGCCATCTGGGGATTTGCAAACAAGTCAATGGTAGGTCATTATCTTCTATATCAAGTCATGTAGCCTTTCACATGTTATTGGGCTGCATCTCCCAACATTCCTTATCATTGTTTATTCTGGCTAGGTTTATGTTATTGTTTCTACAATTTTTGAATTTTGTGTGTTGCACCTTTGAGTGCTTTGTAAGCTGCCCCAAATCCTTCTGGGAGATGGTGGTGGGGTATGAATAAAATATTATTATTATTATTATTATTATTATTATTATATTATAGGCACAGCAAACAAGATAGATATGCTGGATTTCGTATCACAAAATCACAAGTCGAACCCTTCCCAAGTGTCTAGGACTGTGTGATATATTTTCGGATGATGCACGCAGATCCCATTATTATTATTATTAATATTATTATTATTATTATTATTATTATTATTATTATTATTATTATTATTATTAGGAGTTTCAACTTGACAGTGCCTGGAAGGGCATATGACTCATATACCTTTTCTGACTAGGAAAAGTTTTAAAGGAATGGCAGTTAATAAACTACCCACTCAAAGCCTAAAACCAATGGACAGCAAACAAGAATTGATTGTAGGTGTTGAGCCATTATTTCAGTCCCAATCCATACTAGAACGGATCCCAAAATATCCATATTTCTTTCTGCAATTGATTCTGTTAAGTTTTTGGTGGTTCCCACACCAAAAGAAGCAAGTATATAGTCTTCTGCTGTCAAGGACAGAACGCCACAAGATTCAAAGTAACAGAGTTTATTAGATTACAGAACTCAAAAATGCCCGTAAAACACAAGGGCCAGGCAGTTTTTGCCTTTAGGAGCAAAAAGGGGCAAAAGTAAATGTTCAAAAGATAAACCGGATTAAACCGGAGTTTAATCCGGGTAAAAACAAACTGCTTGCTTCAGCCTGGGTATAAACGAAACGAAAGCCAAGGAACAAAAGATACAAAGAATGCAACTAATTGGCAGCAGATTCCTCTCTGCTGCCAACACTGTGCTTAGAGTAACTTGCGTCGCTCCCCCACACACACAGCAGACAGGATCTCCAACACGAGTAAATCAGCCAAGGATTGTAGCAGTTGAGTAGACCAGTTCCGTTCCGTAGATCAAAGCCAGAAGCAGACGTTTGTAGTTTTTCCAAGTCCAAGAAGGGGGGAAGACAAGCCGTGGTCAGTTCAGTCCGAGTTCTCAAAGCAGGAGATGGCGTCCGTCAAGAAGACGACGGAGGGTCAAGCTAATAAGAGTAAGCACAGGTTTGCACAAACAAATGCCCACACAATCCCTCCCGCCGTCTGACCCTGGATTCCAATCAACTTACGTCACAGCACAGGAAAGCACACAAGTCTTCAGGGAAGCGTCCCACACACACACGGATCCCAAGCGTTTGCCCAGATTACCTTGCCCAACGCAATTTGCAATTGCTCTCAAGCCCCATTTTATGCCAGTTACAAATCTTCATCACTGTCAGCTGTCCTCCTTAACCCGGGCGTTTCCTCATCACTTTCCTCGTCAGAGCTGGAACACCTCTGACTACGCCCAACAGCATCTCCAGCTGTGGATCCCGTCCCATCCCTCCAGCTAAACCATGGGTCTAATCCTGAAGGTCCCCATTCATCTTCTGTCCCATCATGGCCAGTGGCACCCACTTCCTCCCTTACCCGAGTCCAATCCATCTCATCCTCCTCTGAGCTAACCAGCCCCTCCTCCATTCTCTCCGTAAACCCTTCGAAAGACTCCTCGTCAGATGGTGCTGCAAATATGTCTCGCAGTCTTTTTCTCTCTCGCTCCTCGAGAGTATCTGACTCTCGAGGAGTCTTACGCCCACGTCTGTCAGTAACAGAGCCATGAGGCTCAATCATAACATCTGCCAAGTTAAACTCTGTTCTCAACAAGGTGGAGGACTGTTTTAATATCTGTTCTGAAGTGCAAGTTGTAGAAGTGAAAAAATAGTTTTAGCTATAGTCGGCTTCAGGTAGAAAGTAACACTGTGACTGTGTTTGATGGAGCTCCACTTGCTGTTGTATAAGTCGACCTTGTGTATTAGTTTTGGAGTCAAAGTTACAGATTTTTATATGACCCATGGATAAATTGAGGTTCATTCAGGGAAGAAGGGAAACCTCTGATCCCACCTTAAGGGGACTGCTGCCCCTGGCCACTGCTGTCGTTTCCCTCCCAGGCAGGCAAAAAAGCCAGAAGTAGTACCATGATGGAGAAAGTAGAGCAGTGGTTCTCAACCTGTGAGTCCCTAGATGTTTTGGCCTTCAACTCCCAGATACCCTAACAGCTGGTAAACTGGTTTAGATTTATGGGAGTTGTAGGTCAAAACACCTGGGGGCCCACAGGTTGACAGTCACTGAAATAGAGGGAGAATGTGCTTCTTTCAGGTTATTCCAGAATTGACAAAACTTCTCTTTCATGACTCTTTCCTTTTTTGATATATGTTAAGGTACAGTACTCACACTCACCCATGGATAGGCTGGCCTAGGTTTTTTGGGGTTGATTTATTTACTAAAAAGTCTTGACTTATACATGAGTATATATGGTATATCCATGATGTTACATTCCTTAAGCTGTAGTCCACCCTAAGGCTGTCTTGTAACTCATGACCCCATTCCCCGGGTCACCCTTTTTCTGGTAATAAAACAGTTTGATTTCCCTGCTCGAATTGTTAATAGCCCCCTCCTCTTCATACTGCTTAACATTCAAAAATCAGTTTCTCAAAACCAAAGACCCAGTCACTTCTAGTGTTTTTAAAGCGTTTTGGCAACTCAAAGGCTGCTAGAAGAACCTGGGGCAGAAATTGCCCCCAGATTCACTGAGGTTTGTCCTCTCCTAGTTCAGTCATTCAGATATAGTGATAGTTTAGTCTTAGGCCTCTTCCACACAGCTGAGTAAAATCCCACATTATCTGCTTTGAACTGGAATATATGGCAGAGTGGACTCAGTTAACCCAATTCAAAGCAGATATTGTGGGATTTTCAGCCTTGATATTCTGGGTTGTATGACTGTGTGGAAGGGCCCTTAGATCTGCATGGGACCTGAGGAGCAAATTGGGGGGGGGGGGAGGGTCATGTTTTTCTTTTTCAAGATTAGGAAGCATATTTCAGTGGTTCTCTTATTAAAAAATATAATTGACATTTGGTCATTCCTGAGATGAATTCTTATCTCTCATTTTTTTAGGTTGCTGATAATGTGAAGAATTTTTATGATTCAGTATATAAAAAAAGAAGTGAACCTTCTGCCAAAGAAACTCTGAGAGCTCTTCAACATGCAGTAAGTCAGTTCTCTTATGCTGGTTTTTTGTCTTTACACTTTGCCGTTATAAAAGATGGGGTTACTGCTTTTTTACTCCTTGAGTTTCCCTTTTCCTTCCCAACATCCTCTGTAGTTGATGTTACATCCACAAAAAGCATTAACATAATATAAATCCACTTCAGATTCAGTATAGAAGTGGGTTTATATCAAAAACACTCATGCAAAAACAAAAAACTGTTAGTTTTAAATTTGTTGCGATGTTCCTTTTCTTCTCCCCCTCTCTTCCTCTTTTTTATGCTGCACTGCTACTTTTTAAGAAACTTTTTGCAACATTCACTTTTTTCTTTTTTTGTATCCTTTTAAAAGTATGATAACTGGTAGGTTGTGAAGAAGGTTAAGGGATAAAAATGAGGGGCCAAGGACTGCAGAGTTAGATAAAGAGTGCTCTTAAGGTAGGACATTTGGGCTATAAAATATCCATAATTATGGAAATGGATAAGCAAGAAAGCTTTATCCAATTAGTAATCCCCAACTGGATCACTGAGGTTTCTATCAGCATTGCAACAGTTTAGATCAGAGTTGTAGTGGCTATTTACATAGGACTGGGGTTCCATGTGCATTAGTTGGATATCAGCAAGATAAAAGACTTATCATAATTTAATGAGTTCTTGAGAAGTCTATTGTGCAGAAGACTTCAGTACTTTCCAGGATTTTCTACAGGTAAGTCTTAACATAACCCTTAAAATTACTTGACAAAGCTCTCCTACTTTGGGTATTTTGACTTAGGGCATAGCTACACTCTCCTTAAGTCAGTTGCAAACCGGTATTGAAGAAAGTGGGTTCACTCTTCATATGATTACATAGGAAATTCTGGAACCAGTTTGATGGTGGTTCCATAGCTCACATATGACTGATGCACATTAAGGGCATCCTTTTACAGCCTTTTGTGGGATTTTGTTGTCTAGCTGCAGCAGTGATGCTAGCTTTGAACTGCATGAAATGGTCAGTGTAGATTAGTTAACTATTTCCAGAAAATTTCCTTTTGAATTGCAACTTCCTTTTTCTAATTTTTTTTTTGCATGCTGTAGCTAAACTGCTGTGGCTATACTGGAGCTATTGAGGCGGCATTTCTAGACACCTGCCCCAAACAAGATCTTTCTGAAATGCTTAAATTACAGGTACGTATGAATAATCCTCTGCACTGAAAAAGTCTATGTTTTACCTCTGTGTGTAACTATGCATTGAGTTTAATATAACTCTTTGACACTCATCAAAGGCTTATGGACTTATTTCTGGAATCATCTGTACTGACCAATTAGGTTAGTTAGTGTGTAACTGCATCAGCCCTGTGGTGGCTTAATGTGGCTTTACCCTGGCCACAACAAAGTCAGGAAAAATCCCAAATCCTGACCTAGGATTCAGGTTGTCCCCCAACTTAAAGGCAGTAAAACCAGTTGGACTGGATCCTAATCAGAACCAGCCACAACTGGCTTGACTGCCATCCTACTTTTCCCAGGCTCAGGTAACCCGGATACATGGGATGGCAATCCCCTATGTCCTGTCTCCTCCCCACCCCACAACTGTTTATGTATGCATGGGTACATCTGAAATTTGGAGATGCATGAATGCAAGACTTTCATAATCCTGTCAGTGAGCAACTATTCAGAAACATGGGTGGCGTGGAGAAAAAGAATGGTGAAAAATATTTCTTAAGATTCCGTTCAGCTATCCTTAACTATACTATTGAATTAGTTAAGTTAGTTAAGGATAGTTGAACAGAACCTTAAGAAATATCTTCCTTCTTTACTTCCTTAACTATACTATCTGGAGCCCCTGGTGGTGCAATGGATTAAACCCTTATGCCGGCAGGACTGCTGACTAAAAGGTTGGCGGTTCGAATCCGGGGAGTAGGGTGAGCTCCCGTCTGTCAGTTCCAGCTGCCCATGCAGGAACATGAGAGAAGCTTCCCATGAGATGGTAAAACATCTGGGCATCCCCTGGGCAACGTCCTTGCAGACAACCTATTCTTTCACACCAGAAGTAACTTGCAGTTTCTCAAGTCATTCCTGACATGAAAAAAAACTATACTAGTTTGTAAAAATGAGGGAAACTAACCAATCACCTCTTTTTGCACTCTTATCACAAAATAAAGAGGTCAGACAACATGTGTATGATATAAATGGACCAACATTTGACCATTCTATTTAATAACTTATTGTAACTACTGCAATCTGCAAAAAAAGAGGCACTTAAATCCTCCTAATTGATAGGTGGATAGTCATAATCCCAAGGCCATCTCAACCTACCACCCCTGGGCCAGCACCTAAACCTGAAGGCAATCCAAATTATCATGGCCGCTCGCTCTGGTCATTTTAAAATGGAGGATGCTCTCTCTCAAACCTTGAGATGTCCCCATTCTAGCCCTAAGGGGAGTCCCATTCCCAGCAACACAAGCCATGGCACCCAGAGTTTGTTCCAGAAGCCCACCTATGAAGATTTTTGTCATGCCACAAAAGGTAGTTCTTTTTTTGTGTGTGTGTGCCATTGGGTTTATTCCAAAAGGCTAGCCTTGTAAATTAATGCAAATTAAATTTACACAGGCCTCATCCTAGTTTTTTAGGTTTCAAGCTTTGCCATTGGACATTAAAAAACTAATGGAACATTCAGCTTACTGTCTGACCCAATGATGGATATGCGTGTGGCATCATTTTTGCTGTAGTCTTCTTTACAGTGCAAAGTACATGAAGTCTATATTTCAGGAATAGAAGAGAGGGACGAAATGGAGGAGGAAAGATTTTCAGACAAACAGTTTATGAAAGGATTAAACTTGATTTGAGCTATAATTTGAAGAATGAGAGAGTGGCCACAATGTTGGTATTGTATTTACAACCCTGTAGATAAGGCATGGGCAAACTTTGGCCCTCTGAGTGTTTTGTACTTTAACTCCCACAATTCCTAACAGCTGGTAAGCTGACTGGGATATCTAGGAGTTGGCGCCCAAAACACTTGGAGAGCCGAAGTTTGCCCATGTCCGATCTACAGTGTTGTTAGTACAGTACCAACATTGTGGCCTCTCTCTCGTTCGTTCGTGCCTGCTGTAGATGTTATATAACCATTTGAACATCAGTTTTATTGGCCTTTATCTAGAATTTAACATGAACAGAGTGCTGGAGGAATAATAAAAGGACATTTAGAGTAAATAGAAGCTTGAAATGAATGTGACCTTAGCCAATAAAATAATTCTTTCTGAGCTACTTTATTTTCTGCTCATTCTTTGAGCTGTCAACTATGAAAATATTACCTCCATATCTGTTACCTCTAGCCCCTTCCTGTCCATTTACACAATATGATTGTTTCCCATGGCCCTTTTGGACACAAATCTCAATCATGGTTCATTATATCAGTTTCTGAGAAGAGTCAAAAAAGCAGAATGAGTGTGACTTTCTGGCTCTGGGTGATATAGCTGGTGTAAAAAGGTAAAAGTTTTCCCTTGACATTGAGCCTAGTCATGCTCATCTCCATTTCTAAGATGAAGAACTGGCGTCGTCCATAGACACCTCCAAGGTCATGTAGCTGGCATGACTGCATGGAGTGCCATTACCTTCCCGCTGGAGTGGTACCTATTGATCTACTCACATTTGCATCTTTTCGAGGTACTAGGTTGGCAGAAGCTGGGGCTAACAGTGGGAGCTCCCAGGATTCGGACCGCCAACCATTCAGTTAGCAAGTTCAGTAGCTCAGTAGTTTAATCTGCTGCACCACCAAGGACTCCTATAGTTGGGATAACACTAGTTAAAAGTGGGGACATAAAGGAGACATATGGGAAGAAAGAAAAGGCTATTTCCTTGTGGGTCTTGGGAGGGCTTCAAACTTACTTCCTATCTATTTTTTCAGATACTTTCCCATTAAATACAGACATCTAAGTTATTCTGCATAGCTTGGATGACTTAAGGAGCTGCCATGGAATATAGACATTGCACTGACTTTTTCCTACAGTAGACATGATTATAGAATTCTCAATAGCTGCTTTGTGTTTTAGTGGCCAGACTGCCTTATAGTGAACTTTTTGTTCCACAGTTGAAAGAACAAAATTTGAGTTGAGCCTTCAGATGGGTGATAAATCTTGGCTTGAAATGCCTTTGACCCCGCCCCCTTGTTGCATTCTCAAAGCAGTATTGTGCTGCTGCTCTGTGAAACTTGTTCTGCAGCTTTCACTGCCCTGAAACGTTAGTCATGGAAGCAACAAACAATTATTGGCAGAACATTTCTCACATTTTTGCCAAGGATGGACAAACTGGTTCAGTTTGCACAGAGAAAATTAATCCTACAGTGCAAGCTTCCCCCTTCGTCTTTCCTGTCCTCTTCTTCCTGTTTTGCTTATTTGACATGGGAATTGCCCATGAACATGAGGTGCATCACTAAAGGAAGTGTTTTGGGAGACACCTAGTGAGAGGGACACTAAGGCCGGACTGCATCACATATAAACCTTTAGGTTGGGCATAAGATCAACATAATCAATGAGATGTATGCTTCATGATCTAGTAAAAATCTAGCAAAGTCTTCGTTGTCCAGTATTGTAATTATAATTTCTCTTCTAGTCATGTCATGCAGCTATTGACGACTTCTTCACCACAAAACTGAACGTGATTGGAGCAGTGGGCATTGTTGTTGGCGTGGTGATGGTACGTTGTGCCTTTTACCTTTACCTATGGAGAAATGTGATATAATAAAAAGTAATTCTTAATTTATTCAAACATGTAAAGGAAGCATGGCATCCCTAAACTGATGGGTTATAGATAGCACATGGGTAAATTAGAAATCTAAAAACACAAGAAGCCTTGCAATTTTTTTGTAGTGTTGAACAGTTGACGGGTGTGAATGATATTTAGAGTCAAGGGCAAGTAAATTCTTCATGGTGGCCGGATTGGGCGCTTAGGATGCAAAGTGCTGTGTACAGATTTTATTTAAGGAAACAGCACCAGGTTGTAGTCAAGGCAGATTAATGTCCAGATGAGCTGGAATGAATGCAAGCATCAGAAACATGGATCTGGGAAAAGTTATTTCAACATGCATGGGCAATTTTGGCTAGATTTCTATAGTATGCCCATTGGACTGCCTTCTAGCCTTTAATACAGTGGTTCTCAACCTGTGGGTCCCGAGATGTTTTGGCCTTCAGCTCCCAAAAAGCCTAACACCTGGTAAACTGAAAGTTCTGAGAGTTGTAGGCCAAAATACCTAGGCACCCACAGATGCTTTAATATAAGAAGATCCTTCTCCTTTAAGGACTTCTTACAAATGTTGACATTGACTAGTTTTACAAAACAATATAGTGCCATTTAGCTATGTTGTGCTGGACTCATTAATCTGCTTTATATTTGCAATGTGAGTCACTTTTAAGATTTATGACACAGGCTGGCAATGCAACAACAAAAATGTGTGTTTGTTGACAGATCTTTATTGGGCTGAATCACTATGTTTTCAGTCACAACTACAGTAGTTTCACTTATCCAACACTCGCTTATCCAACATTCTGGATTATCCAATGCATTTTTGTACTCAATGTTTTCAATACATCGTGATATTTTGGTGCTAAATTCGTAAATACAGTAATTACTACATAGCATTACTGCATATTGAACTGCTTTTTCTGTCAAATTTGTTATATAACATGATGTTTTGGTGCTTAATTTGTAAAATCATAACCTAATTTGATGTTTAATAGGCTTTTCCTTAATCCCTCCTTATTATTCAACATATTCTCTTATCCCAACATTCTGCTGGCCTGTTTATGTTGGATAAGTGAGACTCTACTGTAATTCCAAACATCAAAGATCACACCATTTTTGTCTCGCTGATCTGTATCAATCTCTTGAAGTAATTTTCTGCACATGTTTCTTTTTCAGATCTTTGGTATGATTTTCAGCATGATCCTTTGCTGTGCTGTTCGTAGAAGCAGAGAAATGATTTAACACCATCTCGGTGGGCCCCATTCCTGTATACAAGGAATTTGTGACTATTAAATCAGCATTCCTAAAGGCAGTTCTTAAATTAATATGTATATTTAATTATTGATTTCATACTGATGTTCTTAAATTTTGCTGATGTTTATAAAAACTTTAAAGGAATCTGCTATTGAAAAATTACCAACAACTTGTATATAAGGTTTTTATCTCTAAAATTGTTTTTCTTTCTTCAAACTTACAACTGGCATTGTAACTTGTATTGAAGAATATTTGATACTTAATAAAGTTTTAACAACACATAACTCCTTAAATTTTATTTCCTCTTCAGTGTACTGATTCTGTTGTGAGAGAAGTTGACTTGCTTTCTTATACAATGTTTTAGAGAGTCTTCTAAGACAAATACCGAAACCCTTACAGTGCTACAGATTTTCTTCCTTATGAGAGCAGCTCAAACCCTTGTTCAACATGACAGTAATAGACCTTGGAAAATGACCTGAATTACGTGATTTTAATTCTTGTTTTAATGTTATGTTTTAATTGGATGGTTTAAATGTTTTTGTTTATTCATTGATGTATGGATGTACACATGCAGCATTTAATTGTTGCCTTTGTAAGTCCCCTTTGGGGTTGAGAAAGGTGGGATACAACTGTGGTAAATAAATAAATATTTACTTAATTTATATTCTGCTCTTCTCACCCTTCAGAAGACTCAGAGTGGAGTAAATATACAGCATATATTTAGACAAACATTCAATGTCTCAATCATATAACTATTAAAAATATAACATAAAATCATTAGAACAGTAGACATAAACAATTTAAACCAGTAACATTAAACATAATCCAATACACAATTACCACATTGCACCAATCCTTAATCATAATTGAGCTGCTTCAATTCCAACCATGTTGTGAGAGGACGTTAGATTGCATTTCTGTCACTCTCTAAAAGCCTATTTGAATAGCCAAGTCTTAAATTGTTTCCTAAATGCCAAGAGGAAGGGAGCCGATCTGATTTCACTAGGAAAGGAGTTTCACAGCCAAGGGGCCACCACCTAGAAAGCTCTGTCCCTCATTCTCGCCAATTGTGCTTTCGAAGGCGGTGGGACTGACAGCAGGACCTCCCCATCAGATCTTAGTGCTCAAACTGGTTCATAAAGGGAGATGTGTTCAGATAGGTAAGCTGGACTGGAACAGTCTCTATGTTAGCCAGAAATTTTGCCTGATGTTATCCAGAAAGGGGGAAACCATCAAAATAACTTCCAGCTCGCTTCCTAAATTCCTAAGCATTGTATTTGACTTTACCCAAGGTACCATCCCCTCTTCCTAAGTGTTAGCAACATTTCCAAACAGTTGCTAAAGTCAGACCCATGTAGAATGTGTTACAGTAATCCATGCTGGATGTAAACGAATGCATGCTTCACTGTAGCCAGAATATCTGGTGATATCTGGTGATAACTGTGCAGTCCACCACCGAATTTTAGGCATCATGCTCAGTTCTGAATCCAGGAGTTTGCCCGAACTAGAAATCTGAGATTTCAGGGCAAGTAACCCCATCTAGCACAGACTGACTTGTTTTCCCCTGATCTGCCTTTTAAATGCCCAGAAACACATTTGTCTTGTCTTGATTAAATATTACCTTCTTACAACCATAGCAGGCACTGGTTTAGCACGGAGGCAGCTTCCTTGGAATTTGATGAAAAAGAGAGATTGTGGAGGTTATCATCAGTATACTGGGAACACTGAACCTCCAAATTCAAGATGACTCACTCAGTAGTTTCATAAATATTAAATAGCATGGGAAATCAAAGGAAGCCCTGAGGGACACCACAAAGTAGTGGCTAGGGTGTCAAAAAGTCACCCAAAGTATCACTGTCTGAATCCACCCCTCCAAGAGGGACTGGAAGCCCTGTGGAAGAGTTTTCTCAAGTTGAATGCCATAGAGGGATTTTCTCACAAGTCCCTCACTAAATGTCATGCAAAACACCCCCGTCAGCCATTTCAGATTGCCAAACCAGAACTATGTAGAGATCTGGTGACTACTAGTACTTCCCTTAACAAAGTCCCTGACTTTTGTCTTCTCAGCAAATATCCTGACTTCCTGAAATCATGTGCTCAGGTCTCTACATGACCTAGGACAGCGTTTCTCAACCTGGGGATCAGGATCCCTGGGGGGGGGGGTTGTGAAGGGGGTTCAGAGGAGTTGCCAAAGACCAGTATTTTCTGTTGGTTGTGGAGGTTCTGTGTGGAAAGTTTGGCCCAATTCTATAGTTGGTGAGATTCAAGGGGCTCTTTGATTGTAGGTGAACTATAAATCCAAGCAACTGCAACTCCCAAATGTCAAGGTCTATTTTCCCCAAACTCCACCAGTGTTCAAATTTGGGCGTATTGAGCCTTTCTGCAAAGTTTGGTCCAGGTCCAACATTGTTTGAGTCCACAGTGCTCTCTGGATGTAGGTGAACTACAACTCTAAAATTAAGGTCAATGCCCACCAAAACTTTCCAGTATTTTCTGTTGATCATGGGAGTTCTGTGTGCCAAGTTTGGTTCAATTCCATTGTTGGTGGAGTTCAGAATGCTCTTTGATTGTAGGTGAACTATAAATCCCAGCAACTACATTCTTCCAAATGACAAAATCAATTCCCCCCCCCCCCCCCCAACCTCACCAGTATTCAAATTGGGCGTATCGGGTATTCATGCCAAATTTGGTCCAGTGAATAAAAATACATTCTGCATATCCGATATTTACATTACGATTCATAACAGTAGCAAAATGACAGTTATGAAGTAGCAACAAAAATAATTTATGGTTGTGGTTATCACAACATGAGGAACAGTCTTAAGGGGTCCCAGCATTAGGAAGGTTGAGAACCACTGACCTAGGACAAGAGAACAATAAAAAGTTGAGGAGTTCACACACAAGCATTTCTCAGCTCACATAACACTATGTAACACAATTTTAGTTCCTGGATTATAAATGTCATTTCCTAATAGGTTTTGCTATAGTTTATCAATGAATATCTCCCAGTCTCTTAACCAATTCAACATAGCTTGTGGCCACCACAAAAATGAAGTTTCTGGAGTATAACAACTACTTTCAAAGTAAGGATCATACAATTAAACAGGAAATATAACTTTCAAACAAGGAACTGAAAATGTTTCAAATGTTGTTACATAGTGTAATAGCCTTAACCCCACAGACACAAGACCTCCAAGACACAATACAGCAATACAGTGCTGACAAGCAAGCAAGCAAGTCATTTATTTATTTTGGGCATTTTTACCCTGTCTTTCTCCAGTTGGACCTAAGGCGGCTTACAACATGGTTAAAACATCATCCTAACATAAACCATTCATAAAACAAGACATAAAAGTAGTAAATGCCATAAAAAGTAATAAAATCTATAAAAGGTGGTAAAATTGGATTCAATAAAATGCATCTAAAATCCCCAAATAATAGTAATATATAATAAAACTTTATTTATATACCGCTCTATCTCCTCGAGAGGACTCAGGGCGGTTTCCAACATGAACTTAAAAAACATTCAATTGTCAAAAAACACCATACAACAAAGTTAAATATAAAGGTAAAGGTAAAGGTTTCCCCTGACGTTAAGTCCAGTTGTGTCCTACTCTGGAGATTGGTGCTCATCTCCATTTCTGAGCCAAAGAGCTGGTGTTGTCCATAGACACCTCCAAGGTCATGTGGCCGGCATGACTGCATGGAACGCCGTTACCTTCCCGCCGGAGTGGTACCTATTGATCTACTCACATTTGCATGTTTTCGAACTGCTAGGTTGGCAGAAGCTGGAGCTAACAGCGGGTGCTCACTCCGCTCCCCGGGCTTGAACCTGGGACCTTTCGGTCTGCAAGTTCAGCAGCTCAGCGCTTTAACACACTGAGCCATGGGAGGCTCCAAGTTAAATATAGTAAACATAATAAACAACATCATAAGACAGAACCAAAAGATAAACAAACCGACATAAAATTACAAATCCAAATCAATATACTCCATCAAGGATTCAAATAACCATAGAAGCAAGAACTCAGTAAACTCAATTGCTAAAGCTTTGTTGAATAGGAAAGTCTTGACTCCTTTTCTGAAAGACACCAAAGAGGGGGCTGCTCCAATTTCTTCTGGCAGCTCATTCCATAATTTTGGAGCTGCTCTAGAGAAAGTGCCATCTCTAGAGCCCATGCAAGCAAACAACCTTACCACAACAGACAAAGCAACTTAGGACAAACCTGCACAACTTTGGTATGGGCCAAAATTAAAATAGGCTAAAGTTTTTTGGGCCACATGGCCAGAAGCCTGCCCACAGAACCTTTGACGTCCTTCCCACAGCCCTCAGTGTAAGGTGTGATTTAGGAGAACACTGGGTGTGATTCCATGGTCAGGAATACTAAAAGACAAAGGAGTTCACAAAGGTTGGAAGTTTCTGAAAAATGAATTATTGGAGACACTATTTCCAACAGTTGTAATCAGGAGGAGGAATGGGAGGTTATCTAAATAAATGAGAACAGACATGTAAAAAACTTTCAAGCAAGCTAACATTTATAGAAATGGAGCAAAATCACCAAAGAAGAAGGGGAGAGACTAATAGAACATTTGCGATGCTGTATGTTTCATGAAAATCCATGCCCTCTGTAAATGTCCTGCTGGAATGCAATCTCCAGTAAATGCCAATAGGGTGGAGACCGTACCACAGTGCAAAAGTCAGATGGAAAGTAGATTTGCCGCCAAACAACTTTTGGCACCGCTCCCAGATTCAACATGCACCTC
Source organism: Anolis carolinensis (assembly GCF_035594765.1). NCBI lineage: Eukaryota > Metazoa > Chordata > Lepidosauria > Squamata > Anolidae > Anolis > Anolis carolinensis. The sequence continues at coordinate 100,905,556 of NC_085845.1, read as the reverse complement.
CCCCAGAAAAGTGGGGGAGGGATCTAGATGGGGTCTGGAGAGGTCTGATTGAAAGGCCTCTACACGGTGTGTGTAGGAAGGATGTTAGTGACTGGAGGCTGACTGTAAAAACAAGAGGTAAAGGTTAAAAAGGTTTTCCCCTGACGTTAAGTCCAGTCATGTCTGACTCTGGGGGTTGGTGCTCATCTCCATTTCTAAGCCAAAGAGCCGGCGTTGTCCGTAGACAACTCCAAGGTCATGTGGCCGGCATGACTGCATAGAGCGCCGTTACCTTCCCGCCGGAGCAGTGCCTATTGATCTACTCACATTGGCATGTTTTCGAACTGCTAGGTTGGCAGAAACTGGAGCTAACAGCGGCCACTCCTGGGGTTTGAACCTGGGACCTTTTGGTCTCCAGCTCAGTGCTTTTACACACTCCGCCACCGGGGCTCTAAACAAGAGGTAGGGTTTACATCACAAAAGTTACACACAATGGAATGAAAAGGCTGAAAGCCAAGAGAAAAAAAAACAGCAAAATATCCGCTGTCCTAGAATGTGTCCTTCAGAACAGGAGAGAGGTGGGGGCAAATCTCTGTATGAACAAATTTGAAACTTTTGTGCAGAATGACACGGCTCTGCTACCTTCAAGCTTCCCAGTTCCCCCCACACCAGCCAAAGGTAGGCTAGGCAAAACTACGGTTAGGATCTGTAATTGGTTAAGTGAAAGAACCTAGACTGTGCTCATCAATGCTTGCTCTTCATCCTGGAAAGAAGTGACGAATGGAGTGTCATAAGCAGGGTTCCGTCTTGGGCCCCATTCTGTTCAACATCTTTATTAATGACTTAGATGAAGGGTAAGAAGGCATGATCACCAAGTTTGCAGATGACACCAAATTGGGAGGGATAGCCAACACTCCAGAAGACAGGAGCAGAATTCAAAACGATCTTAACAGATTAGAAAGATGGGCCAAAACTAACAAAATGAAGTTCAACAGCGACAAATGCAAGATACTTCACTTAGGCAGAAAAATGAAATGCAAAGATATAGAATGGGGGACATCTGGCTCAACAGCAGTTTGTCGGGGGTCTTTAAATGTGGCCATCTGTCAGGGTTGCTTTGAATGTTATTTTCCTGCTTCTTGGCAGGGGGTTGGACTGGATGGCCTGTGAGGTGTTTTCCAACTCTTTGATTCTATGAAACAGACAATGGCCTCTTGGGATCATTGTAGTGAATCTGAACCTGATGGCCATGACACAGGAAAGGACCACTTTTACCTTACAGAATCCAGATCTAGACAATTTATGTATGTATGTATGTATGTATTTATTTTTTACTACATTTATATCCTGCGGCTTACAAATAATATTTACAATGTATTGTATTATTAGCATAGCACAATATTAGCAATATATATTACTATATTGTACTATACCACTATACTGTAATATTATATATTACACGTAATATATAATACAAAATTAATATTATTATATTGCATTATTAGTATTATATTGTATTACATTATAATATTATTATCAATATTATGTATATATACAATATATTAATTATTATTGTGGAGCCTCCAGTGGCCTAGGGGATAAAAGCCTTGTGACTTGAAGGTTGGGTGGCTTACAAATAATATTTACAATGTATTGTATTATTAGCATAGCACAATATTAGCAATATATATTACTATATTGTACTATACCACTATACTGTAATATTATATATTACACGTAATATATAATACAAAATTATTATTATTATATTGCATTATTAGTATTCTATTGTATTACATTATAATATTATTATCAATATTATGTATATATACAATATATTAATTATTATTGTGGAGCCTCCAGTGGCCTAGGGGATAAAAGCCTTGTGACTTGAAGGTTGGGTTGCTGACCTGAAGGCTGCCAGGTTCGAATCCCACCTGGGGAGAGCGCGGATGAGCTCCTTCTATCAGCTCCAGCTCCATGCGGGGACATGAGAGAAGCCTCCCACAAGGATGGGAAAACATCAAAACATCCAGGCGTCCCCTGGGCAACGTCCTTGCAGATAGCCAATTCTCTCACTCCAGAAGCAACTCCGGTTGCTCCTGACACAAAAAAAATATATTATTGTATATTATATATTATATGTATATATAGTATTATATTATTAGCGTAGCATGTTACTGGGGGGAGGGGCCTCTAGTTGATGGCACAGAAGTCAAGATGGAAATGTCTTCCTGGCTTCTCCTCTTCACTCTAGAATTTGAATGGAATTCAATAGATTCTTGATTTTCTCTTTCTTCTACTCAAGAGCCATGTGAAAGGAAAATGAGTGTAATCTTGTTGGTCTCCTTTGAATCATAGAGCTGGAAGAGACCACATGGGCCATTTAGTCCAACCCCCTGCCATGCAAGGAAAAGCACAATCAAAGCACCCCTGACAGGTGACCATCCAGCTTCTGTTTAAAAGTCTCCAGGGAAGGAACTTTCACCACACTACAAGGCAAAGAGTTCCACTTTTATAAAAGGACACTGTCTTTGGGCTCTTCCACACAGCCATATAACCTCAAATATCAAGGAAGATAATCCACAATATCTGCTTTGAACTGGATTATCTGAGTCCACACTGCCAAATAATCCAGTTCAATGTGGATCTCATATAGCTGTGTGGAAGGGGCCTTTATTTCTCAATTGGCATGTTTGTGCATGCCCAGGGTGTGTGCTTGGGAGCTGCGACTCAGCATGTGTATAAAAGAGCTTGGTTGCTAGTGAGTCATTCCTTTGAGGGGGTGGCAGTGGCAGAAGATGTGCATTTTTTCCAGCTTTTGTTTTGTGCTATGTTTTTTCACTCAACCAGTTGCTAGGAAAGATGTGCACATGTGTATATCTGCCCTTTTTGCTGTTTGTTTATGATAATTTGCTGCTGTGGGGACCCAACCTCTACCAAAAGGGGAGGGGAGTTTGGAAAAAAGGGGGTTGATTAAGTCCCACCATGAACCTCTTTGAAGCTGCTCCATTCAACCCAATAGTAATGAGAAAAACAAGAAACAAACAGCATAGACTTGTGGTCCCCAAACTTTTAAAGCCGAGGACTGGTTCACAGCCTCTCAGACTGTTGGGGATTCAGATTATAGTTTGAAACAAACATGAATGAATTCCTATGCACACTGCACGTATCTTATTTGTATTGGGGGGAAAAAAAAACTATGGAAGAACAATGCAATATTTAAAATGAGTAACATTTTTAACCAACATAAACTTACCAGTGGGGCCCCTGATGGCACAGTGTGTTAAAGCGCTGAGCTGCTGAACTTGCAGACCAAAAGGTCCCAGATTCAAATCCCGGGAGCGGAATGAGTGCCTGCTGTTAGCCCCAGCTCCTGCCAACCTAGCAGTTTGAAAACATGCAAATGTGAGTAGATCAATAGGTACCACGCTAGTGGAAAGGTAACGGCGCTGCTTGCAGTCATGCCGGCCACATGACCTTGGAGGTGTCTATGGATAAGACCGGCTCTTCGGCTTAGAAATGGAGATGAGCACCAACCCCCAGAGTCGGTCACGACTGGACTTAACGTCAGGGGAAACCTTTACCTTTACTTTAACATACCAGTATTTCAATGGGAAGTGTGGGCCTGCTTTTGGCAGATGAGAGTCAGGTTAATTAGGATTGTCATTGTTGTGTGCTTTCAAGTTGTTTCAGATAGAGGGCAATCCTAAGGTGGGAGCCAGGTAAATGACTTTGGAGAGCCACATCCAGCCTCAGTTTGGGGACCCCTGGTCAGGGCCGGCCGGAGATATTTTTTAATGGGAAGCGGGGGTGCTGAAAAGCGCCCCCGCCACCCGCGCCCTGGCCCCGCCCAGCGTGCCCTGGCCCCGCCTCCCACGCTGCGTGGGAGGCGGGGCCAGGGCGATTAGTGAGGGGGGCGGGGCCACAGTTGGCCCCGCCCCCGCCCAGCGTGGCCATTTTGCCCTTAGTAACAAACTAAGGGCAAAAATGGCTTATCTGGCTGTGCGCATGCGCACAGCCAGATAAGCCATTTTTGCCCTTAGTTTGTTACTAAGGGCAAAATGGCCTAGGTGTGCTGTGCGCACGCGCACAGCACACCTAGGCCATTCGGGCCTGACTTCCTGGTCGCGGCCGGCGACCGCCCGGGCGATCGCCGGCCGCGACCAGGAAGTCAGGCCCGAATGGGCTATCTGCGCTGTGCGCACGGGCACAGCGCAGATAGCCCATTCGGGCCTGACTTCCTGGTCGCGGCCGGCGATCGCCCGGGCGGTCGCCGGCCGCGACCAGGAAGTCAGGCCCGAATGGCCTAGGTGTGCTGTGCGCGTGCGCACAGCACACCTAGGCCATTTTGCCCTTAGTAACAAACTAAGGGCAAAAATGGCTTCTCTGGCTGTGCGCATGCGCACAGCCAGAGAAGCCATTTTTGCCCTTAGTTTGTTACTAAGGGCAAAATGGCCTAGGTGTGCTGTGCGCACGCGCACAGCACACCTAGGCCATTCGGGCCTGACTTCCTGGTCGCGGCCGGCGACCGCCCGGGCGATCGCCGGCCGCGACCAGGAACTTCCTGGTCGCGGCCGGCGATCGCCCGGGCGGTCGCCGGCCGCGACCAGGAAGTCAGGCCCGAATGGCCTAGCTGTGCTGTGCGCGTGCGCACAGCACAGCTAGGCCATTTTGCCCTTAGTAACAAACTAAGGGCAAAAATGGCTTCTCTGGCTGTGCGCATGCGCACAGCCAGAGAAGCCATTTTTGCCCTTAGTTTGTTACTAAGGGCAAAATGGCCTAGGTGTGCTGTGCGCACGCGCACAGCACACCTAGGCCATTCGGGCCTGACTTCCTGGTCGCGGCCGGCGACCGCCCGGGCGATCGCCGGCCGCGACCAGGAACTTCCTGGTCGCGGCCGGCGATCGCCCGGGCGGTCGCCGGCCGCGACCAGGAAGTCAGGCCCGAATGGCCTAGCTGTGCTGTGCGCGTGCGCACAGCACAGCTAGGCCATTTTGCCCTTAGTAACAAACTAAGGGCAAAAATGGCTTCTCTGGCTGTGCGCATGCGCACAGCCAGAGAAGCCATTTTTGCCCTTAGTTTGTTACTAAGGGCAAAATGGCCTAGCTGTGCTGTGCGCACGCGCACAGCACAGCTAGGCCATTCGGGCCTGACTTCCTGGTCGCGGCCGGCGACCGCCCGGGCGATCGCCGGCCGCGACCAGGAAGTCAGGCCCGAATGGCGCCCCTAGCAGCCAGCGCCCGAGGCGGCCGCGTCCGCGGCCGCCTAGTAACAACCGGCCCTGCCCCTGGTATATACTTTTATTTATTTTCTCCACTTACTGGAGAATGTGAGAAAAACATCAGTTGAATGAGGAGGAGGGGGAGGGGGGGGGGTTTGGGTTCATAAGTTTCAGATCTATCCTGCTAATCTAAATTAAAGAGCCACAGAAATATTGCATTGAGTTCTGAAGTCTTGAAGTTCTGTGTATCTTAGAAGGAATTCACAAGACTGAGAATAATAAAGAATGGAAATCAGGTAGCTGCAGTATGTGATTTATGTAAGGACAGGGCATATAAAGACATTATGTTGGCTTTGAAAGTGAAAAGGACTTTGAGAGGTTTACATGGCCATTGACAGGGATGTGTTCCATAAAAAGGAAATGAAACTGAAACAATGGAAGAAAGAGAAAGAAAACAGATGCTGCTTTTGTTATTAGCTGCCAGAAGAAAAGTTCATAAGAAAGGCATTGGAAAATTCCGAGGGTTCCTGGAGCCCAATCACAGATACAACAACCCTGATATGCATATCATTTGAAAGTCTTTAGATTGACTTTGATGAATGCCAAAGTATCAGTGATTTAAGTACCTTTTCATGATCATTGACCAATCCAGAGGTTGAACAGAACCATGACCAGATTATTGTATGACATCTGCTAAGACCCAGGTTCAGACCCAGGAACAGATGAGATACAGCGTAATGGGAGTGATTGAATGGGGATCCTTCATTGCTCAAATAACCAAATCCCTGATTAAGGTTTTAGGCATGGTTTTGGATACCAATTCCCCATGATATCCAAAATTCAGGGGACAAGTGCAGAATCAGAATTGGATTTTTTAAGGGAGTTCAGTTAAGCTGGACCAAGCAGAGAAGTTACAATATTTTTACTGTTTTATTTTTATTACCACTTCCACACCACGCAAGAAAAAGACTTCTTATCCCCAAATGAATGAGACCAACTCTTGCGCAACAACCCTGATGCCCATGAACCTAGTGATACAGAAATCAGAACACAAGGCCCATCTACACTGCCATATAATGCAGTTTGAAACTGCATTATATGACAATATAGACGGGCCTTAAGTTTTATTTTAAAACTGAAATAAATAGCTATTCTGTATCCTTGGCAATGCTATAGTTTCAGTCTTCCCCTAGATATGTTTACTTATAAGATCAGAATAGATGCCAGAATAAGGAAAAGTGCCTAAAGCAGATATTTTATCTTAGCACCTGAGTTGCCTTGAATATCCAGATCCATCACTTGACCTGAAAGCCTTGTCCTCAGAAGACTAGTGGATGATGGAGATACTGGAGTCCCCGTGGAGGTGGTAGGTGAACAGCAATTAGGAAATCTCACCTGCCCATCTGACTGACAAGAATAAGGTCAGAAGCAGTTGAGATAAGAAGCAGATACACCCAAACCAGGATGAGAAGCAAGTGAAGATGACAACAGAACTGCAGTGATCAGAGGTAGACACCAATTCAAATGCATAACCTAGACCAGTGGTTTTCAACTTGGGGTCCCCAGATGTTTTTAGCCTACAATTCCCAGAAATCTCAGCCAGTTTACCAGCTGTTAGGATTTCTGGGAGTTGAAGACCAAAAACATCTGGGGACCCCAGGTTGAGAACCACTGACCTAGACACACAGTTTTTGGGCTCTTATTATATGTTAGTGTATTAGTGATATTATTTGCCCCAATTCCTCTAAAGACAGACATTGGTCCCACTGTCCCTGTCACTTTCCCAAGCCTAAGTGCTGATTTAGACTGCAAAAGCAGTCCTGGGACTCGGTCCGCACAGGGCCCTCACCTCTAAAGACCCAGAACCTAGGTTAAGGTCCAGATCTTTAGTGTTTAATGAATATGGAGTAATCTGGAAAAACTCAATTTACTCTGCATTAATTCACTTTTACCTGACGAGTCATTTGGATGACTGAGGTAAAAAGCGTTTTGGGCCTGTCTGGAAGAGCCCTAGGCGAATGTTGCCATGGAGGTTTGAGTGTTGACATACTTCTAATGTCATTATCCCAGTTGGTGAGAAATCCACAGACTATTCAAAGAATTTTCTTCAAATCCCATGCACCCAAGGGTGTGGTGCCTACTTCTGTGTACCAGTTGAAAGGGAGAGGGAGTGGTTAGTTGTTTTTGTTTTGTTTTTTTCTGGCTGGCATGGCCGATACCAATTCAGCAGTCTCCAATAAACCTTACTTCTTGGTATGACATTAGGCAAATGAATCCTTCAAGTGGAAAGCAAGACTTCAGAGACACCACTATATAGAATTCACTTAACTTGATACCTAAGAGCAATTCCACATGGGCATTAAAATGCAATTTGAAGTCAACTTGATGTTGGGGGTGGCCACAAAACATACACCCCCATTACGCATTGCAGCACACATCCAGCCAGAAACAGCATATTTAAAAAGCTCACCAGAAATCTCAGAATAAGCTATAAAATCTGCTGCAGCTGATCAATATATATTCAATGCAAAGCTGGACCTGAGACAGAGAAATGAGGAGGACTAGTCAGGACAGGGCAAGTGCAGATGCATTTGAAAATCCTGGAAACACAGCTCGGTGGAAGGTAAGCAAACATCTCTCTGCTCCGCCCCACCCTAAAATCACAGCTTTTCAATGGAAATGCCTGCTTTCCACCTCCTTGTTGCTGTGCCTTGTCTTGTTCTAGCACTGATCTGAATCAGACATGCTGCTGGCCATCACTGTTGGTCATGCCAGTTGCTGACCTGAAGGCTGCCAGGTTCGAATCCCACCCGGGGAGAGTGTGGATGAGCTCCCTCTATCAGCTCCAGCTCCATGCAGGGACATGAGAGAAGCCTCCCATAAGGATGGTAAAACATCAAAATATCCGGGCGTCCCCTGGGCAACGTCCTTGTAGACGGCCAATTCTCTCACTCCAGAAGCAACTCAGGTTGCTCCTGACACGAAAAAAAAAATGCCAATGCCCATCAGTGCATCTGAAGAACGAAGAAAGAAACGAAATATTCCTGATTCAGATTGATCCACAGTCTTTGTGGCTACTAGGGTTGTGCTTTCGGGGTAAACCATGACCCGTTTCATGTCCCAGCTTTCGGTAGGGGCCCTGATCCATTTTTTGGGAGCCTTCTGAAATCGGGAGGACAGATATCTGTTTTTGCTCTGGGGTGCCAAAAGATCAATTTTCCATCAACCCATTATGAGTGGGGGTGGGCTCCCCTTCCTGTCATTTTAGGCATTTAAGCTTTTTTACTCTAAAGAAACTCAATTGCAGGCAGATGCAAGCACCCTCTCAAGGGCCCATGCATGCACACCACACATGCATTCTCTCAAGGCAAGTTCTGACTTTCTCACTCTAGAGGAGGCGCTCTGCTGCAGGCAGGCATCTGTGCTGGGCTGCTTACGACACACTCTCTCAAGACAAGTTCTGACTTTCTTACTCTAGAGGAGGCACTCGGCTGCAGGCAGGTATCCGTGTTGGGTCTCTTTCCAAGGCAAGGAGGCATGGAGTGCCACATGGTCACAAAAGTAGAGGGAGAGCCAATGACGGGCTCCTGCTTGCTTTCGTGTCGAGCTATGTAATTTTCATGGGGGGAGCTTCCCGTTACATGCTCCCAAAGGTAACGAAAGTACAAAAGAATTGATAAAACGAAGGAAAACGAGTTCTATTCACAACTCTAATGGCCACCATCCTAGCCTTCAACTAGTTCCGGGGATTCTTGTATAAAAGCCCTGTAGCGAACTATGTCTCATTAATCCAGATCCTGGCTTGGTTTAAATGGCTGTGTAAAACCATCCTAAAACCTAATCCAACTGGACAGACATCACTCATACAATAAAATATTTCAGAAGAAGAAAAACAGAAAATGTGTGTTGCAAAGAGAATTTTTATAGAAATTGCAAGTTATAACTATTTTGTCCTGTTTCAAAATAGCTAGAAGATCTTTTTGTCTACCAACTTCTACCAACTGAGTCAAATTTTAATTGAGATTAGAACTTTACTGGAGGCACATTTTATCCTTCTGGCTGAAAGCTGTGCAAAGGTAAGCATTATTACGTCTTTGAAAAGCCCAGCCTCTCCTTTTCTCCCTTTCCTTTCCTTTTTATTTTTGCATATATGAGTATGTGATGTAAGAATGCAGGAGCTAAACTTCTCTGAGGGAGCGTGAGGAATTATAGAATGGTCCAGCACATTCTTTATATAGAAATGAACCCATTCTTACACATAGGGAAATATATATATGTTGGGAGTGCACAAGAGCAGAGAATCACTGAGAGATTAAGTGTGCAGCCTCATTTGTGAGCAGTGCTTTGATCTCACAAGGATTATTATGCCACAGCGGCATTTCCTTAGACAACATGTTTTTGGAATTACTGGATCCAAGATAGACACAGTTAACAAATCCTTTTATAAACAAGTTCCTTTTATAAAATTTTCTCACAACTATTCATCTCAGACTTTTCCTTGTCCTCTGTCTAGCTGGAAGTTTTTAAAGAAACATCAGCACTGAAAAGGTGATGAAGGGGGGCTGGAATAACCCAGACATTCTTTATTTAGTTACAACAGTGTGTGGTAAACAAGCTGGGTAAAATGCATTCTCTAGCTGATCATACTGTAGTTATACATGCCTCCCAATAACAGAAAAGGTAAATAACAGCTGTCTCCAAAATCTCCTACTATGTGTCAACAAAACAGAGAGAAATGTGGCAAGCAGATAAGCTTCCTGAACCAGGATGTGGAAAAGTAAGGAGGGTCGGGAATGTTTCAGCCTTGAATTCCTCATACAGAATTGTGCCCATGCTATTATTTATTTGGTATCAAATGAAGGTTTGTGGGGATTTTCTGATGATTTTGGTTAATTGCTGTTTTACTTGTATTATTTACTTGTATAATTACTGGGTTTATAACTGTATTTTAAGTACAGTTTGTAATACAAATAACTTTATTCTTATAACCCTCCTCCATCTTCCCGAGGGGATTAGGGGCGACTTTCATGGGGACTAAGTCCAGAAAAAAACAGAGAATTCAGATACAAAATTAAAACACATAATAAAGGCAAAATAATTTAAAACAATCAAAAACAAGGAAATAAACCTAGATATTGCTGATTAAGGAACAATAAGGATACAATAAAATGCCCAAACATATGTACGTGTGTGTGTGTGTGTGTGTGTATTCATGTGATGAACCATGGGCCTTGTAGTCCTGCTCAGGACATTGTAATTCCTGATGAAGATGAAAACTTGGGTTTTTTACCTTCCCAGTCTGAACTGGATTCCTCTCAGCCAGATCTTTCCCAGGCAGATCTGGAAACTTTGCACCTGCAAGAAAGTTGTGCCCCAGAAGTATGTCAAACAACCCCAGAGCCTACTTCTCCCGTGTTCTTGCGCCGGGAGTTTTGTAAACAACAGAGAAGTTTGGATTCAGCTTCGCGCAGGAGTGCGAGGATAGCAGCTAAGAATGTTGCCAATTAACATTGGTTCTCGTGAGAATCTTTAAGGAGTTTAACATCTGGTCTCAGAGTTTAGCTTTCGTTTCTGATTCCCAGAGAACCGCTCTGGTGAGAAAGTTGGACTCTATATAGGTGTTTTGCCCGCGTAGCAACTTCGCGGAGTCAATTCGTCAGCCTGCGGAGCGAGTTGTGTTTGGACAGCGCGCTCCGATTCAAGCCTCGCTTCAGCTCAAGCCTTGCCTTGCTATCCAGCCTTCGCCTTGCTTCCCAGCCTTGTTTACCTACGGACTTTGCCTTGTTTCCCAGGACTAATCCTTGCCTTGTTTCACGGATTTTACCAAGTTATTTCACGGACCTTGTTCTTGTTCTTAGTTACCTTGTTCCACGTTCAAGCCTTGTTTCAAGTATCAAGTTATTTCCTAGCCACGCTCAAGTTTTATGGACTAAAGGACCTTGTCATCTCCCCTCACTTTGCTTGGCAAAGTGAGTGTTTCGGTTATTGGATTACAACTTTGGACCTTAATATTTCTTATTGGACATTGCTTTTTTGGACTAATTCTGACCTTTCCTGAAGGGTCTAATTCTGGACTATTTACTACACTTGTTTTTATTAACTTTATATATTCCTTCAATAAAGATATTAGTTAGATTCTGGCCTCTGTGTATGGTTATTGGTGCCTCTGCTGCCTGGGTCGTGACAGTTTGACTCCGCGCCCCATAAGCACCAACTAACCGAGGCCAGGATGTCTACCGGAGCCGCGCCGGCTGGACAGCCGCTCAGCTACACCATCAGCAAGGACGAAGTGGACCGCATCCGTGACAGACTCAACGCGCAGGATGGAGAAATAAAAGGGTTGAGGGAGCGCGGAGTTCGCCTCCCGGCCATGGCGTTGCCTACCAAGTTTTCTGGAGAAGCTGCTAAGGTTCATGTTTTCCGCCGCCAATGTCAAGCTTATCTAGAGGCCCGTGATGCTGAGTTTCCCCAAGAAGACATCAAGGTGGCGTGGGTCTACAGTCTTCTAGACGGACCAGCGGCTAGCTGGGCGACGGCCCTGTTTGATCAAGCCTCCCCCCACCTAAGTTCAGCACAACGCTTCTTGGATCACCTTAAGGAGACCTGGGGAATCGAGGACAATTTGGAGGCAGCCGGTCACAAACTCCGGCGCCTCCTTCAAGGGGACAGACCCATGTCTCAGTACATAGCCGAGTTCCGCGTGCTGGCCCACAACACCGGCTGGAACGATGTAGCCCTCAGAGGACAATTTCGGGAGGGTCTCAACATTGAAATGCTGGAAGAAATCTCCAAGGTGGATCCTCCCCAGACCCTCGAGGCACTCATTGATCAATGTTTACGGGCTGAAGTCATGATTGCCAACAGGAAACAATGGGTTCGAGGCCAGGGCGGTAGAGCCGGGGCAAAACCCCCCGCTCCCGCCAGTGTTCAGCCACGTCCGGTGTGGAGACCCCCACCGCCAACCCCATACCCTAGAGGAGGCGAGGAGGTGCCGATGCAGTTGGGCAATGTGCGTCCCAGACTAGATGCCGCCGAGAAGGCCCGTCGTCAACGCTTGAACCTCTGCTGGTACTGCGGGAACGGGGGCCACTTCGCCAGAGAGTGCCCAGCCAAAGGGAAGCCTGCCGCCCGTCTTGCGGCGGCGTCCTCCACGGAGTCGAAGGCGTCTGAGCCGACTGGCACACAGCCGGCGGGGGAAGCCAACGACCGGGTGTAGAGAGGCTCGCCAACCCGGTCAAAAAATCCATCCAAGAGCCGCCAACCGGGGTCCTGTTCCTTCTCGTGGTCACATTATGGTCAGCAAAAAGGGGACCCGTCATGATCCACGCCATGATAGACTCTGGAGCTACCAACAATTTCATCGATAGAGAGTATGCCGACTCTCTGGGATTACAATATCATGATTTCAAGAATGCCCGTGTGGTGCAAGCCATAGACGGCCGTCCCCTCAAGACGGGCCCCGTAAGCCAGTGGTCGGAACCCACCAGGATGTGGATAAGGGAACATATGGAAGAGATTTCCTTCTTTGTTACCGAGGTTCCCCATTTCCCGGTGATTTTGGGAATTCCATGGCTGACACTCCACGACCCTAACATCTCCTGGTCCAACAGAGAACTGCAGTTTGCTTCACCGTACTGCCAAAACCATTGCCTCGTAGCCAAGGTATGCCATGCCACAGACTCCGAGCCCATCATCACCTTGCCAAAGAAGTACTCCGAGTATTGGGATGTATTCAATGAGAAAGAAGCCGAAAAATTACCCCCACATAGACCTTATGACTGTGCCATTGACTTGGTGGAGGGGGCCCCGATCCCGCGAGGGCATCTCTACTCCCTGACTGAACCAGAGCAAGAAGCTCTCAGGGAATTCTTAGAGACAAACCTTCGCAAGGGGTTCATCAGACCCTCTCAATCCCCAGCCGCCTCCCCAGTGATGTTTGTGAAGAAGAAGTCAGGGGAATTACGCTTGGTGGTGGACTACAGAGCATTGAACAATATCACCAAGCGGAACAGCTATCCCCTGCCCTTAATCTCGGATCTACTGGACCGACTTCGAGGAGCCAAGGTCTACACCAAGCTGGATCTTCGGGGGGCTTATAATCTAGTTCGCATCAGAGAAGGGGACGAGTGGAAGACCGCCTTCCAGACTAAATTCGGATTATTCGAGTCCCGAGTTATGAATTTCGGTTTATGCGGAGCTCCCGCAACGTTCCAGCATTTTGTCAACGATATTTTTCAGGACTATCTAGACAGATTCTTGATAATCTACTTGGACGATTTTTTGGTGTTTTCCAGATCACAATCAGAACATGAGAACCACGTCAAAATGGTGTTGCAACGACTGCGGGATCATGGCCTTTATGCCAAGCTAGAAAAATGCGCTTTTGATCTACAAGAGGTAGATTTCCTTGGCTACCGCATCTCGCCTCTAGGGCTTTCCATGGATCCAGCCAAAGTTTCAGCAGTATTGGAATGGCGGGCGCCAACTAACAAGAAAGAGGTGCAGCGTTTCTTGGGGTTCGCGAACTACTACCGCAAGTTCATTCCAGATTTTGCCCGCTGGTCCGACCCCATCACTAGCTGCATCCGTGGAAAGCAGCCTTTCCGCTGGACTGATCAAGCAGAGAAAGGGTTCCAGCAACTGAAGAAACTATTCACCTCCCAGCCAATTCTACAGCACCCAAATCCTGGAACCCCTTTTGTGGTGCAAGCGGACGCCTCTGATGTGGCAATTGGGGCTGTACTCTTACAACCGGTGGGAGATCACCTCCACCCCTGTGCCTTTTATTCTCGTCAACTAACCACACCAGAGAGGAATTACACCATTTGGGAAAAAGAACTACTGGCCATAAAGGCAGCCTTTGAAACTTGGAGACATTGGCTAGAAGGAGCCAAATTCCCCATTGAAGTCCACACTGATCATCGTAATCTAGAACATCTAAGAACTGCCCGCAAACTAAATCAGAGGCAGCAGCGTTGGGCTTTATTCTTTGAACGTTTCAACTTCCAGATTCATTATGTGACCCCAGCTCAAACCAAGCAAGCAGACGCCCTGTCACGTAAACCGGAATACGCTGCAGGACGCAAGGAGACCTTTGAATCCCAACTGCTACAACCTGAGAACTTTGCCACGCTCACAGTGGGGAACACCAAATCCAGTCCCATTGGTTCAACTTCCCCTACTCCAGGACCCATCTGTGCTCAAGAAATCAGGGCTAGTCAGCAGGCAGATGCCTGGGCGCAGGACCAACTTCGCCAAGGTCTGCATTTTCCCTTTTCGCTTAAAGATGGGCTGCTCTGCTATAGAAATCATGTTTATATCCCACCCGGACCGGGCAGGGAAAAAGCGCTTCGTCTGTGTCATGACTGCAAACCAGCAGGACACTTCGGACTATTTAAAACCATGCATTTGATCCTAAGAGATTTTTGGTGGCCCAAGATCCGCAAGGATGTGGAAAAATATGTCAACACTTGCCCAGTATGCCAGCGCTCCAAGATACGAAGGGAGAAGCCCTCAGGGCTTTTGCACCCCCTTCCTACCCCATCTCGCCCATGGGAAATAATTTCCGCGGATTTCATCACTGACCTACCACCTTCCTGTGGATTCACCACGATCTTAGTGGTGGTGGACCTATTCACCAAGTTAGCCCATTTCATTCCCTGCGAAGGCCTCCCCACGGCCAAAGAAACTGCGGATCTATTTCTTCAGCATGTTTTCAGACTACATGGATTGCCCAAGAGTTTAGTCACAGACCGTGGATCTCAATTCACCTCTCGTTTTTGGAAGGCACTACAAAAACTATTGGGCATAGACTCTCGCTTATCTTCAGCTCATCATCCCCAAACAGATGGGCAAACGGAACGCACCAATGCCACTTTGGAGCAGTATCTTCGCTGTTATGTAAATTACCAACAAGACAATTGGGCTTCTCTGTTACCACTGTCTGAGTTTGCCTACAATAATGGAGTTCAAGCTTCTACAAAAGAAACGCCGTTCTTTGCAAACTACGGTTTCCATCCACGTTTCTTTCCCCCTGTCATTGAAACTTCAGAAGTTCCCGCAGCAGAGGATTGGCTGCAGGAACTCACAGCGGTGCAACAACTTTTGCTCCAGCAACTGGACCAAGCCAAGGAGGACTATAAACGCCACGCTGACAAACACCGCCAGCCGGGCCCCGAAATCAAGGTAGGAGATCGGGTTTTCCTGTCCACTCGCTTTCTGCCCTCCCACCGCCCATGCCGGAAGTTAGATGCCCGCTTCATTGGCCCCTATCCAGTGGTGGCGCAATTAAACCCCGTGACTTTCAAACTCCAACTTCCGCGTTCAATGCGCATTCACCCAGTGTTTCACCGTTCCCTGCTCCTTCCGGCGGATGGTGTGCGTCCTGATACAGACCAACCGGCCCCCCCTCCTGTTTTGATGAATGGGGAGGAGGAGTTCGAGGTTGAGGACATTTTGGATTCTCGCTTTCATCGCCGCCGCCTACAATATCTCATTGACTGGGTGGGTTTTGGGCCTGAGGAACGCTCTTGGGAAGACGCCTCCACAGTTCATGCTCCTGATCTAACCCGTCGCTTCCATCTGACCTATCCCACCAAACCGCGACCTCGCGCCTCGGGGAGAGGGCCCCAGTTTGGGAGGGGCCCTGAGGAGGGGGATAGTGTGATGAACCATGGGCCTTGTAGTCCTGCTCAGGACATTGTAATTCCTGATGAAGATGAAAACTTGGGTTTTTTACCTTCCCAGTCTGAACTGGATTCCTCTCAGCCAGATCTTTCCCAGGCAGATCTGGAAACTTTGCACCTGCAAGAAAGTTGTGCCCCAGAAGTATGTCAAACAACCCCAGAGCCTACTTCTCCCGTGTTCTTGCGCCGGGAGTTTTGTAAACAACAGAGAAGTTTGGATTCAGCTTCGCGCAGGAGTGCGAGGATAGCAGCTAAGAATGTTGCCAATTAACATTGGTTCTCGTGAGAATCTTTAAGGAGTTTAACATCTGGTCTCAGAGTTTAGCTTTCGTTTCTGATTCCCAGAGAACCGCTCTGGTGAGAAAGTTGGACTCTATATAGGTGTTTTGCCCGCGTAGCAACTTCGCGGAGTCAATTCGTCAGCCTGCGGAGCGAGTTGTGTTTGGACAGCGCGCTCCGATTCAAGCCTCGCTTCAGCTCAAGCCTTGCCTTGCTATCCAGCCTTCGCCTTGCTTCCCAGCCTTGTTTACCTACGGACTTTGCCTTGTTTCCCAGGACTAATCCTTGCCTTGTTTCACGGATTTTACCAAGTTATTTCACGGACCTTGTTCTTGTTCTTAGTTACCTTGTTCCACGTTCAAGCCTTGTTTCAAGTATCAAGTTATTTCCTAGCCACGCTCAAGTTTTATGGACTAAAGGACCTTGTCATCTCCCCTCACTTTGCTTGGCAAAGTGAGTGTTTCGGTTATTGGATTACAACTTTGGACCTTAATATTTCTTATTGGACATTGCTTTTTTGGACTAATTCTGACCTTTCCTGAAGGGTCTAATTCTGGACTATTTACTACACTTGTTTTTATTAACTTTATATATTCCTTCAATAAAGATATTAGTTAGATTCTGGCCTCTGTGTATGGTTATTGGTGCCTCTGCTGCCTGGGTCGTGACAATTCATAGAATCTTAAAGTTGAACGAGACCACAATCCCCTTCCATGCAGGAAAAGCACAATCAAAGCAATCAAAGTGGCTTGATTGACGTCTCACTGTAACAAGGTTAATCTCCTATTTTTTTACTTTTGCTAATTATTATATTTTCCTAGTATTTAAAACTTTGTGCAAGTCATTCTAACTCAGGAAAGTGTAAAACTAGAAACGGAAATGTTTGTGTAGATCGAAGGAATTTGTAATAATGACTGTCTACAAGCACTGACTTGACTAATGTTTCATTTGTGCAGAGAACTGAACTGGTCTGCACATTTTCTGAAGGTACTGGGAGTATTACAAAAACAGGAAGGCTTCTGTCAAAAGCAGAGCTTTTGTGAAAACAAACCTTTGCTTACATCAGATGAGAAACTGAAAGAGTTATGGGCAATGTATTCTTCACCCGGTGCCCTTGTTATTGTTAGAATTCTTACTGTATACATACCCTTAGCAACCTCTTCCTTTGGTTTGTTTATTATGACCACACAGCCTACACAAACTTGGAAGGAACTTCTTGCTGAACCAGTTTAGTGCTGGGAAACAGGTGTGGCTTCTGCTGTAACCGCAGAATGTTTCGTTTACAAGACTTTACGAGCCTTGGGCCTATTACGTTCTTGTTGTAAACCTTTCTCTAGAGATTAACTACTTCATAGATGTGCTGCTTGACTTGTTGGACACCGCTTGTTCTCTTCTTTCAGGATGGAGCCCATTACATGATGTACCAGAAAGGGCCAGAAAGGGGAGAGCAAGTGGCGTATGCTGCTTCAAGCAGACTGGGAGGTGACCTTTATGATAAGGTCCCTAAACAGACCTAAACACTTCACAAAATGGTTTAAAAACAGAAGAATTATTTGAAAAAAAAAACTCAGAAAGTGCTGCAAGCTGATAACATCAAGCTTGGGTAACTTCTCAATTTTGTTCAATCCCAAAATTGGAAGTCATCTGGATTATCAGTGTGGGAAATGTCAGTCTAGCCTCTGTCATCAGGCATTTAGGGCATGATGTGAGTGGGATTTTTGTGGCCAGTGTAGTTTTGTATGCTTCAGGACACAAAAGATTAAAAGAGTATACCACACTCCAAAGCAGCAAATAGCTGTTACCACCAGGAAGTTCTTCCTAACATTTAGGTGGAATCTTTCTTCCTGCATTGCTCCTTGTCCTAGTCTCGAGAGCAGCAAAAAACAACACTGCTTCATCTTCAATGCAACATTCTTTCAAATGTTTAAACATGGCTATCATGTCCCCTCTTCATCGCATTTCCAAGCTAAACACACTGGCTCCCTCACTGGGCATGGCTTCCAAACCTTTGATCATTTTGGTCTGGACACATTCCAGCTTGTCAATATCCTTCTTGAATAGTGGAGCCCAAAACTGGACCCAGTATTCCAGATGAGGTCTGACCAAAGCAGAGTGGGACTATGCCTTCCCTTATTCTAAATACTATACTCCTATTGATGCCGCACAAATTGCAGTGACTGTTTAAATTGACTCATGTTCAGATTATGGTCTACCAAGACACCTAGATCTTTCACAAGTAGTGCTTTCAAGCTAGATATCACCATTCTATATCTGTGTATTTCCTGATAATGTTTGCCATAGATGTGGGCAAAATGCCAGGAGATAATACTTCTGGAACATGGCTATACTGCCTGGAAAACTCACAGCAACCCAGTGATTCCAGCCATAAAAGCCTTCAACAACACACAGAATAGTTTCAGACAACTCTAAGACGAAGCCATCACAGAGGGTTTTGGCAGATGATCATGTCTTCAAATCTAAAGAGACAGGGGTGGGGAACCATTCAAGTCTACATGATCTTAGTAATGGTCAATATACTTCATGATCATTGAACTCACGACGACGCAGTTGGCGATGGTAGGACGAAGAGGATAACTTCTGAGAACTGGTCTCAACTGCTATCTTTTTAAAAAGTTGCCTAATCCATTAGAAGATTACACATACCACCAACAGTGAGGGTCATAAAACCTTTTAAAATGCACACTGGTTTCATTGGAATTTGGCAGTTTAAAGCAAAAAATGACCTCAGATTAGCTCCATTATATATTTTTTTCACAACTTGCTTTGATCTTTTTATTTTGTAATATGTGACTCAGTAAAATCTCTTTGAACAGTAAGAAAGGAGTCATTAAAGCCTTTTAACATACTTTCAAAACACTTTAATTTTCTGATAATATAAAAATCTACTCAAAAGCAAAAATCAGAAAACTATGAACTGAATTGATAAAAATGTCAAATTCGTGAGAGAACTGCAGTATGACATTTTTATCATGTGTTATGGCTTGACAATCCAAAAATACTTTTAAAAAAGCTACAATACTGAAAGTTTTTGATCACAGGTCTTGATTGTAGCTCACTCACAATGGAAAAAGAACTTCTGTATAAACATGTCCATTTCAATTCAAATAGTTTAATGGTATATGACTCATTTGTAAGTCTATTAATGCTTTGTTCAAGGCAATCATCTTTTGTTCAGAACACATCTATCAACAGCAAAGAGGTGTCTGGCTCATGAAATTTGACTAAGGAAATGCCCTTTTTCAAGATAAAGGATTCTTGGCTATCTTAAACAGGAACTTAACTCACCACATAACCATGCTGATTGTCGATCCCACTGGTTGAAGAATGTAAATAGAACCATTGGTGTTTAACCAAAAAAGCAATCAAAGATAAGATTATGTAGCTTCTAAAACAAGTGTTGTACTGGTTGGGCAGAAGTTTTGACTCCAAATGGTGGGAAATAATAGAAATTTTGATTTTGCTCCAGAAGCTGACTGAAATTATTCTCAGTAATTATACAAGGGCTACAAAATTTAAAGGGCAGACCATTGTCATATGTCAATAGAAGCAAAGGAATTCCAGGGAGTTCACAATTAAATTCATCACTTTCCTCAAGAAGTCAAACCAAGCTAAACACTGGCTGGTTAGTCATTACAGATGCAATTTTCTCATAATGAACATTATTCACTTCCGTATTTAGACTAAGAATCCAAATCGTTATGAATGTTACAGCTGGTGACATCCTGCATTCTTTGGTGGCTACTGTGTGACTGACTTTGTAGAAATTTGAGATTTTATTGGGAAAAAGGCAGTGTCCAACTGTGGTGTGTAATGGTTTATGGCTTTCAGTACAGGTTGATAATGGTTTTGCAGATCTAGTGCTGTATCTTTTTCCTCATACCCCTCTGAATATTCACCATTCATACAAAGATGTTGTCTGCTGCCTCTCACTGAATCACAGCTTTGGACTTACCTCCTAGAAACAATGATACGTGGTAGATAATTTCTGCACAAATCCAAAATTGGAAAGTTACTGCAAAAACTAGTGCAATTCTCCATAATGAGAAAAAGACATTTCACAGAATTCATGAATGTCAGACACATCTATATTTCTAAAATAAATGTATTGATAACTCATACTCCTGTCTTTACACAAATAAAAGTAATTTCCATGAGCAGAGCTGTTGGCAGACACAGACCTCTTAATCCAACCTTCTAAAGAGTTTATTTGTTCTTGATCATTTATTTGAGTTCAAATAGTTATTTTTAATTGCTATAAAGTCAGATATCTCTGGGAATCTTCACAGCATCCTGTCATCAATGACATACTCAGGCCCTGCATATTCAAGACATTTCCTCCAATGGCACTACTTTTCTATGTGTAGTGGGATTGCATGCTCCTGTGAGAACAGATATTATGCTGATGGTATTACTGCTGTGGGCAAGTTCTTTCATCAGATAGGCTTAGCCTAAGAAGCCAGATTGGGCATGCCAAACAGCTACTGCGTGTCAGTAGCAGTTCTATGTATATAAGAGAGGAAGAGGAAGAGAGAGTGGGGGGGGGGGGCAGAAAATCTCTTGATGCATTGCCACCACAGCTGACCTTTGTTAGCACTGTGTAGAAGGAGGTACCACAAATCACTTCTGAATATCTTTGGATCTGTTTGTCAGATCCAAAAGTGTTTCCAGTGTAATTGAATTACTGTTTATGCTTGAAATTACTGAGCCCAAGACCTCTAACACTCCTCTCCCACTCTCCCTTCCTGGCTGTGCCTATATTGGGGGGAAACAAATTGGCACACAATTTTAAAGTAAAAGCTACAAAACCCAAAGAAAGTAAAATGAAAGTGTGTGTGAAAGGGAAGTACTTTATCTCCAAAGATCCACATAGAGTCTACATTGTAGACCAGTGTTTCTCAAACTCTGCTCCTCCAGGTGTTTTAGACTTCATCTCCCAGAAATCTCAGCCAGCTTACCTGCTGTTAGGAATTGTGGGAGCTGAAGTCCAAAACACCCAGAGGAGCATAGATTGAGAAACACTACTGTAGACTATACCATGTGTTTGGTTCATGTCTTGGACCAAATTAGATGGAGGTCTCAAGTGGAATACCACAGGATTCTGGCTTGTGGTAGACACTCATTTTATCAGTGATTAAGATGATGGAGTGGAAGGAATCCTTATCAGATTTGCAGATAAACTGGAAGGGGTGCCTAACACATTGGAAGATAGGGATAAAATTTAAAAGGACCCTCATAAACTAGAAAACAGGGCTGCAAGTAATAAAATAAAATTCAGTAGAGACAAATGCAAAATTCTACATTCCACAAAAATTAAATGCACAAGTATAGATGGGGATAGCTCAGCACTACTATGTATGAAAAGGATTTGAGGATTATTCTTTATCATAAATTTATCACAAGTTAGCAGTGAGATGCTGCAGCAAGGAAATCAGGTGTTATTTTAGCCTGTATTAATAGAAGCACACTTACCAAGGTGAGGGAAGTAATACTCCTGCTATATTCTGTGTTGTCAAGCCTCTTTACAGTTCTGTGTTCAGTTCAGGGCACCTCATTTTAAGGACAAGATGGAACGAATCCAGACAAAGACAACAAAGATGAGATGTGGATAAAATATATGAGGAAAGGATGGAAGAGCTGGAAATCTTCAGCTTGGAGAAGTCTGATAGATAACATGCTCACACTTTTCAAATATCTTAAAAGCAAATGTCTCGGAAGGCAGAACTAGGTATAATGGTTTAAACCACAGGAAACTAGAATTATATTGAACATTAGATAGATCTTCTGGACAGTAAGCTGTTGAGCAAAGGAATAAATTGTCTAGAGAGGTGGAAGGATCTCCTCCTCTGGGTGTCTCCAAAAAGAAGCTGAACAGTTACCTGCTGAGGATGCTCTAGCTCAGACATGGGCAATCTTCAGCTCTCCAGATGCTTTGGACTTCAACTCCCAGTCATCCCAGCCTGCTTAATGGCTATAAGGAATTGTGGAACTGAAATCCAAAATGCCTCATGTTTTCGGTTATAACTGTGACTGCCAGGTAAACAGAAAAACTCGTCATGCCTCCTCTTGTTCTTACTACCAAAGTTTTCTGTATAAAAACTAACAGGTGAAGTTTTTCTTTACTATTCTCTTTACCTTGAAACAGAAAGTGTAGTTCATAGTGGAACCTACAAAACTATGTTGAGGCTCTCAAATGTGTTTTACAGTTACTTTAAACAACTTCTTGCTGAAAATACCCATTAGCATCCTGTATGGGGTGTAATGAATGCAATTTTGCTCTTTTTTGCTCTCCTCCAGTGTTTTAAGCCCAGAAGAGGACTTTTTAAAAAGCACAGAAATAACTATTTAGATTACTTCCTGTTTTTTAAAAAAGTTTTCCTTGTAACATAAAGCAGCCAGGCAGGATGGGAAAATGGCAAAAGGAGCCACTGCCAGATAAAAATCAGACATTAACCATTCTAAAAATTTGGTCTGGGGGTGAAACCCTCCAAGGCCCATAAGAAGTTACTAGCCTATCCCTCCTCCACACAGATGGCTATTAGCATGCCCCTGGAAATGAAAACATTGACAAGCAACTACTCTTATGACAACAATGTCTCCATAATTTTTAATGAAAGCATCATTTTAAAAATTCCTTTTTCAACAAGGTAAGGAGCCCTAGTTACTCATAGCATTAAATATGCAGATACTCAGAAACAACATCTCATATGTAAATTAAAGAACTGTATTCAGTTTATTTATTGAAATTTCACTGCTTACCTCAGCAGGCAATAATATGTCTACTTAATAAATAAATATCAAATAAAAACAGCAACAACAACAACAATTGCACTTGTTGTCTTAGT
The DNA here is from genome assembly GCF_035594765.1 of Anolis carolinensis. Taxonomy (NCBI): domain Eukaryota; kingdom Metazoa; phylum Chordata; class Lepidosauria; order Squamata; family Anolidae; genus Anolis; species Anolis carolinensis. Next base: position 100,882,526 of record NC_085845.1, on the reverse strand, counting down.
ATCTTATTTTCCCACCTTCTTCTGTTTTTCAATGTGTTTACTTACAAAATATACATCATTTCAGTTTATTTCCGAGAATAGAATAAAAATATCATTTTCTTTTCTCTTTTTTTCCTAAACCATCTTTAAAAAAGGAGATTGAGTCATTGCATGCTGTCTTCAGGGAAACCTGAAAGGAAAAGATAAATGAGCCAGGAAAATCTTATGAAAGCATGAGATGAGAAGGTGGGGTCGGGGGGGGGGGGGGCATGGATGAAAAGGAGAAGGGCAGGGACCAGGAAAGCAGAGATCTACATCTTTTATTTCCAAAGTGACACAACATCAGTTGTCCTTGATGTCCTCTTTGTGGTGCACAATCCCCATCACCAGTTGTTCTTGATAATTAATATGAAAAAGCCAGAATGGTAAAAGACACCTATCAGTGGGACCATGGGAATGCTGTGTGCAAAGTTGTGTGCATGGCCAAGACATGTGGAAAGGAGCCAACTTCTAAAAAAAGTCTTTGTTCATCAGCATATTACAGGAATTAGTATTAGACATTTTATTTCTCTATGAAAAAAATACCACAATAATACAGCTTAACTAGTAGCCATCTCTTGCAGCTATTATGTGTGATAAAGCAACCCCTCTCTTGTAGCACTCTCTGTCAGTGTTGTTATTGTTGTCAGTAATATTGCACTTTCCCCCCCAAAATTGGGACTCAAGCTTGCTTACAATTCCAAGTAAGAATACAGCTAAAAACAAATAAAAATGAACAATATTCCTTCAATGGCATCCATTCAGCCTGGCCCTTCACTGACATAAATATTTTAACTGGAAATAATAATGCTAAGAAATGATAGAATGGTCCCAAGTTTCACTCAAACAACTAACACAAAAATTACAGTACAATCCCCATAATATCCATATCCTGAATTCGCCTTGGAAACAGGAAATGACTGGAATGAGAGACTCCTCCTAAAGTTACTACAAAGTCACTTTGGAGAACCCATAAAGTCCTAGGTCTTCTAACACTAGTCTATGATAATGTCTGATGAAAACATATTACAGAATTGCCAAGATGGCCAATAAATTTTCCAGAGAGATGTCTGTAGATGAAACTGTGGGTATTCCTTCCACAGGTATCGCATCATACTGTATCTTTTAAAATATTATCTATAGAAGTACTTCTCTATTCTTGTTAAACATTGAATTGCTTTTGCTTGGATGACTGTGGCAACTATAGTTACTTCCATAAATTCCAGGAAATAATCTCACACAAGGGGCTGGGAGGGAGGCAGAAACATTAGAACAGTGGCCTACTTGAAGCAACTGGCTTTAAATATGAATTTTCAAGCAATGCCTTACATCACTCATTGTGTAAAATGTTCTGATTAACATAAGTCCTTTCACACCCTGAACTTTAGCTTCTTTTTTGTTAGCTTTTGTAGAAAACTCACTTTATTTTAGGAATCATTCTGAAGTCTGAATGGGCCCAGATCTTTGAGCTTCATTGGAGTCTGGCACACATCCCAAATTCCTACATTTGTTTGTAGAAATGTCTTGTACTGTCTTTTCTCTCTCTCCCCCCCCCCCCCGCCCCAACCCACTTAGATGCCACTGCTGTTTCTAGAAACAGACCTACACCTGTTTTATCTGCATCATACCAGGCATAATCACTGTCTAGAGGGCTACTATGTATGTAAAAGTGTCAAACAGTTCTGAGAACGGGAATGACATTTCTAGTTGTTCACTGATTTCCAGTGGCCATCAATGAGACACACAAAGCTTTAGATTTCTGCATTTTGACTTCTGTTCAGAACCCATATAATCGTGTACTGGTCCTGAATTAAACCAAACAGAGACAAGCCATGTTCTAAAGCAGTGGCATCCTTAATCCACCTGGGCAATAAGTAAAAGGAAGAACACTCCATGCAAGCCTTATATATGTCTGATGCCCAAACTGAGCACACCCCATTAACACAGATATGAGAAATCCCACTCGACTGTCTTGGACTGTGGCTTTCTGCATGAAATCTAAAAGAGGAGATGTAATAATTATAATTATAATTATTGTATCCCGCCTCCATCTCCACAAAGGGACTCGATCAGACATAGATAAAAACAACACAATAAAATTTATAAACAACATCATAACAACATAAAAATAATATCATAAAACAACCAATAGCCTGAACAGTAATGAATGCTAAACTCGGTGGGTAGGAGCTTGTGAAAAAGAGTTTCAAGACAGGATTGGTGGGAAAAGTGGAGGAGCCAAAAATAAATTAGGGCTTGAAGGGCAATGTCATTTAGAAACGCTAGATCTATAGCGCAGGGGACAGTGATAAAGTGTATGAGCCGATAGTAAGTTATAGCTGGGGGCCAATTATCTGGTGAACTGTTAGTAAAAAGTTAAATTTACTTGCTATAGAATATTGCTACATTGATGCTTACACAATGCTAGGCAAGGAGGCAGAAGTTCAGCTACACTGTATAATATTTGGGGGGGGGGGGTGTCAAGATGGAGGAATCTTGATGGCAGGGTGTCTAGACAGGGGAAACGGCTAGATGGGGGAACCATCTATATGAGGGGCGTCTATATGGGGGCCATCTAAACTGGGGGAGGGTCACTTTGAATACACAACTGTCTTGATGATACAACCAAGCAGGGAACATCAAGACAGTTATGCAGGAATATCGACATGGTCAGTCATTTTCATACAAACCAAGATAATCTTCCACATTTGCATAATACAGATAAGAAATAAAAGGAATGTGAGCTATCCTCTGCACTCTCAAAAAAGAAAGGAAAGAAGAGGTCACCCTTGAAGAAACTGGAGCATCCCAGCAATTTTGGTTCTCCAGCAGAGAGAAAAGGTTACAGAGTAAAAGGTAACTTTATGAAGACTCAGAAACCAGGTATCTAATAAACACACACCAAAGAAAAGTACTATTTGGCCCAGCATTTTTTCCTCTGACTGGTAGTGGATATCCAGAATCTAAGATTCCTGTTAACTAAAATACTGTTTGTATTTCTGCGCAGACTTCTGCGGTTGATTTATGGACCCAACTTGGGTGGGGGGAAAATAGATTTAAATAAAAAATTCTAATAAATCTGCTGAAACACTGTGTGCTGACTAGATGGCTGAAACAAAAAGTATGTTGATTTGCCACTAAATAAAATCTCTATACTATCTATTATACAAAGACTTCTTTAGAGAGAGGAGAGGAGCATCTCGTTCATAACTTGGGGATTGCCTGTACTTGAGGTCATGTAAAAATTTATCTGGCGGAGAGGGGTTGTGAGTGGGAAAAGTTTAAGAAGTGCTGTATTAGGTAACAGTAGCTGCCCTGTGGTAACCCACTCAACAGCTAATCCAGGCGCCCTTCACATTCAAGTGTTCGGTGCAGATGAGCCCCATGTTGTATGTACTTCTATCACAGAGGCAGGCCATAATACCTGGCAGCCCTTGGCAACAGCAAGCACATTCAAGTCTCTCCCTTGGAGATATTCTATGCAGATGACACCAGCTTGGGTGCACACCAATGTAGACTACTGCCTACTTAAACACTCTTTCATCCAAAATGGAATTATTTACACAGTACAATTTGATTGTCAGTTTTGAGAATCCATCTTGGTTGGAATTATGAAGGAGGATCCCAAGATACTCTGCCCAACCATTCCTCAAATTCGTTTTTTTACTGAATCCCACGAAACTACCCGTGACCTGCCATTTTCTCATCAGAACTATTTTACTAACCATTTTGTCACTACAGGTAGGGGATATCACTTGTCTCCTCTAAAACAACTGGTCCTTTCTGAACATTCCCCTCGGGTTTTTGCACAGCCATGGAGGCTTTTCTGAATATTTAAAAACAGTGCTAGCAAAACAGATTAATACCAACCACGTCACAAACTAAAGAATGTTGAAAAATACAAAGTCTTTGCCTCTGTTTGGATGTGGAAGGGATAAAAAGAAGATTATTTCATAGGATGCACCTGGAAAACTGATACTAAAGGAAACATTCTATGCTTACAGAGGTAGTCAGTTCTCTCCCCTCCCTGCTTCCTGTTTCTATTCCTTGGAACGGATGATCCAAGCATGCTCACCTAACAAAGCACTTGGGCAAGGCAAAGAGCTTATGAGTGGAAACTTGTATCTAGTTAAATGCAGGGGGGAGGGGGAGAACTTGATCAGGTTGTCATTCTGGAAGAGAAACCTTTTGCAATATTTACAACCTCAATTTCCCCCCAAATGCAATCTGCACAGCAGGGTAAATGAGCTCCCACCACATGCAGTACTGCCGTTCTAATTCAAATTGGTCTAGTAGTTATGGTTGCACGTTTCTTTTAAAAACTGATTACAAATCTCCCAGCCCTACATTTATTTGATCAGACAATACATATTTTCAATTTTATGTCATTCTACATCATAACTTGATGAACATAAAACTCATCACTCACCTGAAGCATTTACTTGAACTTCGAGATATCATCAGAATTAAGGACCTCCTCATAGGCTGCCATGTGCTCTGCCTGAGACTGATGGATTGGGCTCATATCTTCATCTGCTGGAGCCATTTGCTTGGCAGTTAATAACACAGTAGGTCCTGGGACTGTGTTTTTTGGATGTTGAAGAGGACAAGAATTGGGTGGCACACCTTGATTCTGAGTAAATTGCACTTGTTCTGCAGAGTAATATTCCCCTCTTGAGCTGCATAATGCCATCTGTGAGCAAAGTTGATTTGTAACTGGAGCTCTTTGCAAACAAAATTCATTCCAGGGCATAGCCTGAAAAGCAGAAATGAAACCTAAATACAAAGCAGAAACAAAGAAAGAGAAAAGAATGTGGTAAGAAAAGTATAAAATGGCAAAAATGTAAATACAAAGAAAATGTAGTAAGTCACAAAAAAGAGAGCATCAACAGAATTCAAACTGCATGTTAAAAAGTAAACATCTCTTGGGGGACAATATGCCAAAACCAAGGTGCCACTACAACATGATTTTTCCTCCTATAACCATGAACCTCACTTCAGTTGGCAGCAGGGCCTGCCCTAGATAATTTTCAAGTGTAAGCAAGCAGTATTTTGCCCCCCCCCCCCCAAACCAATCACTAAAAAATAAAAGATAGAAGGTAGAGGTGAATAGAATACACACACACACACACAAATGGCACATATAGTCCCTGCTTATGTGTTTGTATGTGTGTGTGTGTCTGTGTGTGTATGTATGTGTGTGTGTGTGTGTGTGTGTATATATATATATATATATATATATATATATACACACACACATACAGTAGAGTCTCGCTTATCCAACATAAACGGGCCGGTAGAACGTTGGATAAGCGAATATGTTGGATAATAAGGAGAGATTAAGGAAAAGCCTATTAAACATTAAATTAGGTTATGATTTTACAAATTAAGCACCAAAACATCATGTTATACAACAAATTTGACAGAAAAAGTAGTTCAATACACATTAATGCTATGTAGTAATTACTGTATTTACGAATTTAGCACCAAAATATCACAATGTATTGAAAACATGGACTACAAAAATGCATTGGATAATCCAGAATGTTGGATAAGCGAGTGTTGGATAAGTGAGGCTCTACTGTATATATACACACACACACACACACACACACACATACACATACACACAATGTGGAGAATATGTGGCAAGGTAGATAGATAGCTAGGGAGCCATGGCAGAAGAACTTTCCCTGGAGCAAGGCCTAATAATAATAATATTAATAAATCATCCCAACAAACGATTCCCCCAAGCAGGAAGCAGCCAAGCTTTGAAGCTGAAAGGCTATTCAATGCTAATCAAGGTGGGCAATTGAAACATTTATACCTGCCTCCAACAGACAGGAGTTCTTTCTTTCCCACCTTGGACTTTCCGCAGATATATAAACCCCACTTGATTAGTTTCCAACTTCTAAGGATGCCTGCCATAGATGCAGGCGAAACGGCAGGAGAGAATGGTTCTGGAACATGGCCATACAGCCCAGAAAGCTCACAGCAACCCATTTGTCTTTACCGTATTACACAAATATAATGTGCACCTCAATTTTGGCAGTCATTTAGGCAAAAAAAGTGTGGCTGAGATTGATGAAATATGGTAGTTTTAGCATTCTTACTCAAACAGAAACTTGAATAACAGTAACTAGGCTTTGGCATTTTGGAGAATATGCTCAGCATGATAACTATGGTCCTTGCCCTCTGCCGAGCATGAGAATGATGAGCAGACCTTCTTCTAAACCTCTGATAACTTTGATGGCAAGGCTGGGGTGACTTACTTGAAGTGGGGAAAAATTAGTAGATGTGGGCGAAATTTCAGTATTTTAAAAACTCTAAAATCAGGACAGTAAATAAAGAATACCACTCAGAAAACAGAGGAATTCCAGATAAGAAACAATCAGGGCCAGCTAACACCTCCCAACAAAGGTTAACCCCAGGCAGAAAGCAGCCAGGCTTTGAAGCTGCAAGGCTATTTAATGCTAATCAAGGTGCCTCAGACAAGAGTTCTTTTTCCCACCCTGAACATTCCACATATATATAAACCCCACTTGCCTAGTTTCCAAGAGACTTCACAACCTCTGAGGATGCCTGACATAGATGCAGGCAAAATGTCAAGAGAGAATGCTTCTGGAACACAGCCATAAACCCACCACAGAGACTGGGAAAATGGCCAATTAATGTCGGTGAAGTAGAAAGGAGATGAGGAAGGAAGCAGGGAGGGAGAGAAGGAGGAAAGGAGGAGGAAAGAAAGAAGGGACGAAGGAATGAAGGAAGGAAAAAGTGAAGGGTGGGAGGGAAAGAGGAAGAAGGAAGAGAAGAAGGAGGTAGGGAGGGAGGGCGCCAGGGGATCCTCAATCAGGACCAGCTAACACCTCCCAACAAAGGATTACCCCAGGCAAAAAGCAGCCAGGCTTTGAAGCTACAAGGCTATTTAATGCTAATCAAGGTGGCCAATTGCAACATTCACACCTGCCTCAGACAAGAGTTCTTTTTCCCACCCTGAACATTCCACAGATATATAAACCTCACTTGCAGAAAGGGAGAGCAGGGAAAAGAGGAAAGAGGGAGGGAGAAGAGGGAGGGCGCCAGGGCATTCAGAAGCCTGGCGGCAGGGGGAAACAGAGGGCTGAGCCCACTGCTGCTGCTTCTGAGTGTCGGAGGGCGGAAAGGAGAGAGAGGCACCCCAGGGACATAGTTAAAGGGGCAAGGCACAAAGGGGGTGGGGGAGCCAGGGAGGGAGGGAGGCCAGCGCTGTGCCCTTCCAGGCTTCTCCAGCTCTTGCGCCTTCTGTGACCGCATAGTTGCCATATGCCTTGAGCCGCCCTTGGTTGGCAGTTAGCAAATGTGAGATTTTTGGCTGAAGAATGATGTATTGATATCATATGTCAACATATGAAGACAGTTGATAAGGCATACTATCACATAACAAAGAAAGGACATAAAACAATTCATTTTGGCAAATTCTAATTAACTGATATATTTTGGGTGTCTTCTTTACCACACAGATAACTTCAGTCTAAAAGGGCTGTAAATAAACAAAGACCATAGATATACAGCCACACCCTTTCTAGGAGGGCTAAGTTGTTATCATGCATGTGATTATTTCCACTGATAGCATCTACTTCTTAATAAGGAATCACCAAAACCAGACAGAATTTAGTTAAGTAACATTTACCTGAGCTTTCAGTTGATGACTGTATTAGGAGATGTCCTCCTATATGATTCTGTTGAAACCCTGGAGGAGCTTCTGCTGTTCCATACGTTGCAAGTCCACCATTGCTAGGTATGGAGAAAAAAGGTGTGCTGGATTTACTGGAAGCAGCTTGTGTCAACTGGACACTGGGCAACATGCCTCCAGTAAGGTGGATTGGAAAGTGCTGTAATTGAGACATCTGTTGCTGAGGATGTTGGTTTAACTGGAACATCTTTGAATGACTACTTGAGTAAAAATTTGGGGTTTCTAGGATAGCTGTAGGTTCCAGCTGCTCAGGGTAATTACAATGCACAGGAGAGATGATGCTGGGGGTAAAGAAAAAATAGTTCACAAGTTACTGTTTAGAATTAAGAGTCCATTCTCTGCACACTGAATCAGAAGCTTGGTACTTCATATGGAATATTGTAGCCACTTCTTTGCACAATAATTCAACTGGAACACACTCCAGAGGAGGGAAACAAAAATGGTAATAAGATCTAAAAGCCATGTCCTATGAGAAACAGCTAAGGAGGTTGGGTATGTTTAGCTGGAGAAAGAAAGGTTAAAAGGTGACTTCATAACCATGCTTAAATTTCAAAGAGATACCATGCTGAAGTTGGAGCAAGCTTGTTTTCTGCTCCAGAGACTAGAACAAAGAGCAATATCAAACTACAACAAAAGAGATTTCACCTAAGCATTAGGAAGAACTTCCTGCCTGGAAAGCTTTTAAACAGAGGCTGAATTGTCATCTGTCATGAGTGCTTTGCTTGTATATTCCTGCAAGGCAAGGGACTGGATTGGATGGCCCTTGTGGTTGCTTCCAACTCTATGATGCTATGATTCTGAACCTATGACTCATTCTTATCTGGTGTGAATGAGACATGCAAATACTTGATGGCCCTCCTACCATATAAGAAGGCAGGAATCATATGATCACAATTTTTGATGTGGTAGTGATCCTCATCTCTGCCTCTGATTTCATCATAGCTAAGTTAACAGCAGTGGCGGTGGGGAACTTTTTGTAAGAACACAGCTATAGCTGAAAGGACAAGGATAATACAGAATAAAACTATAGTACATGGGCAACTGGACTTAATGGATCTAGTGACCCATTATCCCATTCTCTCTTTAGGATACAGTTCAGATTTGGTCTGTGTAATTATTTCAGCTGAAATCCAAAATATAGGATCCTTGGAGGCTTTGAGCATGATGGTCAGTACAAGGCTATTAAAACTACTGGAGGCTGTTTTGATTTGACCTCACTTCCCACAGAATCCTATTCAAGAGCTGTATTTACATAAAGATCTGTCACTTTAAACAATGTGGCAGGTAAAGAGGACACATTGTGATTTCATGTTATTCTTGCAGACAAGCTGCTACAATTTAGACAAAACAATGTTCCTCTTAGGCAGATTTGAAACTGGTTGGTCGATTGAACTCAAAGAAGGCTTGCCAATGGTTCCTCTTTATCAAGGAGAGAGGTGCCACATGAGGGCATACTGCTCACCAGATGATATAAAATTATGAGGGATAGCTAATATTTAATTATTTGTACACTTTATCTTTTTCCCACCTTTCTCCTGATATAACAGGATCATGATTCAAAATGATCTTAACAAAAATGAGAACTGGACAAAAACAAAAATAAACATCTTTGGTATAAAAAGGTGATATGTACACCCCAGTCTTTCTGGAAATCCTTGATCAGTATAATCAGTTTGTATTTCTATTATTATTGGGCTAGACTGAAACCCCCACCCCCCAAAGCTCTCACTAATTAAAAAGATCAAAAACTCCTATACTGTGTTCTGTTCTTTTTGATTTCTTGGGTGGAACTATATAAGTCTTATGCCAGAATATTTTATCTCAGCTCATGGCACTATCAGAGTCTCTGAATCCAGATTATCTGCTTTGAATGCCATATAATCCAGTTTGAAGCAGAAAACTGGATTATATGGCAGTGTAGATATCTGCTCAATGTTATAAACATTGGCTGATTTTAACCCAGTATAGAATAGAAACAAAACCTGGAGCTTTTCAGTCAGTCCTGTAGTCAAGTCTGTTTAGTTGAGAAGAGCTGAGGGACTTTAAAATGAGCACTACTCCCTCTGGTGTCCAACTGATAAATTTACAGCAGCAAAAAAAATGGTGCTTTATTTTGGCAGAATAGCAAGTCTTGCTTATTAAGGAAGGGGCTAATGTGAGAGGTTCTGCCAACTGTTGATGCGGCAGGGGGGATGGAATGGATCCTGCCCACAGACTAGTTTCTTCATAGACTCCCTTCCAAGTCCTAGTCTTCTGATTTCTTAGAACTATCCTTCAGGTCTAGTAGAACCTGTGCCTAATATGCCTGGCTAATGAAAGCTCTCAGACAACATGGTTGGAAAGATCCAGAAGTCACAAATAATCAGTATGCAATAGCTTCCTAATTGTGGACTAAGTGGTAAAGGATTAAAAGGAATCATTGATAAAATTTAATTATGGGGAACCAGAAACATGCATACCACAGTCACATCTAGGCTGGACTATTGCAACGCCCTGTATGTTGGCCTTCCGATGTCTACAACCCGAAAGCTCCGTATTGTTCAGAATGTGGCAGCCAGGCTACTCACAAGAACACCCATGAAATGCCATATAACACCAGTGCTGCAGCATCTGCATTGGCTTCCAACTGATTACCGTGGTCTATATAAGATGCTAGTTCTGACCTTTAAAATTCTTTGTGGCCAGGGCCCATCGTACCTTAGGGACCGTCTCTCCTTCTCCCATCATCGGAGGTCACAACAACCATCCCAACGTGACTTACTTTATATATCGGGTCCTAGAGAAGTGCACTTGGAAAGGACCAGGCGCAGAGCTTTTTCTATTTCTGCCCCTGCCTTATGGAATGCCTTGCCACCCTATATGAGAGCCATGCGTGAGTTAGGGCCTTTTACCCCAGCACTCAAGACCTGGCTCTTTACTAGAGCTTTTAATCTATGTTAATTTTATCAATATTTGTATGTATGTATTTTTATCCTTTACAATTTTATCTTGTAAATCGCCTAGAGCATCTTGGATGGAGGGCGATTAATAAGTAATTAAATGATGATGATGATGATGATGATGATACCTGCCAGAGATCTCCCACTAATTCATAATTAAACCCAGGTGAAGAAGAGTTCACCACCACTGGAGCTCCCCCAAGTGAAGTTTAGTTGTTTTCAGGAAAAAATGACATTATACCTCCAAACCTGCCAGAATCTTCAGACCCAGATCCAACAGAAGAGCAGCAAGTAGAAATTATTTCAGTTGTTTGAACTAAATTAAAAACTCACACACCTCTCATTGTCCTTGACTAATTTCTCTAACAATTACATTGGGCTTAGCCACCAGGTGGCTATAAGCGACCAGAATTCACTATGCCTGCAGGTCATAAACAGGGCTTTGCTGTGCATCTCTTCCCATTTATTAACTGACACCCAACTTTGTGCCTATTACAGATACTGACAAGTTAGAAATTGTCAACAGGACTCTTTAGCAAATATAGGGAAACCTACTCCTTGTAAAACTGTAAATATTGATATCTCCTTTTCTTATTACAAGAGCTTAGAATTAACAGGGGGCTGAAGCAAAAAGCCAGACTAATGAAACTATTCAGTTTTAGGGAAATATTGTACAAATGTTAGGTGAGACATCCTCTTAATACTTTCCAGAGAGGTTTGTCTACTGTTTCTTTTATTCTCCTTTCACCACCAGATGAAAATATTTGTTTATACAGATATCATAATAATTGGGCATTATTTCATGCTGGAATTTTATATTAATGTCCAAATCAGCCTGTGAAATTTATTAAAATTTTGTCACTTTGAACTGAGACACCGATCATATTTTGCATGATAGTCCTTCCTCATTAAAAAAAAAAGATTATGATTTGAACACCTGGAAAATAAGGCAGAATTACAATGGAAGGAAAATTAAAGAAATATGGACTCCATTTAACAGATGGCTACAGGCTGTTAAACCAGATGATGAAAGCTGGAAGAAAAAAGTGGAAAGAATGGGAAAAAGGCTGGAAGAAAAAAGTGGATAGAATGGAAAGAAGGCTCATGTAATGGGAAAAATACAGGATTAAGTTGTCAATAGGGAAGGGGGTGTGAGGGGAGGGAGAAGGGAATGAAAAAGGAAAAAGTATAGTAACTATGGTTATGTATGTATTTTCTTAAAAGTAATAAATTTAAAAATGCAAAAAAAATTACAATAGAAAGATTGTTTGGAGAGCAACAATCAAAACCTACAGAACTAATATATCTATATATAAAAAAGAGTTATGGCATCACGGCGACCAACAAAACTACAGGCCCCCCAACCTCGAAATTTGACGACACAACCCATCATCCACGCCTCTAGGTTGATACAACAAAAAGAAAAGAAAAATAAAGTCCTAATTAGAGAGAGAGGAATAACTGCTTTTATCCAATTGCTGCCAGTTAGAAGGTTAAGCTCCTCCAACTTGGTCTCCTAGCAACCCAATAAAAATAATAAAAAACACTCAAAAATAATTAAAAACGCTAAAAAATTAATACTATAAAATGCTATAATAACAGAAAATAACTAAAAATAATACAAGAAAACAATAAAATATAATAAATAAAAAGATAACTTACAATAAAATTAATTAAAAAATACAAATAATGTCAAATAAAAATTACACAACAATTTTTAACCAATACCACCACCACTTTGCCACAGCAACGCGTGGTCAGGCACAGCTAGTGAACTATATAAAATAAACTTGTCCAGAAAATTATGTTAATGCTTTAACTGAATCAGTTTCAGTACACAAACACAATCTGCTTGAAGGTTTAGTTAATTTGTATGTTCACTGGGTAGGGTGAATTGACAATTTTATGCAAAATCAGAATCCACTTTAAACCTGGACTTCAAGTGAATGTAAAAGTTCTCCTCCCAGGCCTCTTCCTTACCACTAAATGCCCCAAATGACCAAGACAAGCCCAGATGCCCCACCAGCAAATCCTGACCATCTCTCGACACTGCTCTCTCCATTTCAGTTTCACTATTGTTACTGTAACTATAATGTATGTTGTATTACCATTTTAATGATAATTTTAATTGTACCCTTTCCACTTATGTATTTTTAAAAATCATTTAACTATGTATATAATAAAAGTGAATGTTTGTATGTGTGTATGTGCCAGCTTTCTGATTGGCCACCACTTTCACAGGCAACTTTGACTGCCAGGAATGATGGACCTGGCCCAAACTTGGCACACTTAACCCCCATGACACACTTTATGGCCTGGTGCCGTTTGGGGGAGACTAGACCACGGATGATGGGATTTGCAGTACTTTGAAACGCTTCAGGTCCTGCAGACCACTCCAACGCCCACCAGTGACTGAACTGGACCAAACCTGGCACACACCTTTATGTCCTGGTGCAGATTGGGGGGAAATGGACCATGGATGGGATTTGCTTCACTCACTTCCTGAGACTACTACGACTACCAGGAATGATAGAATTGGACCAAACTTGGCACACATATGCCAAATGACACACTTTACATGCTGCAGCACTTTGGGGAGGATGGACCATGGATGATGGGATTTGCAGTACTTTCAAATGCTTTGTCTCACACAGACCACTGCTACTCAAACCAATGATGGATGAGGACAAAATCTGGCACACATACCTCCCATGACCCACTTTACGTCCTCCTGCAGTCTGGGGGAGGACATACCAAGGAAAATGGGACTTTCAGTACCTTCACTCACTTCCTGAGACCACTGCAACTGCCACAAATGACTCATCAAGACCAGACTTGGAACACAGAGCACCCATGACCCACTCTATACCCTGGTGAAGCTTGGAAGATGATGGACCATGGACAATGGGAATTGCAATGCCTTCACTCACTTCCTTAGAACACTGCAACCCCCACCAATGCCTGATCAAGACCAAATGTGGCACATAGAGCCCCCATGTCCTACTCTACACCTGGCTGCTGTTTGGAGGGGGATGGGCCATGGACGATGGGACTTGCAAAACCTTCACTGGCTTCTTGAGAGCACTGCAACTCTCACCAATGATGAATCAGTACCAAACTTGGTACACAGAGGCCCCATTACCCACTCTACAGCCTGGTGTGGTTTGGAAGAGTTTGGACCATGGATGATAGGACTTGCAGTATCTTCACTCACTTCCTGAGAGCATTGCAACCCCCATCAATGTCTGATCAAGACCAAACTTGACACATACAGTTCCCATGACCTACTTTACATCCTGGTGCTCTTTGGAGTGGGATGGACCATGGATGATGGGACTTCCATATGGGAGTTGTAGTTCACCTCCACCTACTGAACCCCGCTGACCCTGGACCTAGACTAAACTTGGAACACAGGCAAACAATGCCTTTCTCAAATGACCCTGGCATCACCAGGTTCCCAAGCTAGTTTCTTATAAAAATTAAAATCATAGTCTTATATTTGCAGGTAGCCCCCTTTGTCTCCTGGAAAACAATATTTTTAGACATAGGCTGCCACTGCTGGTTGTTGTTGTTTTTTTTTAAGCTCCTTTTAAAACAGAGGAAAATTTGGGAAAGAGAAAGAAAGATTGCAGGTGCAAAACAGAAAAAAACTGAGTGAGATGGAGAGGAGGCAAAGGAGGCAATGCAGTGAATAAAGGGGAATACCAAAAGGTGACTCCCCTTGATGGTGTCACCTTATAGTGTTGCACAACCTCACACCCTCTAGTGATGCCACTGCAGTGGGATTTCTTTATTTCCATACTTTGCAATATTTCCATTATATCAGAGTGGTTGTTTTCTGCTTTCCCAAGTAGAATGAGAATGAGTGGATTCAAATTAAATTAAAAAGCAATTCCACCTAAATATTAGAAATAATTCATTTACTGTAAAAATTACTGGAAACAGTGGAACAGACTACCTTAGAGAGTGGTCGGTTCTTCATCTATAGAAGTCTTTAAACAGAGACTGCATGGACATCTTGCAGGAGTGCTTTAATTGTGCATTCTTGTATAGTAGTGTTATGGAGCTTAATAATGAATAATATGACCAATACATTTTCAAACACAATATTCTAAGCTCATTTCCCACAAGGTTTGTGTGTGCTTGCCTACCTTTGGCTTGGCATGTTACAGGCGAAGGTCTCATTGGAGTTGTTTTCCTGGCTGGCAGGACAGTTACACAAATCTGCCATCAATGGAGCAATCTGACTGTTTGTGTTAAGTGCCACATTAAATGGCAGTATGGCTCTACGAATGGGTGGAGGACTTGGGATGGCTGGTAAAATTTCTTCCTTGAGAGAACCAAGTATGCCTTCGGAGATGTCTTTGGTCTGCACAGATTGATATGGTGTTGATTTGCCTGTAACTGAGACAACTGAAGGAGAGAGAAAAGGGATCTATTACATGAGTAAGGTAAACTGCATATGCAAGGCCAAAGATTGGCAGAAACAGTATGAAAGAGTTGAAAGGAGAGAGACTGCAAAAAAATCTAGTATTGTATAAAATATAGAGGCAGAAAAGTATTCTGAACTATTAGTAAAATGCCATTGCCTGCAAAGACATCTTTTTAATTCAAGTTCACATTTTAAAAGGTGTTTGCAGGCATGGATACTCTGAATAATTTGTAAAGTGGCTGTAAAAGTGTTTCACATTTAGGACATCAATTCACAATTAGTTTTTCAGTTTAATAAGTAGCATTTGTGGAGACCCAATCATGATTAGGATCACAACAGTGGACAAGAATAAAGTTTCCCCTTCATCACAGACTCACACACACAGCTGATATCTGGCATGGGTAGGAAGATCCATGGGCACTAAGCAGATTATTTTCCCAGGGTTAATAGTAGCAAAGAGAATAATTTCACTCTGATCACAGTGAATTCAAAGAGACAATGATTTCATGGTACACTAATATAGATAGCACCCAGCCCTTGAGGGCTTCCTTTTGCTCCATTTCTCATATTTCCTTTTTGGTTCCCAGGAAGCAAATGTAAAGGTTTCCCTTGACATTAAGTCTAGTTGAGTCCGACTCAGGGGGGTGGTGCTCATCTCCATTTCTAAGCTGAAGAGCCGGCATTGTCCGTAAACACCTCCTAGGTCATGCGATTGACATGACTGCATGGAGCGCCATTACCTTCCAACTGATATGGTACCTATTGATCTAGTCACCTTTACATATTTTCCAACTGCTAGGTTGGTAGAAGCTGGGGCTAGCAACGGGAGCTCGCCCCATCCTGCGGATTTGAACCACCAACCTTTCAATCAGCAAGTTCTGCAGCTTAACGGTTTAACCCGCTGCACCACCACACCACAATACATTTCAATAATTCATTCACTATTTATCTGGTTAGCTACTCACCTTATCTTTAGGCAGTATCTTCCCTTTGAGTTTGACTTTAATTAATGAGAGACCACTTCTGGATCTTGATTGAGAACTATGGTGTATCTGGACTCTGTTAGTCTATGTCAGCCCAATTTATTACCATAGGCTACATAATCCAACCCACACAACTATGTTGAATTTTAATTGGCTTTTGTAAAATACTGTGAACATTTATTTAGATTTTATGTCACTATATAATTATTGTTTGATTCTGTCTGACTATATTGTTTTAATTTATCAAAGTTCTGTTGCTGATGTTTTAAAAGGTGCTTTTAGGATGTTTTAAAGATTTTTTTTTAAAGATGTTTTTAAAAATGTTTTTTAAATTGTTGATTTTAGCCGGTTCTTGTAAGTCGCTCCGAGCCCTAGGGGAGTGGCGGCATATAAGTTTGAAAAATAAATGAATAAAATAAATAAATGTTCAATTTACTGATATTAGGTTTAATTTGATGTCAGGTTTTAACACTGTTTTTATATTGTTGGGATTTCATGCCAATATCTGTTTTATGAAGGCATTGAATGTATGCCGCTATTTGTTGGAATCTGCCCTGAATCCCTTCGGGGAGATAGGACGGAATAGAAATAAAGTAGTAGTTGTTGTTGTTATGGGGCCGGGCTGTGGCGCAGCTGTTGAGCAGCTGCCTTAAATCACTCTGACCATGAGGTCATGAGTTCGAGGCCAGCCCGTGGCGGGGTGAGCACCCGTCAATTAAAAATAAAAAATAGCCCCTGCTCGTTGCTGACCTAGCAACCCGAAAGATAGTTGCATCTATCAAGTAGGAGATAAGGTACCACTTATAAAGTGGGGAGGCAAGATTAACTAATTTACGACCTGGAATGAGGAAGTGCCGTCAGTGTGGATGATGAAGCAGCTGCTCCCCCCTGTGGCCAGAATCGAACATCCCCTCAGAAGAAGGTTAACTTGCCTCTGCGTGTGTCTCTCAGTCTCTGTTTGATGTGTTTATGGGCATTGAATGTTTGCCCTATGTGTGTATAATGTGATCCGCCCTGAGTCCCCTTCGGGGTGAGAAGGGCGGAATATAAATACTGTAAATAAATAAATAAATAAAATTGTTATTGTTGTTGCTATTATTATTTGTCTCTCAGCAGCTAAAACATCACCATACCAACAGATTTTGCATTTTTATTACATTTCTATTTCTATTACCATTCACACATACAATCAGTTCCTTCATAGTTTCATTCATGCAGCTGATGAAACAAAAGTGTATGCTACCAACTTATTTCAGTTAGTCTCAAAGTTATTGTAACACATACTTAAACCCTCTTCATGTAGGTAAAGGTAAAGGTTTTCCCCTGACGTTAAGTCCAGTCGTGACCAACTCTGGGGGTTGGTGCTCATCTCCATTTCTAAGCCAAAGAGCCGGCGTTGTCCGTAGACACCTCCAAGGTCATGTGGCCGGCATGACTAAATGGAGCGCCGTTACCTTCCCGCCGGAGCGGGACCTATTGATCTACTCACATTTGCATGTTTTCGAACTGCTAGGTTGGCAGGAGCTGGGGCTAACAGCGGGCGCTCATTCAGCTCCCGGGATTTGAACCTGGGACCTTTTGGTTCGCAAGTTCAGCAGCTCAGCGCTTTAACACACTGTGCCGCCAGGGGCCCCTTTTCATGTAACATTATCCAAATAATGGAAATTGGAGAACGAAGCAATGAATCATGACTGAAACCAGTTATAGGTCATTACAGGTTTCACCTGAAGTGGAGACCAGTGGTGTAGATTGTTCACTGTGGATGCTGCTACAGATAATAGTTGGAGGACCCATCAAGAACGCAGGAGACTGATCATGCACATTTTCAGTTTTCTGAGAAACAGGCAGTGATGCTGCACTAAAAATAAACATCATAATCAACATAAGGCATGAAATGGTGGCAAAATTAAAAACTTCTATGCCACTTCACTATTAGTTTTTATTTTCTACAGGGAATAAGTTCCTGCTACCCTCCTTACAGAGATATCTTATTTTGTCTAATATGATGTTCTCTTTAATTCTTTTATATGTTACTAAATTTGTATGGTTTGATGTTGTTAATCGGTAATCCTAGAATTCCAGTATGGTCTAATGTCCAGCCTGCTCGCCTTTTTGGGAACTGGCATTAAAAAACATCTGAAGGGCCATGTAACCCCAAACTTAACCATGGTTATTTTTCTTTCATAAATCATACATTGAGAAAGTGATTGCTATGATCTTTCATTCATGTTTCCAAGTCAACATTTCTTCTATTGTGTAAACACCTAATGCCCTTTAGCTTGTATCTTTGAAACTCATAAACATTTTGCATTATATTTTTTAATATTTAAAAAATAGAACAAAAATCCAAACTTTTCTCCAGAAATAGTTATGTGTGGATATTTAAGATATATAGTCTTAGTTGCAAATCCTCTTTGTAAAAATACAGTTAAAAAGTTGAAAGGCCTCCATCCCCTGTAAACCAAGATAAAGAAATAGTGAGAAAACAGAAGTGCTTGGCTCTTTGTGGTAAGGGGAAATTCTTTTTAAAAAATACAGATAAAGAAAAAATGATTTCATGAGATACAAAAATGGGTTTGTGCACGTAGTCAGATTTGGCATTTTAGTTTCCCAAAACCATCTGAAGTGCTCAGGAAACAGCTAAGAAACTATTTGAAACAATTATTTTAGCAAAGATGAAATAATGTAAAAAATTGGAAAAGCCATGAATATTGAATATATGTAAATGCCTATATAACAAAAGAAAATCATTAACAGATTGAATGTGAAATGATGTTTCATGCACTACAAATACATTATATAAGATGATGATTACTACCACTGTACTACAAATACAATGTACCTTATTAGCGTGGATTTTTTTCTTATTAAAATAGGTCTATGTGAGATCTATGAAAGGTCATTTGGCTGTACAAAAAACCTCTTATTTGATATGACAGATCACCACCGGCAGCATGTAACTGCATAAGCCACTTGTTTTACTAATACGCATATAAATTACTCTGTAATCACACATGTCCTTTCCGGTAATATACATTTCCCAAAAGAGCAAAGTTTTAAAGAGTTAATCTGCATGCTTACTAAAGAATATTTATAACTTTGGAAGCCCAGGTGACCAAAATGGCAGACCCAAAGGAATGTAACATAGATAGAGTGACAACCACAAAGAAGAACTAACAATACCCTATATAAAGGAGTGAAAGAACCATGCCTAACTCATTGCACATTTATTTTCCCCTAAACTGACCAACTGCCTATGCTATTTCCCTGTGGTTTCTAACATGAATTATGAAGCATCCTAAAATCTGGGGGGGGGGGGGGGGGGAACTGTGTAATAAGAGAATACATTGAGAAGCAATAATGTCACTGGTATATCATTTGCAGTTCTCTCAACAGCTATCACCCATCCCTGAACCTATGATACATGGAATTCTCACCCCTGATAATTTTGTTGAGAATCTGCTAACAAAGCTGCTTCTGTAGTTGAAGATTTCTTGTTGTCTTTCACTATTAATTTTTCCATTTTTCTCCACTTTGCTCTGCGATTCTGGAACCAGACCTAATAAAAGGAGTGGGAGATTCTTAGTGAAATGAAATGAAAATTGTATAGACCAAGATCTCCGGGTGTAAGAGTGGGACGTTAACTTAAGTAACATACAGTTACTGCCTATTCTGGTCACTAGATTATGGGATTTCTTCAACATAAAGGTCAGACACATAGATCCCTAATTAATTGTATTTCAGTCACCTCACAATAATCCATCCTTTCTTTAAAGCAAATTATATTTGATGCCTACAGATCTGAGCAAAGGGAATGCTCAACCTTTCCGCCACCCTGTCCTTAAACCATATGTCCCCATCTTTCCCTCCTCCCAGGACTAAATGCACCTGGAGAAGAACACATTAAGAGAGAAATGGTAGTATTCAAACAAAAAAATAAGTGTCCCCTTTGTTCAGATTTCTGTCATCTCCAGCTGCTTCTGGCATACTAAACCAGGAATTATGTATAACTGGAATGTCAGCTATCTATCTCAGGCTCAAGCTACACATAACACTGAAATATCTGTGGTCCATTTATTGATGCTCTCCTCCCCTCTGCCTGCCTGCCTGCCAGTGAGGTGGTGTTTTAGAGAGAGACTGCAAATATTGTCACTGGAGCAGTATTGTAGAAAAGAATAATTAAAGCTCTCTCTCATGACATAATTCTCCAATTGAAATTTCTTTGATTCAGATCTGTTTTCTCACAAGAGATAAATACAGACTTTTACAGATCACTCTATTTTCCCACATTTGAGTTAGGAAGCATCTATGTTTGGTGGGCAATTATAATAGAAAAAGCAGCTGATGGTCCTCACTGCTGCTCCTGTGATGAAGTCCTCAAGTAAATATTTTGTGGGGTGGTGTCATTCCAGGAAACTGATACAAAATTCTCAGCTTCATTTTATAGGGTGAACTGTAAGTCTGCTGTGGAATAAAATATAGACGTTCCAGCATGGATTGGAGATACTCAGACTGAAATTTATGGTGGTGGTGGTGATATAACACTATGTACAAAATTTGAAAAAATGTCTGTTCCTGGTTTGAAAGTGTTTTTTTTCTGTTTAATTCTGCAGCCCTTACTTTGGAAGTAGTTGTTATATCCCAGAAGCTTTGTTTTTCTGGCTGCCACAAACTATATCGAATTGACTGAGATTCAATGAAAAATGTCACGGTCATTTAGTCTCTCAAAAATGTTCCAAAAATAAGAGGAAAAAAGAGCAAGAAATGAAAGTAAAAGGGTATGAATAGCAAACAACGAAGCAAATATTGGTAATGAACAAAAATAATAAGAAAAAATTAAATGGAATGTTTATTTCAAAATAAATTTATAATCTGTTCTGTATAAATGCTGATTTGTGCAGTAACAAAAATGTTACGGGCACTCAAGTTCAGTATATACAATGCCATATCCAGATGGTGTAACTTATATAAAATGACAAAATTAAGGTTTGGGGTTGTGTTTTTTTTTTTTGCAGGGGAAGGGAATAATTTAGAACCATGGATGCTGGAATTCAAGGATGAAGAATCCATGGGTTTGGAGGGCCAACTATAGTTCCACATTTGAGACAGAATTTTGAAGAAAGTATCTCTTTCAGAAACAGATTTCACAGCTTTGGATACCCGTACTTACTCGAGTCTAATGCATCCTCAATTTTCAAAAATCTGAAACTCAAAGTAATATTTACCATATTACACAAATATAATGCACACCCTAATTTTGGGAAGGTAATTTAGTAAAAAAAAGGTGAGCATTACAATCACCTTTAAGGTGATTCTAATGTTACTTTAAGGTGTGTGGATTCACTCCCGCTCTCAAAATAGAAGCCAATAATTAAAAATTCAGGTTGATTCCTTTCCAATGAACAGAAAAACTGCTTTCTTTTCTTCTTTTGTAACAGTAGCAGTATTATCATACATTTCTGCAATAACACAGTGTCAATACATTGCTCATATAAACAGAGTACTTGATGGTACTTTTTTGTGCAAACAGGTGCCAGCACATGAACAAAACTATTTCAAACATGCATTACCACTATTTACCTGTGCCAACATTGGCATACTGTTCCTGTTAAACTGCTGATTCTGTTACATTTAAAATGTAAACATTTAGTTTGATCTCAGCTAATGTTTAAATGGATTTTTACTCATCTAGTAAATTGATGTCAAAAATCAGTTCACTGTTCTAGATGTAACA
The DNA here is from genome assembly GCF_035594765.1 of Anolis carolinensis. Taxonomy (NCBI): domain Eukaryota; kingdom Metazoa; phylum Chordata; class Lepidosauria; order Squamata; family Anolidae; genus Anolis; species Anolis carolinensis. The sequence goes on along the minus strand of NC_085845.1, from coordinate 100,860,688 downwards.
GTCAGTCACAGTTTAAGATAGTTAAACTAAAACCAACATGCAAAAGGAGAAGGCAACTCTTAATCATTTTTAATGAATGCTTTATGTTACATTGCTTATTCTAATGATGCTGTGAGCTGCCTTGGGTCCATATAGAGAAAGGCGGCATAGAAATTCCAGAAATAAATAAATAATAAATAAATTTGAAGAGCTGCTGCCAGCTTCTGAAAGATAGTTTAACAAACCAGATGTGTTACATCTAAATGAGACAAATTTCTTAGTCAACAGTAAAGACTTACCATAACTCGCTGTGCTGGAACACCAACAGCAGTAGCAATTTCTCTGCGCTTTTCATTATCAGGATAATGATCTTCCAGGAACATTCTTTCAAGCTCATCTAGCTGTTCTGGAAAAGAGAACACCATTGGGGGGAGGGGGGGGGAGAAAGAAGCTAAGAGAGAACCAACAAAAAGCCAGAAAGAACAAGAAGGAAAGAACTTGAGGAAAAGACTAGAAATGTGACCTTAAAAAATATCTGAATTTGAAAATATTGTAGCCTTTAATTTGAAAATAAATTTAGAAAACAAAACACAATACTGTATACGTCTACAACGTCCCCAACCTTTTTTTGTCCAAAGACACCCAGTATTTCTATGGCTGGGCAGGTATCTGAATCATCTCCAAAATCATAGTCAAATGTTCAAACCATGATACCACACTGGCTCTCTAGGTCTAAATCCCAACAGTAGCTTTTTTGTTCAGAACTACAAAGTAACCTTGTAGAGCTGTTGGAGGCTTGCAGGAACCTCTTTTTCTTATACCATAGTGCTACAGGGCTATACATCCAATCACATAATTCCTATAAAGGAATGGAAAAGAATTTATACCTGAATTCTAAATTCTTATCCACTTTTCACCTCTCAAGAATCTGGCATTTTAAAAATATGTACTACTAAAGAGAAAATTACAACTGAAAATACACCATTCAATAACCATGCGCAGAATAAAATTCCAGACCAAATTTGACCTTTTTGAAGGTAAAAATACATGAAATAATTTGCAAGGGGAAAAACAAACAATACCTGATACAAACCAATTTTAAATTTAGGGAACTACTGGGTGAGACCAAATGGTTGGAAATGCATAAAAGTGAGGGAGCTCATAATTCACAAAAGTTTCTTGAAGAGATTAAGATAATGCTGTGGACATAGCATATATTGATTTTAGTAAGGACATTGACAAGATAGCCCATTATATCTTGCAAAAAAGATGGGATAACATGAGCTAGACAATGCTACTGTTTGATGGATTTGTAAGTCATTATCTGTCCAACCCAAAGGTGCTTACCAATAGCTCCTCCTCATTATGGAGAAAAGTGACTAGTGGGATGCCACAGGATTTTGTCCTGTGGCATATTTATTCAGCATATTTATCGATGATGGAATAGAGGGCATGCTTATCAAAGGTGCAAATGACAACAAGTTTGGGGGGAGGGGTATCTAATACCTCAGAGGATCAAAATCCACAATGACCTTAACAAATTAGGGCCAAAACTAATAACATGAATTTCAACAGGGAAAAAAATAATACAAATTAAATGTACAGATATAGGATACGTTGCATCTGGTTTGGCAATATTAAATGTAAATGGAATGTGGAAATTTTATTAGACCACAAGCTGAACAAGAAAACCAAGAAATGTAGTAGATAAGAAAGCCAATGTAAATCATGTTGCATCAGTAAGAATTTAGTGTCTAGACTGAGAAAAGTAATAGTACCTTTCTATTATGCTTTGGTCAAACCTTACCTGGAATGCTGTGTCCAGTTCTGGGCACCACAATTCAAGGAGGATATTAACAAGTTGGAATGTGTACAAAGAAGGTTGACCAAAAAGGTCAATAGTGTGTAAGCCATGCCCTATGAGGACTGACTAAGGGAGTTGGGTATGTTTAGCTTGGAGAAGAGAAGGTTAAGGGATGACATGATCTCCATGTTTACATATATGAAACAATGTCATATTGAAGCTTCTGGATATGGAGCAATGGATTCATTTCAACTAAACATTACAAAGAATTTCTTGACAGTAGGAGCTGTTGGACAGTGGAATACACTGCCTTGGAGTGTGGTGGAGTCTTTTTCTCTCGAAGTTTTTAAACAGAAGTTTTCAAACACGGGCTATGTGGCCATCTGTTGGGAGTGCTTTTATTGTGTATTCCTGCATGGCAAAGGGGACTGGACCTTGTGGTCTCCCAACTGTATGATGCTATGAGTCTATGAAAAAGGATAGTCTGGAGCAGGCATCCTCAAACTGCAGCCCTCCAGCTGTTTTGGCCTCCAAATCCCAAAAGCCCTAGCTAGCTTATTCAATGGCCAGGAATTCTGGAAATTGGAGGCCCAAACAACTGGAGGGCTGCAGTTTAGGGACACCTGGTCTGGAGAATCTGGAGGTATTGAAGGACATGAAAATAAGTTTGGGGATGGCAAGCATCTAAAGTGCCACACTGGCATATTCCTGAGTAGGACAGTGGGCCACTTGCAAAGTACATAAGAATATAACAACAGCTGTAGGGTTACTAAACATTTAGTAACAGTGAGAAGATACTTCTTAGTGATCCTGCACTGAGCAACGTGGTATTGTTGGGTGGCCCATGAAGCCAAATCCAAGTCCTTAATTCTTTATTTTATAAGCACTGGATGTTGGGGGCTCATAGCTACAAGGTTCAATCAAGCCAGGGCTAGAAAAAAACAGTTTCACATTAGGGCATATCTATGAAAATCTGAACTGTGCAGAAGATGTAAAAAAGTGCCTTCAGGTTGAGAGTAGGAAAGAACTATTATGTCACCTGATGTACACTCTCCCCATGTTCAGAGTACAGTAGAGTCTCACTTATCCAAGCTAAATGGGCCGGCAGAAGCTTGGATAAGCGAATATCTTGGATAATAAGGAGGGATTAAGGAAAAGCCTATTAAACATCAAATTAGGTTATGATTTTACAAATTAAGCACCAAAACATCATGTTATACAATAAATTTGACAGAAAAAGTGGTTCAATAAACAGTAATGCTATGTAGTGATTACTGTATTTACAAATTTAGCACCAAAATATCATGATATATTGAAAACATTGACTACAAAAATGGCTTGGATAATCCAGAGGCTTGGATAAGCGAGGCTTGGATAAGTGAGACTCTACTGTAATTGTAAACAAAACAATCTCACAAAATATCTCTCCTGATCACAAGGAAACAACTGCTATAATAACTGCCCTAAAGATTTTCCAGACTGCTAGATCTCCAAAATGTGTGACTGTACAAATTGATTTTTAATATCCTACCAGCACTGTAGAATGTTCGTGTCTTTTTTCGGGCAGGTGGAACAGGTTCTTCTGGAGTTTCTGGAGAATTTTCCTTTTTCTCAGTTGCATCTGGATTGCCTTCAAATATGGAAAATGACAAAAGATTGTATAACTGCAGATCTGTGCAGTTCACTGCAGCATTTCTGGTTGACCTGCATGTAGCATGATTGAAACTTAGGTTCTGATTCAAATCCTGGATGTACTCTGGTATATGTATGTCCTCTAGTGCACCTGCTGCAAGAATGCTATTGCTTCATTTTTCCATTGTTTCTTTTTCTGTAACATTAAAGCTTGCTTGACCCTGGGGTTTGGGCTGGTTTGTATGTTGTTGGTTTGGCTCAGCTTCTTGAATGGGGATATCTGTGTTCAAATTACTAAAACAGGTAGATAGATGCTTGCATATAGATGGGCAACAGAGCTGGTGAGTATCCGACACTGATGGTTGTGTAACAAATGATTCAATCTCCTTATCTATATAATAGAGTCTATCCCTCTCTTCTTCCTTTGTAATGTCAATGTCCCTTTCCTTCTCCGAGTTTTTCTGAGACTCATCATCTATGGCTGCAGTGTGTGGAAATACTGCTACATTCATCCCAGTTCCAACTGCATTCACAAGTTTCTCACTTTGAACAAAATGCTGTGCATGGTAGCTTTCTCAGTCTTTTCCCTTCTTGTTTTTCATATTCTTCTTTGCATGCTGCCAAGCAAAAACACCTGCATTATGTCAATGCAAGCAAAAAAGAAACAAAATAAAAACACTGCTGATCTTACACAAGAAGTTTACATCTTAATTTCAAGAATGTGAAGAAAAGCAAGGAAAATATGAAAGGGAAATACTAATATAGGCTTAATGTGAGCAAATGCAGTTGTATCTTTCCAAAAGAGAGTGAGTGCTTCACTTTGGGAAAACAACTATGCTCTTTTTCCAATACAATATCCTATTTCTATTTTGTTCTACTCCCCTCTGCTTCGGAAGCATGCAGCCTCTGGAGCTCTATTGCCACTGGCATAGCCTGTGGGGCTTCTGCACTGCTGTTTTGACTGTGGTTTTCCTGCATGGCAGAAACAGGTTGGACTGGGTTGGCCCCTGGAATTGCTCCTATTATTGTTGTTACTGCAAAGCTGGATGGTCGCTAAGGACTTCCACTGAAATACAGTTAAGTATTTACTGTTAAGTCTATGTTGGTTAAAATTGTTCTTCGTTTTAAATATTGTATTGTTTGTTCTGTCTTTCTGCACTGCAAAGTATGTGCATTGTGCATAGGAATTTGTTAATGGTTTTTTTTAAATTAGTTTACACAAACATTATCCATCCATCTGCCACTGGTCTGACCCATCTGTCAAATTTTAAAATGCAATGCGGCCCCTGTGTTCAATTTTATTGGGGCCTCACAAGAAACTTTTCCTTCAAAAAGGGCTTTGTGGCTTTAAAAGTTTGATTTGCTTTACAGTATTTCGTAACACCAGATAGATCTCAATTCCTGTAAACCTCATGGGAATTAACAGGTCTTGCACAAGACTCTGTCCCTGGATCCACCCAAAATTTCTTTCTATTACAATATTCTGCATGCTATGCCAGAAAAGATCTAAAGCCCCGGGGCCTCCTCAACAAGCACACTCACACCCCATAACCCTGTAAGACATTTGAAACTAACAAAATGAAGTTCAACAGGGACAAATGCAAGATACTCCACTTAGGCAGAAAAAATGGAATGCAAAGATACAGAATGGGGGACACCTGGCTAGATAGCAGTATGTGTGAAAAAGATCTCGGAGTCCTCGTGGACAAGTTAAACATGAGCCTACAATGTGATGCGGCTCCTAAAAAAGCCAACAGGATTCTGGCCTGCATAAATAGGGGTATAGCGTCTAGATTCAGGGAAGTCATGCTACCCCTCTATTCTGCTTTGGTCAGACCACACCTGGAATACTGTGTCCAGTTCTGGGCACCACAGTTGAAGGGAGATGTTGACAAGCTGGAAAGCATCCAGAGGAGGGCAACTAAAATGATCAAGGGTCTGGAGAACAAGTCTTATGAGGAGGGGCTTAAAGAACTAGGCATGTTTAGCCTGCAAAAGAGAAGGCCGAGAGGAGACATGATAGCCATGTACAAATACGTGAAGGGAAGTCATAGGGAGGAGGGAGCAAGCTTGTTTTCTGCTGCCCTGCAGATTAGGACGCAGAACAATGGCTTCAAACTACAGGAAAGGAGATTCCATCTGAACATCAGGAAGAACTTCCTCACTGTGAGAGCTGTTCGGCAGTGGAACTCTCTCCCCTGGACTGTGGTGGAGGCTCCTTCTTTGGAGGCTTTTAAGCAGAGACTGGATGGCCATCTGTTGGGGGTGCTTTGAATGCGATTTCCTGCTTCTTGGCAGGGGGTTGGACTGGATGGCCCATGTTGTGTTTGGAGGTTTTCCCTTCGTGTTTTGGATCTTAAGAAGTTATGGAGTTAGAGAGAAGCTCAAACTCAATTCTTTCTTATCAAGAAATGTAGTTTTTTTGTATTGTTGAAGGCTTTCATGGCTGGAATCACTGGGATGCTGTGAGCTTTCCAGGTTGGGTGGCCATGTTCCAGAAGCATTATCTCCTGACATATCACCCACATCTATGGCAGGCATCCTCAGAGGTTGTGAGGTCTGCTGGAAACTAGGCAAGTGGGGTTTATATATCTGTGTAATGACCAGAGTGGGAGAAAGAAC